>NW_023270426.1:20259887-20754091 GCF_011800145.1 Mirounga leonina
GGACTCGATCCCGGGACTCCAGGATCATGACCTGAGCCGAAGGCAGTCGCTTAACCAACTGAGCCACCCAGGCGCCCTACATTTCTAACATTCAGGGATGAAAAGTGGGTTAAGTAGTCAACCAAAGTTAAATAAAGTGGAGAACCACTCTTTCCATTATTTTGTCTCTCAAATAATTGAATACTTAAACACTTTGGATTCTTATGTAGAATATATGTACAAGATAGCCCTATATACTTGGGTATATCTGGACCTGAAATTTGTTGTAACATAGTTGTGTCTCAAGCTGGTGCCTACGTGGAGATTCATCATGCCTTTTTGTTGGGGAAGAATGCTCTTCCCTTTGCTATTTTACATTTGCTCCCGAGGGTCAGGTGTGTTGCTGTGTCCTGGGTGTCACCTGAAAATTGTGCTTCAATTAAGTTATGAAATTAGTTCAGAGAAATGCATTAGATAATTTAAGACAAGAACAACTGCAACATTTATTAAGCCTTTACTATATGTTCTGGCACTTAAGTACTTTAATCCTCACAACTGCCTTATGAGATTAGGTACTGCTGTTTTCCCTGCTTTTCAGATGAGGAGGCTGAGGTTTAAATTTATTCAAAAAGGAATCACATGGTTAGTAAATGGCTGAGCTGGGGCTTTTCCAGGCCTCTGCTTTTGATAACGTTTTACTGTCTTTCAGGACCCCAGGAGTTGTTAGCACAATTGCATTGTGATGCTTTCTTCTCTGTAGGAGATAGTAAGAATACAGTAATTTGCCAGGAATAAACCTGTGAGACACACTGCTTCCATGGACATTCCCGTTTGGAAGCCTCCCCAACCATTCCCTCCCATACATGAACTCAATCACATGTCATTGCTTTATTCTTCCAGTGCAACTTGTCCCCAGGTCAGGGATGGGGCATTTATCGTGGTATTTCACCATTTGACCGTAGCCCTTGGAGAGCAAGCTCCCTCTTACGTACCTCTGTATTCCTAGCACATGGCACTTCTTATCAGTGCAATGCAGTGGAAGATTACTATTAAAATTTGTGTAACTGTTTTTCATTTTCTAATGTTACTCTGTGCAATTAGAGTGCAGATAGACATCTGGTCTGATGGATATATGGAAAATATGATCACAAAATCTTAATGTTTACAGAATGAAGAGGAACAATTTATCTGTTGTGAATAAAATTGTCTGGTCTTCACCAGCTGTGAAACAACCAAAAGTTGGGTTCTACTCTTCTCTCAACCGCACCCATACGCACACTGTCTTTCTAGACTGGCGGAGTTTGCCTCACCATGTAGTATTACGCATTTTTCAGTATCTTCCTTTAATAGTTCGGGCCTGGGCGTCGTCAGTATGTAGGAAATGGAATGAAGTTTTTCATATTCCTGACCTTTGGAGAAAGTTTGAATTTGAACTGAACCAATCAGCGACTTCATATTTTAAGTCCACCCATCCCGATCTCATTCAGCAGATCATTAAAAGGCATGTTACCCATCTCCAGTATGTCAGCTTTAAGGTAAGAAAAATAAGCATTAAATAGCAATGAGTTATGTTTCATTAATGTCATTTTTGTGTATCTAGATCCTTATGTGGAAGCAGTCAGTGAATTTTGCAGAATTTTTACTCCAAGCTATGTCCAGCTTTTCTGTAATGATTTGCATAGATTGAGGTGTAGAACTTGAGCTGTAACTTAAACCTCAGTTTCCTTCATCTGGATGGTATTACTAAAATTCAGGTCATTGTAAAGGATTTGAAAGTCTGGAGCACTTAGAAAGTTACTTTGTCATCAGCTCTATTTCTCACTTTTTGTCTGAGACCTTTTGTATAAAGAAGAAATACTAATTTGTTTATAGCTTGACAGGATACACTACAATTTTGCAATTGAATTCTGTTACATAGTTATATTTCCAGTAAGTTTCTTATAACTCACTTTCAGGAAATAAAGATTTAGAATTGTTTTTATAGGTGGATAGTAGTACTGAATCAGCAGAAGCTGCCTGTGATATACTTTCTTAGCTGGTAAATTGTTCTATCCAGGCCTTGGGCTTGATTTCAATGGCCAAACCAAGTTTTATGAATGTGTCAAAGGTAAAGATACCAGGCTTTTTTGTGAGAGACACAAAAATTCTCAAATATTTCAATCTAGGCCAAAAGGATTCTTTTCCTAAAAACATACCACGTACTCCTTATGTTCAAAGAATTACTTAAAGCAGTTTTCTTTTGACTAACGCTTACTTTTGCTGAAATAGCTTATGCATGGTTTCATCCTTTGGATATATTTTGTAATTTTAATCGTTGTTTCTACAGTAGCTGTCATTAATATAAAATTTAGATGTTATACTTAGGATTTTTAAGTGCCAGTTAGTTTCTTTGAATATGGAGCGTGTATGGCCAGTAGTGGATGTTTTTCTTGTCATTCTGTATCCTCTCCATTGGAGGTTAGAACAATATAGTACTAAATGAACTATACCAGTTAGGATGATGTTGGATTCTGTAAAATAGAAACTCCGAAACAATAGCTTAAACAACACGGCTGGAGTTTCTTTCTCTTACAGTAAAGAAATCCATGCATGAACATAGCTGGTATGAAGTTGTTAGGACCCCGAGCTCCTTCCAGGTATCCCGTGTTCTTGTAGGCATTTCAGATGGCTTTCTGAGCTCCAGCCATCACGTCCTGTTCTAGGCAGGAGGGTGGAGGAAATGGGGAACGAAGGGTATGCCCCCCTGCTTTTCAAGGAACGCTAGCCATGAGTACCACATAATGTTTCTGTTGCTGTCTCATTGGCCAGCACTTAACTGTGTGGCCAGAACCAGGTTTCTGAGAGATGAAGAATGTTTTTTAGCGGACTGGTAGTGTGCCCAGCTCAAAATTGAGACCCAATTACCAAAGAAAGAAAGGATGAATGGGTGTTAGGAAGCCACCAGCCGTCCCTGCCGCATAAACTGTCTTCATTCAGGCTTCAGCTTGGATTCCATCTCCTGGGGCAGCCTTCCTAGACCACTTTGGCTAAAGCAGCGGCCCTTCTCCCAGTTAACACTCTGCTGTGTGAATACGTATTTTCTTTACATCATTCATGAGTACTTGAAATTACCGTCATTATTTAACATGTCTGTCCTCATCCCCTAGAACAAAACATACACTCTTTGAAGGCAAGGGATTCTGTTTTGCTTATTTACCATTAGAAACCCGGAGTTAGAGTGTAGTACCTGATACATAATAAACACTAAGTTATGGTTGTCAGTAAAACTGGCTGATGGAAACCTTCCTGGGGAAGAGGATAGAGGAATAGTAGCATCTTCTCTCTCGTAAACTTGGTCATGGCTCTCAAACATTTCACTAGCCTGTTTAACTTGTCAAGAGATAGTCGGGGGAAAATGGGTCATTTGGGGATTAGAGTAATATGAGCAATCAGATGAAAACTTACTACATCTCAGTAGTTATTCCTTGTGTATGAATGATGGAGTCAGCTTAGCCTGAAATTCTTTATAGAGTCTCTGCTGTCTCAAATGCTGCACATCCGCTTCGGTTCTGGGCTAGCTGGTGTAGTCACCAGCGCGAGGCAATGGTGATTAGCAGACTTCCTTCCTTGCAAGCTCTGCCTTTACAGTAAAATGAGTCGAGGGGCTTCTGGCAAAGTCGCGCATCTCTCTGGGTGTCAGTTTTTTCACTTGTCAACTGAGGAAAGATAGGATAAAAGTGCAGTATTTTGCTAGGCGTAAAGAGTGCTAAAGGAATATGTGGATACCATCATGAGGCATGTCCTCTAATGCTGAAATACAGCCTTCAGGACTAAGAGTCCACTGAGAGTTGATTAAAGGGAAAAAATAAACCTTATATTTCTTAAGGAAAAAGTGATGTATTTCTCTAATAATTTTTGGCACAGTAAAATTTAGTAAAGAGATCTAGCCATCCACCATTTAAAAATTTATATTAATCAAATTACAATTAATATAAACCAGTATGTTTTTTAATAAATGAATTGAGAGTTATAACCAATTTGGTCATTGTCATAGGAGTAAAAGAAGCTTTGGTAGAATCCATATTGACTTTGAAAAAGGAAAAATGATCATGCCTGGATTTGGTTTTCAGATTTTCTTTTTTTTTTTTTTTTTAAGATTTTATTTATTTATTTGAGAGAGAGAGCATGAGAGGGGTGAGGGTCAGAGGGAGAAGCAGACTCCCTGCTGAGCAGGGAGCCCGATGCGGGACTTGATCCTGGGACTCCAGGATCATGACCTGAGCCGAAGGCAGTCGCTTAACCAACTGAGCCACCCAGGCGCCCGATTTTCAGTTTTTCTATCTGTGTCAAAAAATACTGATCTGAAAACTTGTGAAATTGTACCGATTTTGGAGTCAAACTATAAATAAGCTTTTGTTTGTCAATCTTCAAAACATAGAAAGTTTTTTTTTTTTTTTTAAGATTTTATTTAATTATTTGACAGAGAGAGACACAGCGAGAGAGGGAACACAAGCAGGGGGAGTGGGAGAGGGAGAAGCAGGCTTCCCGTGGTGCAGGGAGCCTGATGTGGGGCTTGACCCCAGGACCCTGGGACCATGACCTGAGCCGAAGGCAGACGCTTAACGACTGAGCCACCCAGGCGCCCCAAACATAGAAAGTTTTTAAAATGTATCTTTATTGGGACACCTGGGTGACTCAGTCGGTTAAGCATATGCTTAGGTCATGTTTTCAGGGTCCTGGCATCGAGCCCCACATCCGGCTCCCTGCTCAGCGGGGATTCTGCTTCTCCCTTTCTCTCTGCTCCTTCCCCCTGCTCGTGCTTTCTCTCCCTTTCTCTCTCTCAAATAAATAAATAAAAATCTTAAAAAAAAAAGTCTTAAAAATTAGGGGCACCTGGGTGGCTCATCGGTTAAGCATCCGCCTTCCGCTCAGGTCGTGATCCCAGGGTCCTGGGATCGAGCCCCACGTCAGGCTCCCTGCTCAGCGGGGAGCCCTGCTTCTCCTTCTCCCTCTGCTGCTCCCTCTGCTTGTGCTCTCTCTCTCTCTCTAAAATCTTAAAAAAAAAAAAAATCTTAAAAATTAAAAAAAATCTTTAAAAAATCTTAAAATGTTTATTTAGATAACTTTCTAGCAAGAAGCATATCACTGAAGAATAAGATCATTTATTTATTCATCAACAAATATTTATTGATCTCCTACAATGTGCCAGATATTATTTTAGGTGGAAATATAGGAGTGAATAAAAATTTGTTTATTCTATAGCAGGGGTTGAAAAGGGTCTGACAGTAAATATTATGGGCTTCACAGACTATAGTACTGGGGCTCCTCCACTCCAGTCTCGTAGTGTGAAAGCAGACATAGTGCGTAAATGAAGGAGCATGGCGCCTGCCAGTCAAACTTTGTGGACACTGGAAGTTTCTTGTAATTTTCACGTCACAAAATATTATTCTGGACAAAATTTTTTTCAACCGTTTACAAATATAAAAACCATTTTGGATTCAAGAGCCGGACACTAACAGACTAGGCTGGATTTGGCCCGCAGGTCATAATTTGCCAGCCCCTATTCTAGGAAATAAATAGTTATATCCTTTTAATATTGAAAATCAAGTCCTTAGGATTGAAATAATTGCAAGGTGTGTTATGAAATCTTTGAGAAATGTTTTTGACTGGCTAATGGTGTCATGAAAAATGCTAATATGTTGATCGCTTTTACTATGTTATTGTTAGTATCTGTTGATATAGTTTCAATGAACTATTTGATTGAAGCTGTAGATTTTTAAATAATATTTTCATAATTCTTTTCTTATTGCTGTGCAAGTCCCATTTTGTGTCAGCACTTACAGTTGTCTTTGTCAACTCAAAATCATTATCATCGATCAAAGTTGAAGACACATCAGTAGATGATCTTTCATTGAAAATTCTAGTGGCCAACAATAGTGATACTCTAAGACTCCTAAAAATGAGTAGCTGTCCTCATGTTTCCTCTGATGGTAGGTTATATCTTTTTAAGCTTGGATGATGTCTTTTATATACTATGTATAATATATATTATATATAATGTATATAATGTATACTATCATACTGTTTGTATAGTATATAACATATGGTATAATAGTATATAGTATATATGTATGTATACTATATGTATGTATACTGTATTATATATATATTATACATATAGTATATATGTATGTATATTATATGTATGTATACTGTATTATATAATATATATATTATATATTATACTTTATGTACATATTGAAAACTACATGCTTATGAAACATAATTGAAAACATTAATCTTTTTTCGAAGTCTTAATCCATAAGGTAGACATAGTTTAAATTGCTTCTAAAAGTATTTTAGTCATATGTATATTTTATTATACATGTGTTTTTATTATTACATATATAGATGTATGTGTAATATATATATGTATACATATATATATGTATATATCTATATCTATCTTGACATCATGAGAGAGAGAGCGAGAGAGGAGAGAGATAGCCAAAGAGAGATTTAGTGGGGCGGGGGAGGGTAGAAGGAGAGGGAGAGAGAATCCTCAAGCAGACTCCCTGCTGAGCACAGAGCCCAGTGCGGGGCTCCATCCCAGGACCCTGAGATCATTACCTGAGCCGAAATCAAGACTCGGCCACTTAACTGACCACGTCACCCAGGCACCCCATTTGATGTCTGTTTTAGCAAATAATGAATAACTGATGTCAAATTTAAGTTTATAAGATGTTATATTAGTATTGGTGTGATTCTTGGTTCTTAAGAATTTTTCCCCATTTCCCGCAGGAATCCTTTGTGTAGCTGATCACTGCCAGGGCCTTAGAGAACTGGCATTGAATTATTACATTCTAAGTGATGAACTTCTCCTAGCACTTTCAAGTGAAACTCATGTTAACCTAGAGCATCTTCGAATTGATGCTGTGAGTGAAAATCCTGGACAAATTGAATTTCATTCTATTAAAAAACAAAGTTGGGATGCACTTATTAAACACTCCCCTGGAGTGGATGTTGTTATGTATTTCTTTTTATATGAAGAAGAATTTGAGGCATTCTTCAAAGAAGAAACCCCTGTTACTCACCTTTATTTTGGTCGCTCAGTAAGCAAAGCAATTCTAGGACGGATAGGTCTTAACTGTCCACGACTAATTGAGTTAGTGGTATGTGCTAATGGTCTTCAGACTCTTGATACTGAACTTATTTGTATTGCTGAACACTGTAAAAACTTAACAGCCTTGGGCCTCAGTGAATGTGAAGTTAGCTGCAGTGCATTCATTGAATTTGTAAGACTGTGTGGGAAAAGACTAACCCAGCTCTCTGTAATGGAAGATGTTTTGATCCCTGATGATGAGTATAGCCTAGATAAAGTTCACACTGAAGTCGCCAAACACCTGGGAAGAATATGGTTCCCTGATGTCCTGCCTGTCTGGTAATTGGCTACCAAAGATTGTTAATTTTTTATTAAACCATTAAGATTAGCTTCTTTCTTTCTATGCAAATAAAAATTTTAAGATACATTGCTGAACTGTTTTAGGTAAAATATCTTATCATTTGCAAACTGTCTTAATGGATTGCAGCAGAAACATTTGAAAAATTATGAGAAATGTTTAGCCAGAAATTTCCATAAATAGGACATAGACCCTGTATTGTGGATTAGGTGGTAGGTGGTAGGCTAAAAACTACACGTGGTTTGTAGATGAGTCCCTCAGCCTTCGTTGAAGGCACATTTTAGCTTGCTAAATAAATTTATAATATTGAGCTTTGGATCCCTAAATTATGACATTTATAACTTTGTACTGCTTTAATTGCTTCTCCTTCATCTTGGTATGAATATATTTTACAAGATATGTAGTATTAAAATCTAAGAGTAAAATAAAGGTATAGACACAGAGGCTGACTTAATTGTACTTAATTTTTAGCACTATATAAGATCATATTATAGCTCAAACAATTTCTAATTTCTAACACACTTTGAATTCTACTTTAGTACGTTAACTCGGGAGAAGATGGGCTTGAGATTAAAATTAATACTGATCATTTTGTAAAGAGACTGTGATTGTTAATTGATTAAATATGCTACTGAGATCGCTTCTCGGCCTTTTGGCTAAGATCAAGTGAAAAAAGTACATTTTGCGGAGTGTCTTTGGGGAGGGAATCTGCATGTACTGACCTACTACTCTGTCTGGAACCGTGCTAGAGATCCTTTGCAGAAGGGATCTTATAATTTAATTAGTAACCCAGCTAAAACTCTTTAGTTACAGATTACCTTTAGAGTAAAGATATATCCTTAAAATGATCTACAAGACCCTACATGATCTGGCATCTGCCTGCTTCTTTGCCCTCATTGCTCACGGAGCTTCCCCTTGCCCTTCTGCTGCATTCTCTTGCAGATCCTTAAGACTGCCATGGGCCCTGTAGTCAGAGTGCATGAGGATATAGTCTCTTTCTACTTAATCGCGCTCTTTGCTCCCTCAGATCTTTCCTTTAGATGTCATTTCCTCAGGAAAGCCTCTGGCTCTCAGCACTCTGTGACTTCCATTTGTGCACTTACCACCATAGTAATTTGCCATTTACTTGTATGATTATTCTCTGCTAATTCCACTGCACTGTGAGCTTTATCAGTGCAAGATCACTGTCAGGTTTTGGTCACTGTTGTATCCCCAGCATCTAGCATAATATTAGGCAAATAGTAGACACTCAGTAAATTTTACTTAGGTACTTTCATTTCCAGAGTTGTTCCCTTATGTCTTTCTCCAACATCTCCATTTTCTTTCTAAGAAAGCAATTAAACTTAAAAAAAATGTTTATTATTTTCCAGCTTTAAACATTTTTTAATTAGGAAAAAATTTAAATATTCTTACCTGTTAAATTAGAATTAGGATACCTTGTGGTTTGTAAGTGGTAATTTTTAAAAAGAGCATATTTTATGTCTCTTTTTTTTAGAGAGTTACTTGTGCAAGCATTCTCCACACTGTACCACATCCTTTCTCATGGTGAGCTCTGTAAGAACGGGCATCTTCCCTCCTTCACCTTTGTGTTTGAGACTCTCAGACTGCTGTGTGGCACATTCGTATACCCTCAATAAATGTGAGCGGAGCTGAAATACTGTTTAAAGAATCAGATTCTTGGGGCACCTGGGTGGCTCAGTCGTTAAGCATCTGCCTTCGGCTCAGGTCATGATCCCAGGGTCCTGGGATCGAGCCCCGCATCAGGCTTCCTACTCTGCAGGAAGCCTGCTTCTCCCTCTTCCACCCCCCCTGCTTGTGTTCCCTCTCTCGCTGTGTCTCTCTCTGTCAAATAAATAAATAAAATTTAAAAATAAAATAAAAAAATAATCAGATTCTTAAAGACAGTTGTTACTCTTGCAGATCATGTGATTTATACCTTAAGAATTCGGGAGAGTACAGAAACAACATATCACAGGGCACTCAAGGTCTGGTTAGGATAACGGGACAGACATAAAGGAAGTGGCAAACCTGAGTTGGAGGGTCAGGCTGGTTGGAGGTCAGAGCAATGGTGGAAATACTGAAGAGGTGACCTCTGGTCTCACTGGCTAACGTGATGTGCAGTGGAGGAGTAGGGTGGGAGTGTATATACCTGTATAGGATGCCAGTGTTGGTTTCACTAAAGAGTGAAACAGAGAGGGACTGACTAAGGGAGATCAAGGTGGAGTTTCTCCCTGTTGCCTGCTAGCACAGAACGATAATGAGTACCCGTGGCCTCTTGTACATTGATGAGAAGTTGCCACTCTAAACGGTGGTCTTTAGCAGTGGTTTTCAGTAGTGGTTTTTAGTAGTCGGACCTAGTGCACTAAGCACTATAAGAACTCTTAAAGGAAAATTCAGTAGAATTGATCAGCTCATTTTGATGACCCTGGTTGGCCTAACATATTGGGTTTATAAATTCAATAGCAAATATTTTTAGGATAGCCAAATCAAGACAAGAAAACAGAGAGTATTTTTATGCTTTATATAATGAAAATGTCTCCATTTACTTTGGAAGTCTATGAAAAGTACTGTTTACTTAAGATTAGAGGATTCTAGATTAAAATGGCCACTTATCTTGTTCTTCCATTAAATTACTTTTCTGCAGAAAACTCAAAACATTTTATAAGTAAAAATTAATTGTGTTTGCATTATTAATTTACAGTCATCAAACCTAGTATCTGGGTCACAGTTTTCAAAGTATATTTTACAGTCATTTTCACTAAGGAAAAATATGTTATTCAGTACCATCACTTCTCTGTCATTTGAACCTTAACAATACTTTATTTTTTTATTTTTATTTTTTAAAGATTTTATTTATTTATTTGAGAGAGAGAGAATGAGAGAGAGCATATGAGAGGGGGGAGGGTCAGAGGGAGAAGCAGACTCCCTGCCAAGCAGGGAGCCCGATGCGGGACTCGATCCAGGGACTCCAGGATCATGACCTGAGCCGAAGGCAGTCGCTTAACCAACTGAGCCACCCAGGCGCCCCTGAACCTTAACAATACTTTAAACTGAACATTTTGACACCCAAATCTAAAAAGAAAAGGAAATTAAAAAAAACAACCCTCTGTGGAAGCACACCAGAGGGCGCCGTATTCTGGTTCTTCCTGAGAGAGCAGTCCTTTAGACTGAAGTTTGCATTTCCATTGAACAGATATGAGAGTGCTCATGGAGTGCTAGGCAGAAGGCACCGTTCTTGCTCTGCCTTGCGGAGGCTCTCCGTTCCAGGTAACGAGTCTGGTTTTTAAAACAATCACTTAAGAAGGTTAATTATTTATTGTGCAAACATTTTAGAGCTCCTTTAGAAATTGTTTTCAAAGTCTCTGTGCTAATTCCTATTTTGTGTTCTGAATGGGAACCCAGCCTTTGTCCTGTGAAAGCAAATTTAGTTTCTGGAAACAACCAAAAGTGATTTGGCACTAAGGAGATTAATAAGGTAGGTGGTCAAACCAGACAGTGTTGGTTATAGTTTTTTTTAAAAAACCTAAAAATGAAATTCTTAATTTAATTAACATCGCATGTAAAAACATTTACATGCGATGTTAAGATATGGTAGAGTATAATATGTAATTGGATATGAGAATTTACCAGTTGTTTTGTAGAGACTGAAGTGAGAGTCATCACTAACTCTTTCTTCTTTCTGACCATCCACCGGCAAGTCTTGTTACTTACTATAACATGTTATCATAATAAATACTCATGAAATCACCTCCCAGCTGTAAAATGACAACATTGACATGACAATAACTTTAATTTTTCTGCGTGGCTTCCCTTACTTAGTCCTGAGGTAACTAGTGTTCATCATTTGCTTGACTTCCTTTTCATATACTTTTATCACATATATATGTGTTCCTAAAAATTATATTTTGGTTTTAATTGTTTTGACTTTATAAAAAGAGTATGCTACTATATATAATCTTGGGCCTTTTTTTTTAAACTCAGAATTATATTGCTATGACTCATCCGTTTTGTTATGTTTAGCTGAGGCTCATTTTTTGTGACCACTGTACACGATTTCATTCTGTGACTAAATCACAGTTCATTTGTTCATATCAACTGTAGGTAAGCATTTGAGTTGTTCCAGGGTTTGCTGTGACAAATAGTGACATCATGGACATTCTTATACGTATGTCCTAGCATACAAATGCAGCTACTTCTCCGATAATAAATCTCCAATAATATAATTAATTATATTTTCCTCAGGCACATCTGTACTAAGAATGGAATCTTTCTGCTGGAGTTTTCTACATTCCAAAAGGATTTAAGCAAAAAATTCATGGAAAGTTTCCAGAATGATAAATTCAACTTACTCATTTCTCACTAACTAAAATCTAGGGAGCCAGTTATTTCTGGTCCTTGGAGCATTTGTATAGTCTTATTTCCCCTTCCTACCTGTTGTCAACATAACTAAGAAAGAATAATCTAGGTTAAAAATGATGTGTAGACATAAGGGGCTGTGGTAGGCATTTGGCTAGATGAGGCTGAGTTTCCATGAGGTACTTGGTTTCATGAGCTAACTTCAGGTTAAAATAGACCTCTTTCTCATCCTAGTACCTCCTGTAATGCAGTCTTACTGAAATCGAGAATAATGATGTATTTTATTGGACGGCCATCATTTATGATTTAGAAAATGTTCTGCTCATACAGTGTGGGGAAGTGTGGATATGAAGACCAGCCAATTCTCTCTTATCCATGCAAACAACTTACCCTTTGACCAGTTTGATAAACCTGAGGATATTGCTGAAACGCTTCCCTACCTTTACTCAGAGTTTAACTCCAGTTTGTTCACTTAATATATATGAAGTGTGTGTGTGTGTCCGGCATTTTGCAACTCTATTCTTGTGCCAGGAAAACAGCTTCAGGCTTTTTCTTATTTTTAGGCAGAAAAGGTAGCTAGTCTTAGAAGTGTCAGAAATGCAGTCTGGAGAGGCTGGAATTCATATGTTTATTTATCCTGTGTGTTCAGGACTGAGAAACTTTAAAAAACAAACAGGTAAAAACCCCTCAGATCCCACAGGTGACAGAAAAATCAGAACTCTCAGAAATTAGTTGACAATCAAACATTCAAGTGACAGTGAGTTGAAACAGGCTGTTGTCTTTCTTGCATGCATCATGTTTTTATTTGGACACAAATTTCTTGAAGAGTAGGGGACGCATCCAGGTTTTTAAGGAGATGGTTTTGTATTTAGTAGATCTGGTCATGTGTCTTCTACTTAGAGGTACACGGTAGGATCACTCAAGTCACAGTTTTCAATATGTATGTGGGATTGTATGCCAGGATAGACTTTCTGCAAGGGCAGTAGAGTTCCCAGTTTTTCTCCCTTCTTGATAGAACCTTTATATTTAACTGGCTTAATGTAGAACATTTTAATACAGAAACCTAAAAGAAAAGAAGTTAAATTAGTTATTATCTGGGTCTCAGTAGCCTTGAATCAAAAATTCAAAAAATAAGAACAAAAATGAAAGAGAAGACAAAAAGAAGTGAAACTTGATTGAACTCAGTGAGGGAACAGAGGAAGGTGACAAAATTGTATCAGAAATGAAGACTAGATGCCCAAGGGAGAGTAGATTCAAATGAGGATTTAATAAAGGCATTGAGGAATAGCAAAAAAACACTAGGATGCTGAGAAAATTGAGACTTTTAACATATTTTCTTGTTCTCACCCAGGATAATTTCAACTCCAAGACCTATTCTAATAAAAGGATTAGCCTTTAAAGACAAAGAAAAATGGACATAATTGGCACAAGAATGCAAATCTTTCTAAACATTAAAAGAAAAATTTAAAAACAAAGACCCACCAAATGGAGAAGTAGAGTTAATTTAATACTGTAATTATAATGTAATATGACTTTTGGGACCACATACATGGGTACATCTATAAATGTTAACTCATCTGTTAAAAAAGAAAATTCTTACTGGCTTGAAAACCAAAACCCAATTCTTTTTTTTTTTTTTTTTATGTCAATCAATCACCGTACATTACATCATTAGTTTTTGATGTAGTGTTCCATGATTCATTGTTTGTGCACAACACCCAGTGCTCCATGCAGAACGTGCCCTCCTCAATACCCACCACCAGGCTAACCCATCTTCCCACCCCCCTCCCCTCTAGAACCCTCAGTTTGTTTTTCAGAGTCCATCGTCTCTCATGGTTCATCTCCCCCTCTGATTTCCCCCTTTCGTTCTTCCCCTCCTGCTATCTTCTTTTTTTTTTTTCAAAACCCAATTCTATGCTGTATCCAATAAAACACAATGCAAGGGGCACCTGGGTGGCTCAGTGGGTTAAGCATCTGATTTCAGCTCAGATCATGATCTTGGAGTCCTGGGATTGAGCCCCACATTGGGGGGGGGTCCCTGCTCAGCGGGGAGTCTGCTTCTCCCTCTCCCTCTGCCCCTCCCCCTGCTTGTGCTCCCTCTGTCTCTTTGTTACTCCTCAAATAAATAAATAGAATCTTTAAATAAAAGAAAAAGGCAAAGAATTAAGGGCTGGATCAAGATTTGTCACGCAGATGGAAATAATAAGACAAGCAAGGGTTATGATTCTATTATCAGAGAGTATAACTCAAGCCAAAAATCACAGAAACAAGACAAAGGAGGACAATTTATACTGCGAAATACAATGAAGATACAGCAGTTGCAACTGTCCATGTGTCAGATAACACAGAAACCATGTATAGAAAGCAGAGACTATCTGAGATACAAGGAGAAATAGAAACCCACCAGTAATAGAAGATTTTTAACACACATATCAGTGAAAACAGGGCAAGTGAACAGAAAACATAAGAAACGCCTTAGAATTGTGCTGTCCACCATGGTAGCCACTAGCTACACGTGGCTAGTCTGCACTTGAAGTGTAGCTAATCACAGATGTACTTTTAAGTATAAGATGCCTGATGGATTTTGGAGACAGTACAAAAAAATTAAAATATCAGTAATTTTTTGGTTGCATTTTGAAATGATAATATTTTAAAGATATGGAGTTAAAATATATTATTAAAATTATTTTCCCTGGGGAGGGAGGGATGGGGTGACTGGGTGATAGACACGGGGGTGGGTATGTGCTCTGGTAAGCGCTGTGAATTGTGCAAGACTGTTGAATCTCACATCTGTACCTCTGAAACAAATAATGCAATATATGTTAAGAAAAAAAAGGAAGAAGAAGGTAGCAGGAGGGGAAGAATGAAGCAGGGGAAATCGGAGGGGTAGACGAACCATGAGAGACGATGGACTCTGAAAAACAAACTGAGGGTTCTGGGGGGGAGGGGGGGGAGGGTGGGTTAGCCTGGTGGTGGGTATTGAGGAGGGCACGTTCTGCATGGAGCACTGGGTGTTATGCACAAACAATGAATCATGGAACACTACATCTAAAACTAATGATGTAAAAAAAAAAATTAAAAAAAAAAACTAATGATGTAATGTATGGGGATTAACATAAGAATAAAAAAATATAAAAAAATAAAAAAATTAAAAAAAATAAAATTATTTTCCCTGTTTTTTAACTTTCTTAATGTAACTACTAGAAAATTTTGAATTATATACATGACTTTTATTTCTATTGGAAGTACTGCTATAGAAAATCTAAACAAAATCAATACAGTATGTCTTAGGTACATGTGAAACAGAATATGTACACAGCCTCAACACTGGAAACCAATGTGACAACTACTAATATTACAGTGCAGGAAGACCTAAATAAATGGAGGGTATAACATGTCTATTCATTGGAAGATTCATTACTTTTAAGGTATCAATTTTTCTTGATCTATATAATCAGTGCAAACCCAATCAAAGTCCCAGCAGAATTTTTGGTGGAAATTGATAAACTGATTCTATAGTGTATCTGGGAATGCCAGTGACCAAGAATTGTCAAGGCAATCTGAAAGAAGGACAAAAGTTGAAAGATTTATACTATCAGATATCAAGATGTATTTTAAAGCTTACAGTAATGAAGACAGTGTGGTATTTGTGCAAGATCGACACAGTGACCAATGAAACACAATAGAAAGGCCAGAAACAGACCTGTGTATATTCAGACCATCATTTATGACAAAAGATACTATACTGCAATAATAGTAGGGGAGAAAACAGTCTTATCAAGTTAATGGTACTGAGTCAGATACCAATATGAGAAAAAAGATCTTGATCCCTACCTTATTCCTTACATAATACCCAATCCCAAATGGATTGTACATTTAAATATGAAAGATGAAACAATAAAGGTCATGATCTCAGGGTCCTTAAATGGAGCCCCACATCGGCTTCCTTGCTCAGCAAGGAGCCTGCTTCTCCCTCTCCCTCTGCCTACTCGTGATCCCTCTCTCTCTCTCTCTCTCTCTGTCAAATAAATACAGTCTTTAAAAAAAAGTGAAGTAAGGTTTATTGGTATAAATTTTCGGCCATGTGACAGAGCCCTTCCTCAAAGGGGCTCAGCCCTGGTTTCTTTCAAGGGGCCCTGGGATTGTGAATTGGGTCAAGTCTGGGAGTTCGTGGGGGGTGGGGGGAGGTTTTGTGACCCAGTCTTGTGATGATTAAAGTCACAGTTTTGTTCATCAGAGTGTTCCCATTTATACAAATCAAATAAGGCTTTAGTAGGCTGCCCGTCTGTTCAGCTCTTGGGTCACCGTGATTAGCTAGACAATGCCACAGATCTCTGTGCTTCAGATGAATCTGATTACGCTTCAGCTTTGTTGCCTGTTGGGTAACCATGCCAACCTTGGCCTTGCCTACTAAGTGGACCCTTTCTAGTGGCAGCAGTTTCTCTTGTCATTTTGGGCATATAGAGGACAGCCACCATAGAGCTTCTCAAGAACCTGAGGTCCCTCACAGAGTGTTTCTTTCTCAGGGCTGGGATGAGGGCAGTGTCTTCAGGGCTCACTCCCAATAGGAATGCATATTTATGTTCATTACAAGACACATGCAGGAAAGTTCATAGCATTTTTGTAGTCACCTAAAACTGGATGCTACCGAAATGTCCATTTAGAGAAGGATAATTACATAGATGAAGCTGTATGCATGTAATGGAACAGCCTACATCATTGAGAATGAAACCACATGCAAAGCAAATCTTGCGGACATGATGTGGAATGAAAGAAGTCCCACAAAGAAGACTGCATGCTGTTTAATTCTGTTTATATCCTTTCCCAAGACAGGCAAAACTAGTGTATGGTGGCATAGTGATTATCCTTGCTGGGAAGAATGAGTATAGATAGCACAGGGGGGTCTCTGGAATGCTGCTGAATTTTTTTTTCTTGTTTGGGTGATGGTTATACAGTGTTAATTCACTTTGTGAAAATTTAGGAGCTGTGTGCTTATGCTTTGTGCACTTTTCTGTGTGAATGTTATACCTCAGTGGATTAAAAAAAAAAACCAAACAGTTAAAGAATAGGCCCATACCTGGAGTACTAGGTGACCCAACTTTACCTAGAACATAGAGGCCTTGGAAAATATTTCCCAGTCAACTTTTGCAGGAATGCCAACATCTTTGAAGTGTGGGATTTTGGTAAATGGAAGTATCTATTATAGTAAATACTCTTGAAAGTGATTTTGTTTGTAGACTGTTGGACAAAACCACATGGGCCACAAGAAGAAAGTCCTTCAGTCAGCTGTGGGGTTAGGTAGAGTGTGTGCATAAAGAAGATGATATCAGGGGAAGAGCTGTTTTAGTTTGGTACCCTATGTCCTTTCTATTGTAGATGTCATCGTTTTGAAGGAAGTATGAAACTTCGGTGTATGGCAAATGCATTAAATAGATAACCATCAAACATTTCCAGGATGTGTCCCAGGTGTATACAACACTTCTTACCTCTTCCAGATATCCGAACACCATTATTAATGGCATTTTTGTTTTTATAAGGCTTCTCCTGGCCCACAATCATTCCGGTGAAAGGTGCATACACGGTAGATCCATCAGAGCACAAGACATCCACACCTGGGTGAGGCCTGTGATTTCTAGAATGTAAATAAGAATGAACAGACTGAGAAAATGCCCTGGGAACTTTATTGCCCAGAAATGTGGTGTTCGCTCACTGTTCCCAGACTAGGATATCAAACACTGAAACTGGAGAACATGTTGGGATGTCCCAGGTTTCCTTACTCTTCTTTATCTCAATTTTAACCTCCCTACCTGCAGGTAGTAATAATCATTTTGTAAAGATTAAAGCATTTAAGATAGTATTTGGTATATAGAGAGCCTTTAAGAATTTATGAACTATGATTATTATATGGCATTTTGGGGAAATGAGACATCTATCTATGTAAGTAAATTTTATAGATCTATGAATCTTGACCCCTTCAAGACCACTTATAAAAGAGTTGTCTTTTTGGGTGCCTGGGTGGCTCAGATGGTTAAGCGTCTGCCTTCGGCTCAGGTCATGATCTCAGGGTCCTGGGATTGAGTCCCGCATCGGGTTCCCTGCTCAGTGCAGAGCCTGCTTCTCCCTCTCCCTCTGCCACTCCCTTTGCTTGTGCTCTTCAGTCTATCTCTCTGTCAAATAAATAAATAAAATCTTAAAAAAAAAAAAAGTATTTTTATGGGGACTTATCATAAAAGAATCACATTACCCTCATCTGATTTTTGTCTCAGTAATCCAGAAGTCATTATAAACATCATTTACTGTGGGGGCATCTGGGTGGCTCCAGAGGTGAAGTGTCCAACTCTTTGTTTCGGCTCAGGTCATGATCTCGGGGTCCTGGGATGGAGCCCTGAGCTGGGCTCGCCTCTTAGCGTGGAGTCTGCTTGGGATTCTCTCTCTCCCTCTCCCTCTGCCCCCTCCCCCTGTGTGCATGCTCTCTCCCTCTCTCTCAAATAAATAAATCTTTTTAAAAAATCATTTACTGGGACACCTGGGTGGCTCAGTCGGTTAAGCGTCTGCCTTTGGCCCAGGTCATGATCCCAGGGTCCTGGGATCGAGTCCCACATTGGGTTCCTTGTTCAGCAGGGAACCTGCTTCTCCCTCTCTCTCCCTCTGCTTGTGCTCTCTGTCAAATAAATAAAATCTTAAAAAAAAAAATCATTTACTGTATATGATGTTTTAATACAGTGAGTGATAACTCCTGAATTTATTAGAGTGAATGGAGCACAAACACGAAACGATCCCAGCTTGTGAGCATTCTTTAAGTTGTCTCTGACAAGCCTCACTGTTGTCTTTATGCTCACTCTTACCAACCTCTTCTCCTGCCTAACAGGCTAGAACCTGAAAAATCAGATTGATGACGATTGTTATGTTTGTTCCCCTCCCTCTTTCTTTATTACATGCTGTGTTCCCAATTCAGAGCCCATACTTGAAGCAGAGGTCTTGGAAGCTGCTCTAAAAACACTAGTACAGCTGCTTCCATCTCTGAATCCTGCTGTCAGAGAGAGATGACTGTGAGCGCTTGAGGCAAGGACATTAAGCAGAGGGGTTAAGAACCGTAAGAATACCTTTGAGCAATGTACTGGCCACAGCCGTGACTGTCACACGTCCTGATCTCATTGGAAGACTTGCTGGCACAGATACTAGCCCATGGTCCAGCCAGTGCTAAGAAAGAGAAACATGAGAAGCAGATTTTCTGACTTCACATATTTCCAGTCTCTGTTTATCTTACATGTCTCCCAGTGGATTCAAAAGTTCTGTTTTCACTAGTTTTTCTCTTTCTGTAGGTTATGGGCAGGTCTGCCTTTTAACTCTGGATTCAGATGGAAAATTAGCTTTCTCCCTGGCCATAAAATTCTGTTTTATTACGTACAGAATATTTATAACTTTATTTATAAGCATTAATCTCCATCATTACAGTTTGTTTCAGATTATTGACTAATGAGTGGCATAGATTGTGCTTTTCAAATTTTCTATGCTTATTACTTGGGACCATTATGTTTAGGTGAAGCAAAAATGAACAGCATGGCTCAAAGAAATAATTCTAGAAATTCTAAAGTAACTTTGAAGTGTTCCTTTATTGCCAGTCCTAATAATCAAATCCAAGAAAATGTTTGAATTAGAGAAGAAACAGACTCTGAACTAGCAAAGTTTATTTAGCACTAAATAAATCTCTTTCATATCTGCAAACATGGAAGAGGGAGATTCTTAGAAATAAGAACCTGTCAGACCAGTTTAGCCTAGAGTGGAGGGAAAAGACAAGGGAAAGAAGGGAGTAGAAATAATTATATGAAAAATTGTATAGCAGTAAAGCATGGAGGAGGGGTGGCTCTCTCAGTGTATTTTGTATACACTTGTTTTAGGTAGAGCTTCTCTTTAGTAAGCAGTAAATACTTAATTGAATTAAATTTCCTGGATTTCCAGTGTTAACATTCACAGAGAGATGCGGTTAGCAAACTCACCCTTTTATTTTGAAATAAACTAACAAAATAGAAGCAAAAGCAAGAACCAGCTAATTTGATTGTTGATTTTATTTAAAGATACTTTATTATTCATTAATATATGTGCTACGGGAGGAGCTACAGAATATGGCCATTAAAGTATATTCTTTAATATACTTTTTAGAAGATGGGTTTCAAATGTCTTATACCTTTGAGCCAAGCTTCAGGTCAACATCTTGATCGAGATGTAATACCATCACTTTGGCAACAAATATTTATCCCTGGGAATTGAGGCAGATATTGGACAATTTATTAACTGACTCATTTTTCTCTCCTGACTCTTAAGGGAGCATTCCCCTTATCCTAATCCACACCAGTTGCTGTTATCAGGAATCCTCCAAATTGAATTCTTACACAGACTCTTTATTTTCTAATGATGTTCCAGTTAAATCCTAGACCAAGATTGACAGACTTTTCTTTTAAGTCCTCCATTCCACTTTTCTGTTTCCCTTGTGAAAGAATCACAATATTCAGGTGGAAATCATGGAGGACCCCTTATCCCCGACCATGTATTCTTCCTAGTCCATTTTTAGTAATCAACCACATAAGTTTCTGCTGTGACTGTGATATTCATGACTTTTAAATCTTTTATTAAAAATTTTTTTAAATTAGCCAAGATTTTAAAATTGTTTTTTGACTTACCAGTTGACATCAAGACAGCAAAAAGGAGGACTCCTGTGGAAAACATTTGGCTTTTGCTTTCCTTATGATGTTTCTTCCTCTGGTAATGTGAATTGCCCCCACGCTTTTTGAAGAATAGCCGGTTGAATTATTTAGCCTCAGAATGTTGCATCTCTCATTTCTTTAATTTAGTGTAAGAAACACACAAAAAATACAAGAATGAAGCAAGTCAAAGTTGAATATTCCCTGGGTAGCTATTTGGTTCACATGTAGGACCTATGTAAAAGTGTTTGATCTGAAGAAGAAGGTAATTTTATTGGAAGTGCTGACTAAATATTAACAGAAAGTGATAAGGCTAGGTGACTGCCTTCTAGGCTATGGCTGGCTTCATGAATGGCTGTGTACATAGGAAAAGTATACAAATATGCACAGATTAACTTTAGTATAATAGGTACCCCTGAAGAGGGAGGGGAAATAGAATTATGGAGTGGTATACAGAGTGCTTAAACTCTAAAATATTTTGTAAAAAATATGAGAAGCAAATAGGTAAAAGTATTAATTTGTTAATTATCAGAGGTAGATACAAGGCTATTGGTTATACTAATATATGCGATTTTCTGCATATTTCAAACGTTTTAACACCTCCTTGTTATGCTTAATATTATATGAGGCCCTGGGATTTCCTGTGGAAACATCCCCATGTAAATAATTTGTCAGGGGCTGTGGGAGACTGAGACTGTGGCCCTTCCCTGCACCCACACTCTTCCCATGTCTCTTTGGAGGCAGAGGTGCTTTCCCAGCCTTTGCTGTGTGTCTCAGCTCTGTGACCTGCTTTGACCAACCAAATGAGACACAAGTGATAGTTCACGAGTGGAGCCTGAGCTCTACAGGGAATTGTGTCTCTCACCTTGTGTTCTGCCTTCACTGTGCAGACAGCCTTCCCAGACTAACCTGCTGGCCCCTGGAAGAGAGTGAAAGTCACATGGAACAAATCCACCCTAGCCAGGCCACCCCAACTGCAGCCAGCCTGGCACACCCCCTCATTTACATTAGAAAACCATCAGCTCTCAGAATTATGGAGCATTAAGGAAATATTATGAGAGTTAAAGCAAATGTAAGCTAGCTAACTGAACCCGTGTTCTGGAAGAGGCTGACTAATGTCTGTTTTGAACTGGAATCCCAGGACCTGAAGGCACTCGCTGTTTTCTTGTGTATTATCAGGGATTGTGAGGAATGTTGAGGTGATGGCCACATGGTGGAGATCTTTTGATTAGAAATGCTGACCTGTTAATAGACAATTTTGAATGAGACCTTTATCTTCTCTGAGCTGTACTTCCTCACAAGGAAATGTGTGTGGATGTCTGGTTACTTGTTGGGTTACAGTTACCGAAGGATGTTTAACGTTTGCAAGATAAGGTCAGCTATCAGCATGAAGTTGACCTCTCATGTCTCCCCCATGCCTCATGCCTGGACCATTTTATTTTTATTAGCACTTTCACCAAAGGTAGATGGGTCAGGAGGAAGAGGAGAAATTGAAACTGGCTATAATTCCAGTTTGAGGGCAGGGGCATTAAAAACGACTTCCTGTATTAAGACTAAACTAGAAGTGACTTAACCTCTTTCACCACATCATTCTCCTCTCCTGTTAGAAAGGTTTGAATTAAAAAAATAACGTGAGAGCTCATGCACTTGCAAGGCTCGATTGTTTCCTCCTGTCTTGTCCCTGCTTCTCTGTAACTCCGTCTCCTGCTTCCTCTGAGGTAGTAAGCTCGCACGGAAATGCCAGAGGGAAGGGACTGGTTGGATTCCAGGAGTTGATGAACAAATTGGTTCTGATAAAAACCACTGAATCCTATACTTTGCTCTGATTAGCCAAAGAAACACTTGATTTTCTTATTTTAGGGCTAATTCTATCCTTTTGTTATAATTTCTTTATTTATTTTTACTAAGTAGCTATATTTATTGTTCTGATTATGTAAGTAATGCATTCTTTTTTTAAAGATTTTATGTATTTATTTTAGAGAGAAAGGGAGAGGGAGTTGGAGGAAGAGCAGAGGGGGAGGGAGGGAACCCCAAGCAGACTCCATGCTGAGCTCAGAGCCCCACACGGGACCTGATCCCACAACCCACACGCAACATAGAGCCCAGTGTGGGACTTGATCTCATGACCCTGAGATCAAGACCTGAGCCAAAATCAAGAATTGGGCACTTAAACAGCTGAGCCACCCAGGCACCCCAGTAATACATTCTTATGGCATAAATTACCTCCCACATTTCAAAAGAGTATGAACATTCCCCACTAACATTTTTGGGTATATGTGTTTCTCTTTTAATTTTGACCTAGTCTCTCTTGTTTAGGAAAATATCCCTGTCTTATTAAATACTCTCTTCAACTGAGGTAACACTAAAAGCTAAATGCAAGAGAAGACTACGGATTTTAATAGAACACTAAATAACAGAAGAGTTGACGTTTTGGGTATGTCTAAATGCTTCCACTTTTGAAAATTTACATGAAACCTTTTTGGTTTTCCTTAGCTGTGGGAGTAGTGGGTGAGAGGACAAGGATACAGTTTCTCAGTAGCTTTGATCTTTGATTTGATCTGCAGTTTGGAGGCCTTTGTGAAAGGGAGGAGGCCAGTGTGCTTTGCAAAGGGTTGTTGGCCTGGGTGACCTGACCAAACACATGGACTCGCTCCTCCTGTGTTTCACTGGAACAAACCTACCTAGAAACAGCATGCTGTGTTAAGCTACTGATTTATTAAACAAATGCATTCAGAAACCTGAAATAAGTCCAGAACTGCTCTACTAAAGTCAGCCCTAAAATCATGATTAGAATAAAGAAGGCATTAAATACATGTTTTGGCTAGTAGAAGCCATAGCCACATGATGAGGCCCCATCTGGCATCTTCCATCTCTGATTCAAGAATGCTGAGTGAACATTTAAATCCATTCTACCTTCTTCAACCCCTGTCCCCCCTTTCCCGCCATCCCTCACAAATCCTCTATGTAGACAGAGAACAGTAACAATTTCAAGTATGAGACATTAGTCACCACAGCTTTGGGTGGTGAAATTAGCAAGGGGGTGGGACTTGATTACAAAAATAATTTTAACATGGAGAATTGTTGCTAAGATTTCTAATGTATGGGGTGCTTGACTTATCCTGGAAAACAGGAACTTAAAGAAGCATTTTCTAATAAGCCATTTACTTTTTCATTGGTGGAATAATGGAAGGGATAGGTTGCTGTCCTTATAATGGAGCATTCAATTTTTTGTTTTAAGTATCTTATTTATTTATTTATTTATTTATTTATTTATTTATTTATTTATTTATTTAGAAATCAGAGAGAGAGAGCACACAAGCAGGGGGAGTGGCAGGCAGAAGGAGAAGCAGCCTGCCCGCTGAGCAAGGAGCCCGATGTGGGGCTTGATCCCATGACCTGAGCTGAAGGCAGACGCTTAACAGACTGAGCCACCCAGGCATCCCGATTTTCTGTGTTTTAAATTAAGTTCTATAGTACTGAAAGCAGAAAGCTCTCTTTATGAAATGTAGACACAGTACTTCAAGGTTAGAGGGATGTGGCCAGGAGGTTTTCTGGCTAGAGGCCCCTGAGGGAACACTGTCTCAGAGTGTGAGCTATGCGGTACAGTTAGCATGACTTTCCTGCCTGTGTTCAAGGTAGTCACTCCATATCAAGCATGATCATCTGTCAAGCTACTCAGACATGTCCTCATGATCTTGCTCATTGCGGAGTCTTTCCCAACTGTAAATATGTTGAAATTAGCATCTGGACTAAAATCTACTTGTCATTCTTGATTGAGGTGAATTTACCTTCATCCAGAGTCTGGCTCTTAGTTTTTATTCAGTATCCCAGAGTCTGATGCAAGACAAGTGATTCAGGTTCATCAGGTTACTGGAGGTTAAATAAATGAGCACAAAGGTAGGTAGGTAGGTAGATAAGTAGGTGTGATTTTCAGTGGAGGTGATTCCTCTCTACTGATGGGATATGCTCCCTTCTTGATGTTAGAACCTTTGGGAAAGTGGTTTGATGAATATAGAATGAGAGCAATAAGATAAAGAATTTTAAGGGCTTTTCCAACCATGTGAAATGTTTTTTTTTTCCTCTTGATAAAATGGATTAGAAAATGTTTCCCTCTTGGGTGACACCAGATGGACCCATGAACCTCTGTCTTATCCATTCCCTTTCTGGCACCCAAGGCCCATGCTTTTCAATTGGGAGTACCTGGCGGTAGGCCAGGTGACACAGAAGTGACGCCTGATATCAGTGTTTTTTCAGGATTTGGGAGTGGGCCAAGAGGAAGAGGAATAACTATGTAGTAAATGTGTATATATATTTTTTTGTATCTGAGAACATATTAAATCTTCTTAAAGTTAATATTTAATTTACATATTATAAAATTTACCCTTTTAAAGTAGTTCAGTGGTTTCAGTATATTTACAAAATCATGCAGTCATTACCCCTAATTCCAGAATACTTTTATCACTGCAAAATGAAAAACCTTACATGTTAGTAATCACTCCCCATTCCTATCATCTCCAGCTCCTAGCGCCTATTAATCTACTTTTCCTCTTTATGGATTTGCCTATTCTGAACATTTCATATAAATGAAATCATACAGGGCGCCTGGGTGGCTCAGTTGGTTAAGCAACTGCCTTCGGCTCAGGTCATGATCCTGGAGTCCCTGGATCGAGTCCCGCATCAGGCTCTCTGCTCGGCAGGGAGCCTGCTTCTGCCTCTGACCCTCCCCCCTCTCATGTGCTCTCTCTCTCTCATTCTCTCTGTCTCAAATAAATAAATTAAAAAAAAAATCTTTAAATGAAATCATACAATATGTGGCCTTTTCTGTCTGGTTTCTTTCACTTAGCATAATGTTTTCAAGGTTCATCCATGTTGTAACATGTATCACTACTTTATTCCTTTTTACGATTGGATAATAAATAGTCCTTTGCATGAGTATGCTACATTTTGTAGTTGGTAGACTTTTGGATGCTCTTCACTTTTGGCTATTATGAATATGGCTGTTATGCACATTCAGGTACAAGTTTTTGTGTGGACATGTATGTTCAGTTCCCTTGGCTCCGTCTCTAGGAATGGAATTGCTGTGTGTTTAACTTTTTTGAGGAACTGTTAAACTGTTTTTCAAAGCAGCTACATCAGTTTACATTGGCACCAGCAATGCATGAAAGTTCCATTTTCTCCACATCCTTACCAACACTTGTTATTATTTTTCTTTTTAATTATAAGTATCTGAGGGGACGTGAAGTGGTATCTCATTGTGGTTTTGATTTGAATTTCTCTCATAAGCAATGAGGCTGAACATCTTTGCATGTGCTTATTGCCCATTTGTGTATCTTCCTTGGAGAATGTCTATTTAAATGTTTTGCCCAATTTTTAATTGAGTTATTTATCCTTTTATTGTTGAGTTGTAAGTGTTCTTTTCATATTCTAGATGCTAGTCTTTGTCAGATACATGATTTGCAAATATTTTGTCCCACCACATGTATTGTCTTTTCACTTTCTTGGTGGTGGTCTTTAAAGCACAGAAGCTTTTAATTTTAATGAAGTTTGCTGTATTTTCTCCCTTTGACTCTTGTGTTTTAGGTGTCATATCCGAAAAACCTTTGATCCAAGGTCATGAAGGTTTATGCCTTTGTTTTATTTTAAGAGTCTTAGAATTTTGCATTTAGGACTTTGATACATTTTGAGTTAATTGTTGTATATGGTGTGAAGCAGGGGGTCCAAATTTATCTTTTTTGTATGTAGATATCCAGTTTTCCCAGGACCATTTGTTAAAAAGACTTATCATTTCCCTCATTTAATTTTTTTGGTACTCTTGTTGGAATTCTGTACTGTTGATGCTGTTTCATTGATTTATATGTCTGTCCTATGTCACTACCACACAGACTTGATTCCTATAGCTTCCTAGTAAATTTCAAAATCAGGAAGGTGAGTCTTCCAACTGCTTCTTCTTTTTCAAAATTGTTTTGGTTATTCTGGATTCTTTGCACTTTCATATGAATTTTAGAATCAGTTTGTCAGTTTCTGGAAAAACTGAAAGGCCGCTGCAATTCTGATAGAGATTGAATTGAATCTTTAGATCCGTCTGGGAAGTATTGCTATTTTAGTGATGTTAACTCCGTTTAATGATGTTGAACGTGGAATGCCTTTCCATTTATTTAGGTCCTTTTTAATTTATTTCAGTAAGTTTGGTAGTTTTCAAGGTACACATCTTGCACTTCATTTGTTAAATGTGTCACTAAGTATTTTATTGTTTTTGATGCGGTTATAAATGGAATTGCTTTCTTAATTGCATTTTCATATTGTTCTTTCCTGGTGTATAGAAATACAACTGGTTTTTGTATATATATCTTATATCCTACAGTCTTGCCAAATCCACTTACTTGCTTTAAGAGTTTTCAGTTTTTGATGGATTCCTTATAATTTTTATATTCATGCTCATATCATCTGCAAATAGGCTTTTTTATTCCTCAGTTCCTCTATTACTGCCTTCTTTTGGGTTCAATAGATATTTTCTAGTGTACCTTTTATTTCCTAGTCATTTCTTTTACTGTATATTTTTCAGTTATTTTCTTTTTTTTAAAATTTTTTTTAAGACGTTTTATTTATTTATTTGACAGAGAGAGACAGCGAGAGAGGGAACACAAGCAGGGGGACTGGGAGAGGAAGAAGCAGGCTTCCCGCTGAGCAGGGAGCCCGATGCGGGGCTCGATCCCAGGACCCTGGGATCATGACCTGAGCCGAAGGCAGACGCTTAACGACTGAGCCACCCAGGCGCCCTTATTTTTCAGTTACTTTCTTAATGGTTAGGCTGATTATAACTGAAGTTATAACAGTCTAGTTCAATTTAATGCCAACTTAATTGCAACAATATACAAAAAGTTTCCCCCTATATAGCTCCATTCTGTCACTCCTCTTCTCTACTTTGTAATACAAATTATACAGGTATATATTGTGTGCTCATCAACACCCAGATTTATAATTATTGCTTTATTTACCTATGTATTTACCTTTACTGATGCTTTTTATTTTTTTGTATGGGTTCAAGTTATTATCTAGTGTCCTTTCATTTTAGCCTGCCAGGCTTTCTTAGCATTTCCTGTAGAGCATATGTGTTAGCAACACATTCTCTCAGCTTTGATTATCTGGGAATAGCTTAACTTCTTCATTTTTGAAGGATAATTTTGCCAGATGTAGAATTCTTATTTGGCAGGTGTTTTTCTTTCAGTACTTTCAGTTTTGTTTTGTTTTGTTTTTCTGTACTGTGTCATCCCACTGCCTTTTGGCCTCCACAATTTGTGATGATAAATCAAGCGTTAACCTCATTGAGAATTCCTTGTATGTATGAGTATTTTCTCTCTGGTTGCTTTCAGGATTCTTTTTTTGCCTTTGTCTTTTGGTAGTTTGGTTATGATGTGTCTAGTCTTTGAGTTTTTGAGTTTACCTGGATTTTGTTGAGCTTCTCAGTTATGTAGATTAATGTTTTTCATCAAATTTGAGAAGTTTTCTTTAAATATTTAAAAAAAAATTTTTTTTTTTTTTGAGAGAGAGCACGAGTGGGGGCAGGGAGGGGCAAAGTGAGAGGGAGAGAGAAAATCTAAAGCAAGCTCCACACCCAGTCTGCAGCCCAACATGGGGCTTGATCTCAGAACCTGAGCTGAAATCAAGAATTGGATGCTTAACTGTCTGAGCCACCCAGGCACCCCTCTTTAAATATTCTTTCTGCCTTTTTCTCTCTCTTCTGTCCTTCTGGGACTCTGTCATATATATATTGGTGTTCCTGAGGGTGCCCCACTGGTCTCTGAGCCTCTCTTAATTTTTCGTCATTGTTTTTTTTCTGTTCATGAGACTAGATAATCTTAATCAACATATCTTCAAGTTTGCTGATTCTTTCTTCTCTCTGCTTAAGTCTGATGTTGAACCTTTATAGAGAATTTTTTTTAATTTCAGTTAATGTGTTTTCCAACCCTAGAATTCTTACTTGGTATATATATATTTTCTATCTCGTTATTGAAATTCTCTATTTGGTGAGACTTTATTTTCATACTTTCCTTCAGTCCTTTACACATGATTTCTTTTAGTTCTTTGGACATATTTAAAGTAATTGATTTATAATCTTTGTCTAACCTGTGCAACATCTGTTTTTCCTAATGACAGCATCTATTGGCTGCTTTCTGTGCTGAGTCCTCATATAAAGTTGTGTGGCTTTATCTAGCTGTCAGAGCTGTGACCCCATGGGAAGTGCTTGTACCTATAGAGAATGTAAATGTCTTCTCTCTTTCTTTCAACTGTGTGCTAAGGACAGAGGATCAAAAATGAGGAGGTTACTCCTTACAACTCATCAAATTACATTGTCTGCTTTCACAGCTTATAGCCACTAATATTTTACCTGAGGTTGCTCTCAGGAACTCTTGTGAATTGATTGACTCTCCATCTCTGAGAAACCTTTATAGCTAGAAGACATTGGTGGTCATCTACATAAAATAAAATAAAATCACTCTAGCCTGTGATATTTAAATTATACCTGAACTTTTCCCAATAAAGTTTACTTTTTGTACCACTGGGTACAAATTTATAATCAAGAAAGACTCTACACTCTTTATTTAAATCCACCTTTTTTTTTTTTCTTCAAATGAGAGCCTCTTGGTTTTAAAATCCTGCCTGAGAATTTTGTCTTACAACTGACCGTTTGATTATAAGATTCCAGAATGTACTAAGCCCCAGTCAATAGACAACCCTCACTCTATCAAATACTTGCAGACCTACAGTGGGCATATTTCCTCACCCACTTTCACCATCTGCTCGTACTTTGACCAACAGAGAGCAAACAGCCCAGGGCCACCTATGGAAACACAGACTTAGATTACCTCAAATCATGGTAAACAGATGTAATTGGCCCAGTGTGCTTTGAACCCTGAAATTGCACCACACACAGACATAGTCCGAGCATTGCCAGAGGTTACAACACACACATTCTTGGCACCATTGTTCTGATCGACTCAGAACAGCTGAACATCTTAAGCTGAATGATTAATTATAACAATGGAAGAAATAATGCTCTTCTGTTCAGGGATTAAAATGTCTCTCTAGCTACTGATACCCCCTAAAAAAGAAACTGTCTATATGAATGACTTTCAGAGTCACAATACTACTTCACTGTTCCACGACACACGCCATCCCACATTCGGTGGGCAGTGTGTGCAGGGCACCGAATACAGCACTGTGAGAATGGAAGATGAGGCTGGAGGCAAGCAAGTCTGGAAAGATTGAGAACCTGGGAGGGGCCAACCCTGGACATGGAAATGAGGGTGAGAATGGGCCAGGATGAGTGAAACAGGTAAAGGGAGTGTTGATTGTCCCGTAGCTGCCTGAGCCCATGAAGGATTGCAGAGGGCCTTATAAATCAAGCCTAATCCCACTGTTTGCTTATTTCCAATAGTAGAGATGGAATTTTTGAATTTCATTTGACTCCAGGGAGATCTGGAACTGCTCCAGGAATATTTGTGTTGGATGCTATGAAAGAGGATAGGGAAGTAATTTTTGGATACGTGGATACATTTGTACAAGGACAAGGTACATTTGTGTTTCTTTCTGTCTGCAAAGTTTGTTTTTAAATTGTTTTATGAGAAGTTATGTCAGAGATATGAAACAATTTTTTGTGGTGGCTCAATAGAAACTATCAAGAAAAGAAACGCGGTTGGACATTTTGGACATAAAAGATAGAATATGACCTTCAGAGTATATCACCCCACCTAAACTGAACCTTAGCCAGCCAGCAGGGTAAACAGAAGTTTTCGGGGAAGATATAATAGTTCTTGGCTGGAAGATCTTTCATAATTCCAAATTCAGATAGGGTTGTCCCTTGAACAATAGGGATTTGAACTCTGTAGGTCCACTTATATGCAGATTTGGTTTTGTTTTTTTTTTATCAATATGGTACAGTGTTTTCTCTTCCTTAACTTTCTTAATAACATTTTCTTTTCTCTAGCTTACTTTATTAAAGAATGCAATATACATGAAGGATACAAAATATGTGTCATTTAACCGTTTATAAGTAAGGCTTTTGATCAATAGGCTGTTCATAGTTAAGTCTTGAGGGAATCAAAAATTATACATGACTGCCTAGGGCATCAGCACCCCTAACCCTCATGTTGTTCCAGGGTCAACTGTAATTTCTTTCTGCTAGAGATGTTTTCTTTTTGCACTTAACAAAAGAGTATCCATTTGTATTAATCAGGGTTCTCCCCAGAAACAGAACCAATAGTGTGTGTGTGTGTGTATGTATGTGTGTGTGTGTGTGTGTGTACAAAATAACACTATTATTTTTGTATGTATATTCTATATTAATATATACTGTGTATTCAAAAATCACCCTCTATATACTAAAGAGAGAGAGAAAAAATGCAAGAAGAGTTATTTTAAGAAATTGGCTCGTGTAATTTTAAATGCTGGCAAGTCCAAAATCTGCAGGCAGGCAGGAGGAAGACCCAGGGAAGAGTTGATGTTGGAGCTTGGAGTGCGAAGGCAGACTGGAGGCAGAATTCCCTCTTCCTTGGGTGACCTCCATCTTTTTTCTCTTAAGATTTCAACTGATTGAATAAGGCTTACCCACATGGTGGAGAGTAATTTGCTTTACTCAAAGTCTACTGATTTAAATGTTAATCTAAAAAAATGCCTTCACAGACACATTTAAACTGGTGTGTGACCAATGTCTGTACCATGGCCTCGCTAAGTTGATTTCCTAAAATTAACCATCCCAGCACCTTTACTTCAGAAATAAGAGTTTAACTATGTACTTCGACTTCAAGAGTTGACCTAGAACAGAGGCCAAACTTGGCATGCTGTGGGAGCCTGTGGCTGTGGGAGCCTTCATGGGACTTGAGGAAATTTCATTTTGTTGCTTTCATTTATGGAAGCTTTATGTCTCTAATTAAGTTGTCACTGAAAACTTTCCTTATGATCTGTCCAATTTAAGACTTTTGATGAGGAGTTAGAGGAGAAGTAAGGCATAATGAAAATGATTGAGCCAGGGAAACCTTCCTAATTCCCACATTTCATTAGCATGTTTTGCATTTTGTGAGCACTGTGCACATCCCTTTGTGTTTTACCAGTGCCAAACCATACAGAAACAGAAGGGCTATCGGGGAAGAGCAGAGAGTGGGTGGTGTGCTGGAGCAAACAGAGGATCCCACAAGGGAGCATGCATTCAGGTTAGCCTGGGGCCCCCACATTTTCAAGAGCAAACAGCACAGGCTGTTCCAACTCATCGTTGAAGAGCAATGTTAGTTGGAAGGGGGATTTCTGGTCAGGGTTTTTGAAAAAAAAAATCACCTACTGCATGACTTAGTGCATTTGTTGATCATTATTAAACATTTTGAAACATCTTTTCATCATCAGAAATTACAGTTTGTCCCTTTCTTCCCCAAACCTTGTTGTAAGAAAAGAAAAGAGAAAAAATTGCTTTGCCAAAATTGGAAGGGTTACGCAGAAATCCTCCGTTTAACAATTTAGAGGACTTCATTCCTTGGTGTGTTTCTTCTAAAAAGAACAAAGCACTTTTTTTTTTGTTTTTGCATTTACTACCTCTTTTGTTCCTGCTCCTGGTTTGTGCCAAAACTGAGACTCAGATGAGTTACATGATGACTGTCTGACCCTTGACTCCTGGGAAGCTCTCTTCTGTATCCATTGTCCTCTAAAGATGGTCTCTCTGGGATGACTGTTAATTTCTGGTTTCTTGGAACCATGAGAGCTCCAGGTCTGAATATGCAGGATAGAGATTTTCCCTTGTATATCTCACATTCACCTAAAGCACAAAATGCCCAAAAGCAAAGACAGTGCTGTCTTCTGTGGGAGGCTGAAAATGTAAGAGTTGGGGGACCTAATTATTGAATGCTACCTGAGGTGGTGATGTGGGAAAGTGAGGGGGTGGTCTGGAACACGGATGGAGAATACATGGCAATAAAGAAACATTTTACAGTGGTGACAGGGTATGTTAGAGAGTTCCTATAGAATAGCTTCACGGTCTTCTGAGATGGGGTAAATAGACAATATGAAGATGGTGAAGAAATGACCATGAGCTTGAGATGATGCATGGTTGGAACTGGCCACTGTTGCTGAGAAATGAGACATAAAGAAAAGGATTGCCAAGCAGCTGGGGCCTGGAAAGCCAGGCACTGGGACTCTCCAGTAGTGACTACTCAGGAGTGGGGGCAGAGGATGCGATGAGCAGAGGGAAGTCGAAAGGTAGCTAACGCCCAGGGTTGACAAACTTGAGTGGAAGTGCTGACCATGAGTTCTCAGCTCAAGAGACAAGAAAGAGTCCAGCTGGGAATGTGGAAGAGGTTTGAGGAGCTAAAGTCATGAGATGAGCCCTGGCAGGACTGGTCAGAATACTCTCTGTCCATGGAGCTCCTTCCTGCATCAAGCACCACCATGAATTCTGTGAGTTTGCCTTCTCTGAACACTTTTTCTTGCTTCCCTTCTACTTGAATGTCTTTCTCTTCCTTAAGGTTCAGGTCAAGTCCTACCTGCTCCATGAAGTTCTCCTAGCTATTTCTAGATTTGTCAGCACCCTTTCTCAAAACTCCCTCAGGACTTTTTTGTGGGACACTTAAATTACTTCAGAACTATAGTCATATATTTTATCCATCATATATATCTTATTTCTCTGCAAAGATTTGCAACTGTCCTAGTGTAAGAACTGAGTCATATGCTGCTTTTATTTTTCTAACATGATAAAATGCTGTTTGAATACAACTATGCTTAGTTAAAAAAAAGTGTGGGTTGATTATCCAGTAAATGGCATTACCAGTATATACTTATTTGGAGACCAGTGGATTTTGTCAGATTTTTTCTATTTGAGAATTTGAAATATGCTGTCCTGGTCACTTATGAGACATTCAGAATATCTGTCAAATAACTTATTTCCAATATTGTTTATCTCTGTGAACCATTTGATTCCAGTAAAATGTGCCTGGGAGAGAGGATCCCAAGCACTTTATTTTCACAGTTATTAAATTATGATAGAATCGAAAGAAGACTCTCCAGATATTTATATATTTATATTAAGTAGAGAGCAGCTTTGCATTTTCTTTTAACATGGTGACTGGTATCTAGTAACAAATAAATATTAAATGATAGGGTATGATGAAGGAGAACAATTAGTGTATTGTATAGATGACTTTTCTGCATGGTCCAGAATGGCTGCCAACAGTCAGCCCTACTTCTAATTAACTGGTGACCTTGCGCAAGACACTTCCTTTTTCTCCTTCAGTTTCCCCACCCATGAGATGCATGAGTGGACTTTTGGCTCGAGCAGTACAGCGCTCTTGGAACCCCTGCCACCAGCTAGTCATCATGGCCACATTGCGGTCTTCCACTAGTGGGCGCCATTGAGCAGTCTTCAGAGCCTCTGCCTCTGCCCTCCAGAGCAGCCTGCAGCATTTCCCATCCTCACTGACGCATTTGGACCTGAAATGGCACAGGATTATGAAAGTCGTTGGCATAATTCGATTCCATCAGCTATTCTGAAGGTCTTCCCTGGCCCTCTGGTTTTGAGTCATGCCCACACTGGAAGCTTGCAGTTTTGCCACCGCAGTCTGTTGCTATCGAAACAGTTCATCCTCTGTGGAAAATGCTGACTCTTTCTCTTAATAGGCAGTTAATCTCTTTCTACATATTGAAGACAGGCATCAACATCCCTGGGCTCCTGGACCACATTTCACAGGCAAAATCTTAAAGATGACTTACCCTGTGGAGGTTCAGAGCAGAGGGAAAGCTTAGGAGTCCTTCTCGTCAAATCCTCTTGCTTTACAGAAGAAAGTCATTTCCAGGGAGGAGAAGTGATTGGTCCGAAGCCACCCAGCCCCTCAGGGAGTGAAGCCGGGCTGGGACCCGGGGATAATTGTGAAGCAAAGGTAGAACCAAAAAGGGACCTTCGACTACATGGTTCCTCTTTCCGACACCTTCAGTGATGTGGGGGGTGTGTGAGCTGCAGTTTGCATCAGTCTGCTTTTGTATAAACGTCCTTCATGTTGCTTTTATTGGCAGCTCATTATATGCCAAGTGCTAGGCTAAACTCCCCAAACGCGTTATGGCTCATTTAATCCCAGGCCTTGCAATCTGGGCTCACAAGGACGGTCTCTGGAGCCTGCGACCTGGGCTCAAGTCCCAGCTCCACTTCTCAAGGGCCATGTGGGTTGGGGCAAATGAAATGCCCTCCCTGCGCCTCATTTCCTCTGCTGAGTATGGGGATGAATACAAAACCTCCTTCTATTCAGTGAGATAAAGAATAGAAGCCACTTAGCAGAGGACCTGGCCCATGGGAGGCACCCAGAAATGTTAGCTATTGTTTCTATCATTCTTAGTCCTTAGTGTCCTTCATATTGATATGCAACACAGGAACTATCTATGTTCTCTTTTGCATTTATCATGTAAATGAAGTATTCAAAGTGTATGTAGCTATCAGTGTGTTAACTGTATTGTTTCTCCTTCATCCTACAAATAATGTTACTGTGAAATGAATGGAAAAATAAAACCAAAGTGGTATAATTATCCTAAAAGAAAAAAAAAATCTATGATGGGGCGCCTGTGGGGCTCAGTCGGTTAAGCGTCTGACTCTTGTTTTGGCTCAGGTCATGATCTCAGGATTGTGAGATCGAGCCCCATGCCTGGCTCTGTGCTCAGCTCAGGCTCTGCTCTCTCTTTCTGTCCTTCTGTTCCTCTCCCTGCTCGCATGCTCCAAATAAATAAATAAATAAATAAATAAAAATTTAAAAACTCTGTGCTAGTCTTCGAAACCAGTTTACCCTCACATTTAAAGAGATCAAAACAAAAACAAGAAAACACTCCGTATCAAAGGCACCCTCACCCTCACATTTCTTCCTGACAGTCTCTCTCTCTCTCTCTATTTCTTTTAAGGATTGGCACTCTGTTTCTGACTCAGACTGAAAGTCCCTTTCGGCTTTGGGGTTTTATAATCGGTAGGAGATAATTGTGGTTCACTTTTTTCTTCACAGAAGGGGACAGTGAAGGACAGTGGAGACCGATTCCTCACACTGGTTCCTGTGGTGGTGGCGTCTGAAAGTGTACATTAGAGCTCCATACCAGTATTCCACGTGTTTACAAGTTACATAAGCTCCTGCCTTCTGGACAGCCATCAGAGTTAATGCATCCCAGACTGGGGATTCTGCTTGAATTCTCCTGACAGGCTCAGCATTCAAAGCAATAGCTGTGTTTAGTTTGTTGCATTATAAACCTGAAAGCCAGGGTTCTAGATATAAATAGTATGCACAGTTGGACAACAGCATTGCCATCAGAGTGAGATCACTTCCAGGAAAACACTGAAATGTAGCAATGGGAATAACATCTGGCCTTTTCACAGTTGCATTTGATTTAGCCTTGGACATCCTACATAAAATAGAGGCTGTATTTATTAATGACTTCAGTTTCCGTGCAGTTCACTCATTTTAAATTGAAAAGTAAGACCTTCATAGCTATTTGTCAAACCGACTATGTTTAGGGTATGTATGCAAAGCTCATTGGACTTTATAATTGTTGGCTTGCCTGTCCCTCCCTGGTGCATCCATTCCCACCTTTTACCACACCAAAGGAATAAAGGCAAAGAGCACCCTAGGGAGCAAAGTTTGCCCTTTTTGGGGGGTAGTGGTGGTGGTGATAGGATGGAAAAAAAAATGTCCATTCAATAAGATAAGATCAAAATGGAAATCTTTTGTTTCTCTCTTTCCATTTCAGTATCTGGATATCATTTTAGTTTTCCCTGTGTAGCAATGACTCCCTCTTTTTTTTTTGGCTACATGGCCAACCAAAATAAAGCCTCCACTCCCAGCCTTCTGTGAAGCTAGATGTGAAAGTAACAAGTTCTGGCCAATGAGATATAAGCAGAAAGAGTGTTTGCGAATTCTAGAAAGTGTTTTTTAAAATGAGCTTGTGAAATCCCTTTTCTTATCTTCTTCATCCTGTGTCTGGAATGTGAGTCCAACTGCTGGAATTTCCGCAGCCATTTTGAACCAGGGTTGGCCTTGAAGATGGGAGGTATAGGTAGTGAAAGCAAAGTAGAAAGAGCCTTAGTCTCTGACACCATGGAGGATCTTAATAATCCTAGACAGAGAATTTCCGGATTACTATGGAAAAATAGTATAAAAATAGTAATGTGAATAAAATAAAAATATACAGTTCAATGATTCATCAAAAAGGAAAGCTCCGTGGTGTAACTACCACTTCGTCAATTTTTTTTTTTTTAAAGATTTTATTTATTTATCTGAGAGAGAGAGAATGAGAGTGAGCGAGTACATGAGAGGGGGAGGGTCAGAGGGAGAAGCAGACTCCCTGCCGAGCAGGGAGCCCGATGCGGGACTCGATCCCGGGACTCCAGGATCATGACCTGAGCCGAAGGCAGTCGCCCAACCAACTGAGCCACCCAGGCGCCCTACCACTTGGTCAATTTTTATAAATATTCCACATAGACTTGAGAAAACAAAGTATCTCTTGTGGTTTGGCGTGAAGATGATGTGTCCATCCCATCAGTTTGCTAATCATGTTGTTTACATTTACTATGTTTCTGCTGGCTGTTTGCGTGCTCTCAGCTATCCAAACATGCATGCAACAGTCTCCCACCATGACTGTGTTTGACACTTTATTCAGGCATTAGTATTTTGATGCTATTTTATTAGATGCATGCAGTGTTAGAATAGTTATATCATCCTCTGAATAGAGCTCTTTATTTTTTAAAAAGTGTTTATCTCTGGTAATGCACTTTACCTTAAAGTCTCCTTTTGTCTTTGGATATTAATCTAGCAAAACCAAATGTATTTAGTGACTTCCATGTTAATTGTCTTTCAGTCCTTCACTTTCAACTTTTCTGGATCCCTGTGTTTTAGACACATCTCTTGTAAATGGTATATGATTGGGGTTTGTATTTTTAAATCCGATCTTGTCATCTTGGTCCTTTAATTAGAACACATAAACCGCCTTAGCCACATGGAAGAAACACAGTAGGACCCTACCCAAAATGAGTTGGATGTTGAGGTTGATGACACCATGCATACATGCCAGAGGATAGGGAAAGGTTTATTACTTACATAATTAAAGCTATCCGGGAAAACAGGTCAGGGTCCCCAAGCAGGCCTGAAATGGCTTAGGGAGAACAAGGAAGGGAGACTATGGTTAGGGGATTGGGTTGGGGGCTTGTGTGATTTGATTCTCCTCCTGGTGCCAAAGGAGGGAGCACCAGCTTCTCATTTTTCCTGGATGTGAGGCAGAGGGTGAAGTCAGAAGGGTAAGGCTTAAGAACCTCAGCAGTAAAGTGTCCAAAAATGGAGGCAGACATTCTTTATTACCTAGACCAATGCACTGAATGTAAAAACTGATACTTTCATTTAAATCCATCATCTTACTCAGTTACTTTCTGTTTTTCTTGCCTGTTCTTTATTACCTTTTCTCACCACTCTTGCCTTCTATTTTTATATTTACATTAATCCCTCTGTTAACTCAAGCATTTTATATGATTTTTAGTCATTCTTTTTTTTTCTTTTTTACTGAAGTATAGGTGACATACAATTTTGTATTAGTTTCAGATGTACAATACAGTGATTTGACAATTCTATACATAATGCAGGGCTTACCACAGTAAGTGTGGTTACCCTCTGCCACCGTACATTATTACGATATTATTGACTGTATTCCCTATGTGATACTTTTCATCTCCATGACTTTTTAATTTTATAACTGGAAGTTTGTACCTCTTAATTCCCTTCCCATATTTTGCCCATCCCCCCACCTGTCTCCCCTCTGGCAACCATCTGTTTGTTCTCTGTATTCGTGAGTCGGCATCTGTTTGTTCATTTGTTTTGTGTTTTAGACTCCACATGTAAGTGAAATCACATGCTATTTGTTTTTCTTTGACTTATTTCACTAAGCATAGTGTACCCTAGGTCCATCCATTTCACTAATTGCAAGATTTCATCCTTTTTAAAAATGGCTGAATAGTATTCCATTGCATATGTACACCACATCTTCTTTATTCATTCATCCACTGATGGACGCTCAGATTGCTTCCATAGTTTGGCTATTGTAAATAATGCTACAATAAACATATGGTTGCATGTATCTTTTCAAATTGGTATTTTTGTTTTCTTTGGGTGAATACCCAGTAGTGGAATTATTGGATCGTATGGTATTCCTACTTTGAATTTTTTGAGGAACCTCCATCCTGTTTTCCACAGTGGCCGCACCAGCTTGCATTCCCACCAACAGTGCACAAGGGTTCCCTTTTTCTCCATATCCTCGCCAACACTTGTTTCTTGTGTTTTTGATTTCAGCCATTTTGACAGGAGTACGGTGATACCTCATTGTGGTTTTGATTTGCGTTTCCCTAATGGTTAGTGTTCTTGACCATCTTTTCATGTGTCTGTTGACTATCTATATGTCTTCTTTGGAAAAACATCTATTCGATCCTCTTCCCATTTTTTTTTAAAGATTTATTTAGTTCCTTGGGGGTGGGGAGGAGCACAGGGAGAGGGAGAGAGAACCTTAAGCGCAGAGCCTGGCGTGGGGCTCAGTCTCATGACCCTGAGATCACAACCTGAGCCAAAACCAAGAGTCGAATGCTTAACTGACTGCACCACCCAGGTGCGCCCCCCCCGCCCATTTTTATTATTTGAGGTTTCTTGCTGTTGAATTGCATGAGTTCTTTGTATATTTTGGATATTAACTCCTTATTGGATATATCATTTGCAGATATCTTCTCCCATTCAGTATGTTATCTTTTCATTTTGCTGATGGTTTCCTTTGCTGTGCAGAAGCTTTTTATTTTGATGAAGTCCCAATAGTTTATTTTTGCTTTTGTTTCCCTTGCCTCAGGAGACATATCCAGAAAATGTTGCTAAGGCCAATGCTCAAGGAATTACTGCCTGTGTTTTCTTTTAGGAGTTTTATGGTGTCAGGTCTTAAAGCTTAGGTCTTTAATCCATTTTGAATTTATTTTTGTGTATGATAGAAAATGGTCCAGTTTCATTCTTTTGCAGGTAGCTGTCCAATTTTCCCAACACCATTTGTTGAGGGGACTGTCTTTTCGCCATTGCATATTCTTGCCTCCTTTGTTGAAGATTAATTGGCCATATAATCGTGGGTTTATTTCTGGGCTCTCTCTTCTGTTCTGTTGATCTTTGTGTCTATTTTTGTGCTAGTTCCGTACTGTTTTGATTATGGCAGCTTTGTGGTATATCTTCAAGCCTGGGATTGTCATACCTCCAGTTTTTTTCTTCTATCTCAAGATTGCTTTGGTTGGTCAGGGTCTTTTATGGTACAAATTTTAGGATTGTTTGTCCTAGTTCTGTGAAAAATACTATTGGTATTTTGATAGAGATTGCACTGAATTTGTAGATTATTAGTCATTCCTTTAATATTTATGCAAGAGATTATAGTATGCATTATGACTTATCAAAATCCAGTATTAATTGATGTTTCTATTTCTTTCTGGACAATGCAGTGATTTTATTTAATGCTTTAACTCTCTGCTATTGGTTATATTTTAATTTTTATATCTTTTAAGCCCATAATGCATTATTATTATTTTACACAGTTGAACGTCATTTAGATTTACGCACATATTTTCCACTTCCATTGTTCTTTGTTTTGTTCTGCATCTCCAAACTTCTGTCTGGGATCATTTTTTCTTCTACACAAAAGATACTTTTTATTTTTTTCTATTTTTAAAGATTTTATTTATTGACTTAGAGCAAGTGAGAGAGAGAGAGAGAGAAAGAGAGAGCATGAGCAGGGGAGAGGGACAAGGGAGAGGGAGAAGGAGACTCCCTGCTGAGCAGGGAGCCCGATGCGGGGCTTGATCCCAGGACCCTGGGACCATGACCTGAGCTGAAGGCAAACACTTAACTGACTGAACCACCCAGGTGCCCCAAAAGATACTTTTTAGTATTTACTTCAGTGCAGGCCTGCTGGAGAAAAATTCTCTCACTTTTTATTTGTCTGCATTTTAACATGTCACCATCTCTGAAAAAATTTTTTTTGTGGACATAGAATTCTAGTTAACTTTTACATTTTTTTCAGTGCTCTGGAGATATTCCAGTGCCTCTTGGCTCCCATTATTTCTGTTTAGAAGGCTGCTCTATGTCCAATAGTTACTCCTTTCCAGGTAACCTGTTTTTGTGTGTTTATTTGGGCTGCTTTTACAATTGTTTTTGTTTGCTTATTTTGTCTGTGGTTTTCAACAGATTGCTGTGATGGTCCTACTATGGATCTCCTTTTTTTCCTCTGTAGGGTTCCTAGAGTATCTAGAATCTGTGGCTTGATATCTTGTGTCAGTATTGGAAAGCTCTCAGCCACTGTCTCTTAAAATACTACCTCGGGTCCAGTCTCTCTGTAATCTTGTTTGAAGGTTGCAGTCAGACTTCTGTAGACAGGGGTCTCATTGTCTTCACTCTGCCCCTTACACTCCCTTCTGTGTTTTTCATTGTTTTCCCCCCCATGTTTCACTCTGAGAAATTTCCTTTTTCTGACCATTTCACAAATGTTAATGTCTTTAAAATCACCTAGGGATCTCATTAAAATATAGATTCTGATTCATACTAGGCTTATACTGGGGCCCAAGATGCTGCATTTCTAAAACGCTCCCAGACATAAAGAGAACATTAAATAAAAACTCAGGAGGTATGAAGAAAGTCTGGGGTTTCATTAATAACAACATATGAGTATTGGTTCACTAATTGTGACAAATATACCATATCGATGTAAGGTATTACTGACTGTAGGAATTGGGTGTGAGTTATATGAGAACTTCCAGTACTATATTTGCAACTTTTCTGAAATCTGAAACTGTTTTAAAATTTAAAAATCTACTTTAAAAAAACACTCCCAGGTTGTGTCAGTGCTGGTCCACAAATCAGACTTTAAGTATAATATTCTAGTCTATCTTACCAATTTTCTCATCGGTTGTATCTAATCTACTGTTAAACACATCTTTTGAGTTCTTAATTTCAGCTATTGTATTTTTAATTTCCAAAACGTACTTTGATTCTTTTTGTAACTTTTAGTTCTCTGACAAAAATTCTCAAGCTTAACTCTTACCTCTTCAAACGTAAATAGCATAGTTGCTTTAAAGTCTGTATTGTAACTCTAACATCTGAGGCCCATGTGGGTTTGTTTTCTTCTCACCATTGTTTTTCTTATTTTTCTCTCATGCTGTCATGTCTTGGAGTGGCTCTGGTTATTTTTTATCTTGTGTTAAACATTGTATTTACAAAAATTTTTTTGTAGAAATAGAGGACTGAGATATTATAATTCTAGAGAAGAATTATGTTTGCTTTTGCCAGATTCCAAAGCATCCCAAGAAGCCAGGATCAGCTCAAAATAACTTCAAGATTGAGATGAACTGTATTGTCCCTGCCAAGGCCTCCTTCCTCCTTTCCCTTCTCATGAGTGTCTCGGCCCAAAGCAAAGGGGGTGACTTCTGTCTTCCTCTGGCTGACAGGCCCTGAATTCCACTGCTTGATCCCCTAGGCTACATAAAGTTTGTTTAGACTCTACGGCTGAGTAGAGTTGCATCACTTCAACCAGAGGCCATTGAGAAGAACGCCTTTCTGTCATTCAAAATAATTTCCTGTGATGTTAGCAATATACTCCTTCTCTCTCAAGTCTTCGTAATGTGGAAGTCCCTCATTCGGCCCAAGTACCAGCGACTTCAGATGGGAGATTCAAGAAAACCATGGGCTTTATTCTACATCCATCTTTCTCCCTATCCTAAAAAAGGGCCAAATTCAGGTTGAAGAATAAAATTGGAAAAGATGTGAAATTTCAAGGCAGAATATTAAGTCCAGCTATGTGGTTCTCAAATGTCAGTGCACACGAGAATCCTTGGTGAGGTTGTCAAACATGCTTATGTCTGGGGCCCATCCCCAGAGGTTTTTGAGTCACAGCATTTCCCACAAACTCTGGATGGTTTTTATGCAGGTGTTATCATGAGGTGTTCTCAAAATGCCTCCATGAACAGATTTGTGCCACCCTCCTCCTCCCAGCTCCAAGCACCTAGTGGCTTCACAATGCATGCAGACTGATCCATGCCATCTGGCCCCAGCCCACTCGTTTCTTCAATCCCACGCCACCCACTCCCCACTTCCACACTGCACTCCTCAGCCATCTGGACTTCTTCCTGTTTCTTTAACATGCCCAGTTTAGTTCTGCCTCGGGGCCTTTGCACTGGCTGTGTCCTCCATCTGGAATGCTCTTTCCTCTGCCTTACTTCTCTTTGTCTTCAGATCTCACTTTAAAGGACATAAATGTTCCCTGACCCCTAGCACTCTCTGTCATCCTATTTTCATTCCTTTAACTACTGCTGCTATTTGATTTGTTTTGTTGGTTGTTTATTATCTGTCTTCTCATTGTAGTTAAACCCCTTGTGGGCAGGAATCTTATTTGTCTTGTTCACTGCTATATCCTTGGGATCTACCTGGCACACAGTAGATGCTCAGTAAATATGAATCAGTTACAGAAACTGAATGCACACAGGCTGGTTGGGTGGACAGACACAGCTTGTCTTCCTAGGAACGCTGTCCTCTCAGCTCCTTAGCGAAGTCTGGAGCTGACTTACTTATTCGGCTTAGCCAGTCACTGCTGAGCACGCACTCTGCATAGGCTCCATCTGAGGTGGGAAGTGCACACGGTTCTCAACCTGCAGGAGCACAGACTGATGGACAGACAGACCCATGGACAAACACGAGACAGTATGAAAAATGCTGTGATTGAGCTGTGGAAACAAAGAGAAGGCCACGATCTTTCTGATGGGCGCAAGCCCTTCAGGCAGCCAAGTCAGGGAAAGCCGCAGAGAAGGAGCCTTTGGGATGTGTGTGCACTTCCCTCTCTTGCAACATCTTACTTAATGTCTCATTCCAAACTTTAGTAAGTACCATGAAGGACAAGAACATGGTTCTTGTAGACTAAATAACAAGGGAGCCTGGCCTAGCCTGAGGCTCAGGGAACGCTTCTCTGAGGAAGTAATGGCCTGAGCCAAGATCTGCAAGAAGGGCGGGGGATGAGAGGGGGCTGGGGCTGGGGCAGTGCCAACGGGCAGGGAAGAGGAGGGCACCCAGGCACAAGGCATAGCTCATGCCAGTGCCCTGCATGAAGACGACCTGTGTCCTGAAGGGGGGCCAGAGGGAGATGTGGTTCACATTGTGGTTCACAATGAGGAGCCCGCAGGTGGGGGGTGGGGGCAGGAGTGCAGACGCCCACCCCACAGACTTCATAGACCACATGAGACACCTTGGATTCTGTCTCAAAATAAAACGGGAAACCCCTGAAGGTGTTTAAGCAGAGTAAAAGCCACGATTAAATTTGTGTTTGAGAAGAGGACTCTGGCTGCAGTGAGGGAAATGGATCGGAGAAAAGAGAGAGCCGGAGAAAGGGCATTGGGGAGGACACTGTGGTATTAGAGGCTGGGCCTTCACTGACAGTGGAGGTGGAGAGAAGCAGACAGAGCTTGGAGACACGCAGGAGGGAACAGAGGCAGCAAAATAACAGAAACCCTCATGTGCTGTGCTGTGCTCACCGCAGTGTCTGTCACTGCCCAGCAGAAAGCAGCCGGCTGACTATCCAAAGTGCCGTCAGCCTCCTGGATTCGGCCAACGCATCATTCAGAAGGGTCAGTTCCCCCTCACGCCATCCAGAGCAACTGCAGCAAGGACATTTCCATCGGACATGGCTCAGATGTGTGAAGCTGAAAGGTGGGCACAGGTCCTCTGCATGGGGCACCCTGGGGAACTAGGGGTTGCTGGTTCTTAGCTCCCACTGCAGCCAGTAGAGAGAGAAAGCTTTCTCCCATCTTCTCTGTGGACTATAGCGCCCCGTACCCCCCATCCCCTGTTGTCAGCTGGCTCCATCTGTTCTGTTCCTTCACCCAGGAGTGGGTTTTCATTGGCCTACACATGGCGGCTGCATGAGCCCGGAAAGGGTTAAGTCAGCCCAATACACGTTCTGAGCCAAGTTGCCCATCTCTGTCCCACTCATTCTCTTCCAGTTTATGTTTCCTCTCTCTTCATCATATTTCTACGCAGCTTTTTCTCTGGATTTCCCCTCCGCGGGGAGAACAAATGACATGCTAATGTGTTGAGTTGGTATCATATGTGGTAGCTGTGAGAGAAGGTGCCAGAGTATGTAAGGGAAGTTGTAGGGCAGCAGAAAGTATCCATGGCAATGTTACCCTGTTTAGCAAACATATGAAGAGAATTTGTGCTGAGAGAATCAAAGCATAACTTAGAGGTACACTTTGGCAGGTCCAGATTCAAAACTGGTATTTTCCACTGGTTGACTACAGAGCAAAAATAATTTTCATACAGTTTGTGCCTTGAAATTTATAGCAATAGTGAGCAGGTTTTCTCTGACTATGGATAATTATCAAAGTGTCATGTGACTTTGGGGTGTAGCCAGGACTCACAACAGCATCAAATTTCATTTAGGACAAGTCCACACACCTTTTCCCTGCAGCAAGATGATCTTTGGTCATCCCTGTTTCACCAGAGATTGCATTTTTGTTCTTTTTTGCTTACAGATTCTGCGATTATGTTGAGGTAGAAACATTTACATGAAATCCAAAAAGGCTTACTCAGTGCAATCAGTATTTATAAGGAGTTAAATCCTTGGCCATCAGTCAGCAGTGCATGTGTCCCCACGGCTACTCATTGAAGTCCTCCGTGTTCCGGCAGCAGGTGTCTCTGCGTACCTCGGTGCATTCCGAATTGCCTAGAGTTTATGTCTTGTCTAAACTTGGCCCAAGAGAAAAGGTGAAAGGCAGTAGCGTGATGCGGTTTTCTGGAGGAACACGGAAGGTCTGGTTTTTGTGTTGGCTTTGAAATTGACATAAATTCTATTTTCTTGCACATTAAATATGCCAAAACAAATCAGGCATTGGTCTAGGGGTTCTCTGGGACTTGAATCAAACTCATCCACCAAGGAACTATGTACTGCAAAGGTATGCAAAAGCCTAAGAGGATCTAAGTTTGGGGGCTTTCTAAGAAGTAGAAACTTAGATCAACCAGCTTCCATTGGCAAATGCAGTATGTGACCGGTCAGGAACAATTTGTGTAGTTACAGCAACAAATATCATGCTGCCCTTGCTAATTGTAGATGAGTCACTGTTGAGAGGACTTTTTCCTGGTAGCCTGAGTTAGACGTATCCTAGGTAGTGGTATATATATATATATATGGTATAAATATATATATATATATATATATATATATATATATTTAAATGTTGTATAAACCAAAAAAATTACCATTATCCAATTACCCTAAGAGCCATAGCTAATATTTTGTCATATGTTCTTACAGCCTGTGTCTTTTTGTGATTCAACTACTTTTTTTTAAACTAGCAATATATTATGAATAATACCCTCTGCTGATGAAAACCTGGAAATCTGTTTCATTGGGATGCCACGTGATCACTGAGCTTTGCACAAGGCTTAATACATAGTAAGCATTCAGTACATTTTTGAAACAATAAAATGACAAGGGCAATGTGGTCTAGCTTTGGCACCGAGTTTTAATGGGCATGCACAGGTCTCTCTATAAAACAGGTTGATATCATCTACTCTGTTTTCAGTGATCCTTGTAATTACCTCAGCCGGAAAAGTGATTTTCGGATTTATGGCATCCTTGTCATTCTTTTTTGTCTGTCATTCAGTCCCAGGCTACTCTGGGATGACACAAGCCAGGTGCTGGGGCTGCCTTTCCAACCCCAGAGTCTTCCCATGGAAGAACACTGACCGTGGGGCCTCTGCACCCAGGTGCTCAGTGCGGGGAGGGAAGCATGTCAGCATCCCCCCATCCTCCAAGTCCAGCATGCACTCAGGGAGCCCTTGGTATCGTCCTGCTTCTTTTGCCCACCCACCCCAACTCTCCCCTGAAGTCACAGATAACCACCCAACTGACGATGGTGTGCTAAGTTATTCAGAACACCTAACCTAAGGTGAGATCAGCAGAGTTAAGTGACATTATTCTGTCTCAGAAAATCTAACTGAATCATTGTTTGGATTAAGTCATTGTCCAATCCATTTATCCACCAGACCTCCCACGTTGAATGTTGTAGCTTTACTTCTTCATCTTCCATGTTATGAGAAAGAAAAAAGAAGAAGAAGAAGGAGAAGAAGAAGATGATGATGATATGGATTATGGCTCTGTGATGCTCCACTCAGTAACTTGAAAGGGAGGAATAAAAACACGGAAAGCCAGAGTCCACATGAAGCAGGACATCTCCTACTTTGTCTTAGAAGCACAGAGGTCGCCAGAAGGACATTCTGCCTCCCTAGAAAATCATTTCTAGAGAGCCATTCCAAACAAAGACTTCAGATGAAACAGGCTCTAAGGAATCAACACCAACAAAACAGCTGATTTCAAAAATCTTTGAAATGCACATAGCCAAAGAGCTCTTTTCTGTTGTTGGTGGGGTTTCGGCTTTAGCTCACATTTACCACTTCCCTCTCAAGCTGCAAGCTCATGGAGGGCTGCTGTGAACATGCCCTGGGAGAGCACTCCGTCAGCCAGCAAGAGGAGAAAGGGCATGAGACCACACCGACCGAGAAGATACTGGAAGACTTCTCCCCAGTGGCCCTCTCCCCCGCTGCCTGGAAATGCCTTCACACTCCGCTGACTCATCCAAGAGCAGACAACAAGCAATCACGTTCGTTGATTACAATTAGGCCAACTAGAATATAAATATTCCTTTCAAGTAGCTATATTACTCTATCTGTGAAGCATGTAGAATGTCTGCTTTGTGTCGTTTTTCCATTAAAATGCAGTCCTAACAGAATTCCAGCTACCCAGTGAACATCTGCTCCTCATCTTCACGTGATTTATATGACCATGTGGCCAAAACCATGTATAAATATAGATAGGATCTGAGAGGGATCTTGTTCTAAACATGAGTAAAAGTGGAAAGATAGGTACTTAATTACATCATCAAATTTGTTTTATATCTTATAACATCGTATTGTCAACCACATTTATCATTTCATGTCAGGGAAACATAAGAGGGCTGTAGATGTGTATGTTCCTCGTAATTAATTCTGAATATTTTACATAAGTTATTTCCATGACAATGGCAGCCAAGAGAAGGAACAGATTCTATCAACTCTGCTCTATGGCTGGTGAAACTTGATGGTCACACAACACATCAAGTAACCAGCACCCCATTCTTTTGACTCTCAGCTTACTTTTTGGTTGATAGTCTTCTCTCATGGTTATAAAAGTAAGATGAAATAGATGGGCACATTTGATGAAGGGGAATGACCATACCCCTCAAATGTCAGCAAGTTCCTGTGTCAAAGTTCCCCCCTTCTTTGGAATTTCGTGTTACTTCCTCTTGCTGCTGGGTGGGGAGTGGACTGTGCTTGTGGGGTGCAAGGGGGGAAATGAAGAGGCTGTAATACTACTTCAGGTGAGGGACCATGATGACCTGGCCTCGGGGGCTTGGGTGTTCGCCCTATGAACCAAGAGCAGGAGGCTAGTTCTAGAGCAACGTGGAAGGCCAATCAAGTGGACTTTGATTACGTACGGAAGGTGAGGGAACAAGAAGGTGGTGAGAAGGGTGGTGCTCGGGTTCCTGAGTGGGTGGTCTGACCACCGAGAGGCCGGGGGTCCTATCAAGAGTTCAGTCTTTAACATACTGACGTGAGGTTGTGGCTTCAGGCATAGAGGCCACTGGGAAAGCAGGCTGGGCTTGGGCCCCACCCCGCCTTGCACCTGCTCCTGTCCGTGTGATAGGTTAGTGTTCTGTGTAAGCAGTTTTTGGAGAAAATAGTCTCTAACCACAGAAAATACTGAAAAACTGCAATAGGCAATGGGGAATCACCAAAGGATTTCAGTCAGGAAAATGAACTGAATGGATTTGTATTTATGTCTACCTCAGAGTGGGCGAGAAGAGAGGGAAGAGGTTTGAATCGTGGCAGGGGGCCCTCACCAGCTTTTAGATTTGGGCAAATTAACCGAACCCTTCGAGCCCCAGGTTCTTTGTCAGCAAAGTGAAGCTAGGACTGCCTTCCTCACAGGGTTGTTAGGAGAATTGTAATGAAAATGTCTATGATATTACATTCTTCATATGTGTTGGTTCCCCTCTGTGACTGAGCACCTGTTGGTGCAGATCAGCAAGTGGGGTGGCCCCAGCAGTTTCCCCAGGGTGGGGTGGGCAGAGTCCAGACTGCTGGGTTTTGTGGCGGGTGGGTGAGGGCCACGCTGACGAGTGTGGGGCTGGGGACCCCGATGCAAGGTGGTGCTATTGATCGTGTTCAGGGGTTCAGGGGGAGAAGAGGAGCATGGAGCATTCTGGGTTTGGTCAGGTGGAGGGGCCATCTGGCAGCCATTTGTATAAACAGGCCCTGTGTCCCCACTGGACCACAGAGCTGCTCTGCACTTGCCTTTCCTCATCAGCACCCGCTCTTCCCCTCTTAGTCTCTGCTGCTCCTAACCCCAGCTGAGCGCCCGGCCTCCTTCCTCTTCCGGCCCCAGGGCTCATGAGCTCCAAGGCTCCCTGTTTCTCACAAGGCGCCAGCCCACGTGCATACTCTTTCTTTTCCAGCCTCAGGACTTGGTTGCTGCCTCTTCACAGTCAGGGGTGCTGGTTGCTCAGGTATGAGCTCTTTTCTTCCAAAGGCAGGAATGTTTTCTTCTGATCTTGCTTTTTCCACGCCTGGAACCCTGCTGCTTTCTCCTTGCTTTCCAGTCACTGCCCTCGCTGAGCCTGCTCTCGTGAGCCTGGTCTTCCCCCCGGTGGGAAGTGGGGTAGTGGCTGGCTAGCCGCAGGCCACACAAGGCAGCATGACCTGGGCCGTGGCCCTCTGGCGCTGGATCCACATGAGGATGACTTTCATTGGTGGGAAGCCCCGTGCCCCCTGTTCAGATGATAACCAGGCCGGTGGCTGGGACATGTGGATTCAGAGCAACATGCTCTGGCCCGAATGCTCTTCCTCTGGGCCATGCTGAGGCCTCTGCAGGAGCCCCACCCCACTGCACAGCACGGGAAGAGCTTGTGGGTGGCCAGACCATCTTTGAACCTCTCTTCCAGAACACATGGCCCCTCTTTGCATTCCTCTCGCTCCTTTTTCTGGGCTTCTGTTGATTCACTTTGTAAGCCACGTCTCTGGTCTCAGCCCGGGAGCTCATCTGTCTGGGAGAGATGCTGTCCTGGTGTTCTAGGGGCTGGCCACCTGAACATGAGTCCGCAGGCATTTCCCTGGGCTCACCCTTTACAAATCCTGTGCACATCTCACTTTCAGAAAGGAAGGGCCTATGACATTTCCAACAAAGTCTTAGTTGACTCAGAATATACAAAGATATTTTTCGTTTTAAGTCGACCTTGAGGCATGATTTACATATCATAAAATGCATCCATTTTAAATATTCAATTTGATGAGTTTTGACAAATGTATACTTCCATGTAGCCAGCACCACAGTCAAGATACAGAACATTTCCATCACCCCAAATCATTCCATGTGCCCCTTGCTAGTGATGCCCCTGGCCCCCAGCCCCCAGCAACCGCTTATTGACTTTCTGTCATAGATTAGTTTTTGCTTTTTGTAGATTTTTATATATAAAAATCTTACAGTATCTACACTTTCCTGTCTTAGGCTCAGCATAATGTCTTTGAGGTCCATCCGTGTGGTTGCGTGTTATTAGTAACTTATCCTTGTTTTAGCTGAGCAGTATTCCATTGTATGGAAGTCCCCCAGTGTGTTCTCTTCACCTGATGGAAGACATCTGTGTTTCCAGTTTGGGGCTATTATGACTTCAAATACCTCTTCTGATTCTGGAGTGGCCAGGGTTATTGCCCTGAGAGAGCTTGGAATCTGTGGGGAAGAGGGTTCAATGATGTGATGCTTGTGGTGGTTTATTATTGGTTGTAATCAACTGCAGAAATGCTTAACAGTTGCGCCCGGGGTGATGGAACAGTTAGAGGGTGCCGGAGTACAGTGGGCGGGAGTCGCTATGAGGGGTTCTTTGATTTGGGGGTGGCATGTTAAAGCCCCATCTGATGAAAGGGGACCCAGGGGCAAGGGGCAGGGGAACGTGCCTCTGGGAGCAGACTGGAGCAGAATACAGATGGGGGCGATCCTGGCAGATGGGAAGGGCCATGCTAATACCATCGGGCCTGGAATGGAGAACCTGTGTTCAGTGAGAAGGGGAGAAACAGCGGGAAGGCCTTAAATACTGGGATTAGAAGCTCAGAATTGATGTCCCAAACAAACAAACAAACAAACAAACAAAAATGGAGTTGCTGCAAGTATTTGAGCAGGAAAGAGCATGGGCAAACGCTGTGTTGTGCAAGATTCCCATCACTGGTGTGCAAGTTGGCTTGACTAGAGCAAAGAAAGCAAGAAAAGAGATAACAAACAGTAGGTGTTTATGTGAGCTTGTTTTCTTGCCAGCTTTAAGGGTGGCCTCCCCAGCTGCAGAAGAATGCCTGGTGATAGAGTGGAGCAGAGATGCATGGGGGCTAGAAGTCGCAGAACATACCACGGTCATGGTGGATTCATTTTCTGTTGCTGCATGACAATGACTTCAGATTCGGTGGCTAAGACAACACATTTTTTTAAAAATCTCACGGTTTCTTTTGAGCCGCGAGTTGGGACACATGTTAGTTGGGTTCTCAGCTCACGGGCTCACCCGTGAGATCAAAGTGTTGGCTGAGACCGTGTCCTCATTTGGAGCTCAAGATCCTCTTCCAAGCTCCTTCAGGGTGTTGGCACCATTCAAATCCTGCACTTGTAGGGCTGAGGTCCCCATTTCTTTGCTGACCTAGAGACTGCGCTCCCCTTCTAGCCATGGGGCTCCCTCCATAGGTCATGACATCATGGCTGTTTGCTTTCTTCCAGAGCAGCAGGAGAGAGCCTGCTGCTGCTTCATCTCTTTTAAGGGCACTCCAGATTAAGGATAACCTCCCTTTCAGTTGACTCCAAGGACCTTAACTATATCTGCAGAATCCCTTTTGCCAGATAAAGTAACATAATCATTGGAGTGATATCGCCTCATATTTATAGGTCCCACTCATGCTCAAAGGGAGGAGATCAGACAGCATGTACACCAGGGAGTGTATAGCTTGGAACCATCTTAGAATTCTGCCTACCACACATGGTTTGGTTCTCTTTGACTGCCTGTTTCCCCACCTCTAAAGAGAGGAATTCTGGGCCAGGTCCTCTCAGAGGTTCTGCTCTGTGTTTTTCCTTATTTCATGATAATGGGGTCCAGGTGGAAGCATCGTTACCAATCATGGCCTCCAAAATGTGACTTAAAGACTGGTGACCTGCTGGGCAGAGATGACTGATAGTCATCGAGAGGGATGTGTGCTGAGGGAAGGGACAGCCAGTTGACTGTGGGTATGCCGTGGAATGGGTGGTTGGTGGAGTTGTTAGGGCTGTCCACACATACTCCCTTTCCTCTCCTTCTGAGCGGCAGATGGAAGGACTGTACCTCCCAGCCCCTTCGGGAGTCCCCGTGGCCATGTGACTGACTTTGGCCAATGGAATGTGAGCAGTTGTGACGTATATCATTCTGAGCAGAAGCTCTTAAGAGCCAGTGTGTGCATTTTGTCTCACTCTTTTTTTCCTCTGCCACGGGGACTAACATGATTTGAGATAGTGGCTGCCCCATCAGCCTTGGTCCCTAAGCGAGAGTATGCAGAGCAAAGTCCCAGCCACCCCACACTGGACTGTGGCATGAATGAAAAATAAACCTTTGTTGTTTAAAGACCCTGAGGGGCACCTAGGTGGCTCATTTGGTTAAGCATCTGCTTTCAGCTCAGGTCATGATCTCAGGGTCCTGGGATCAAGCCCCTCATTGGGCTCCCAGGGAGCCTGCTTCTCCCTCTCCCTCTGCTGCTCCCCCTGCTTGTGCTCTCTCTCTCTCTCTGTCAAACAAACAAACAAACAAACAAACAAACAAATAAATAAATCTTTAAAAAAAACCCCACACCCTGAGAGTTGGGGCTGTTTGTTACTGCAGCATAACCTAGCCTATCCCTGGCTGATAGAAAGGACAGTTTGACTTTTTTTTTTTTTTAAGATTTTATTTATTTATTTGAGAGAGAGAATGAGATAGAGAGAGAGAGCATGAGAGGGGGGAGGGTCAGAGGGAGAAGCAGACTCCCCGCTGAGCAGGGAGCCCGATGCGGGACTCGATCCCGGGACTCCAGGATCATGACCTGAGCCGAAGGCAGTCGCTTAACCAACTGAGCCACCCAGGCGCCCCAGGACAGTTTGACTTTTAATCTTGCTGCCGCCTTCTCTCTTTTTTAATTGAAGCATAATTAACATACAATATTATATTAGTTTCATTACAACATAATGATTCAATATTTGCATATATTGTAGAATTATGACCACAGTAAGTCACAGTAAGTTTTTTCTTGTGATAAGAACTTTTAAGATCTACTCTCTTAGCCACTTTCAAATATGCAATGCGATATTATTAACTCTAGTTGCCATGCCGTGTATTACATCCCCATGATTTATTTATTTTATAAGTGGGAGTTTGTACCTTTTGATGCACTTTTACCCATTTTGCCCACTGCCCCGCCACCCCTCGCCTCTGGCAACCACCAGTTTGTTTTGTGTATCTATGAACTTGTTTTTGTTTTTTTGTTTCTCTTAAGATTCCACAGGTAAGAGCAATCATATGGTATTTGTCTTTCTCTGCCTGACTCATTTCATTTCGTGTAGTGCCCTCAGGGTTCATCGATGTTATTCCAAATGTCATTCCTTTTTATGGCTGAGTGATAGTCCATTGTATCTGGATATGCCACATTTTCCTTATTCATTCATCTGTCAATGGACATTTAAGTTATTTTCTCTGGGCCTTCTCATCTTAGCCAGGTCCCGGATCCATTTATTTCTGTGAGATATAGCTGTAGGACCCAACCCAAAAATCTGCACGGAAAGTGACTATATTACTATATAGTCGTGTTTTTTTTTTCCATCATTCAAACAGAACTACCCACCTGCTCACTGAGAGAAGATGCTCTCTCACAGTCTGGGTCCTCAGCCCTCATGACAAATAAGCTATTTTTGTTTGAGAACAAATAAGTGTAATTAGCACACCCAGGTAAAGCTGCCAGTCATATGCACCCTCACCTGATTTGGACATGCTCAATGCAGTTTACTTGCCATCTCTTTCTGGAAGTCTCAGTTGCCATGCAATCCACACAGACCCTCGCTCTTTTCTCTGCCTGTGCCTATGATTTGTTTGTCCGTCATGTTGGCATCTTTACGATTCTTTTTTTTTTTTTTTTTACAGACTTTCATATTGATGATGTCTCTCTCTTAGGTCTCTCTTTTCTGCCACCACCTCCAAAAGGCCACTGAACTGTCTCTCCTTCGGAACTCTGTGCCTTCTCTGATGTCTTCTCAGATTGCATTTGTCTTCCCAAATGCTTCCTGTGTGCTCCTCTTCCTCTGGGGACCATTTTCTTCCTAGACCTGCCTCTGCAACCCTCTGATCCTGGCTTTCTTCTCCCATTCTCCCATATTTTAGGGCTTCAGGCGACACCCCCCTACTGGGACTACCTACAAGCCACTCTCTGGCTCTCAAGACTGTTGTCCCTGCTACACAACTGCCTGATGGGGGAAAACCCGGGGCTGTGTTGGGCGGTTACACAGGGATCACATATGATGATCTGGATTCATCTCAAAGACAATGTAAATCAAGGGTGACTGCAGGTGGGTGGAGACCCACGTGGGGTACAGAGGCAGGGACCCCCCCCCCTCCAGCAAAGACTGAATACAGTTGTTGCTGTGAGAAGAAATAAGGCCCCAAAGCCTGCCAGGGTGTAAATTACGCCATGGTGTAAAGAGGAGGGAAATAAGACACAGAGAGAATCTGACCGTTATAACAATGATAATAGCAGACCCTCACAGGCCCTTATTATGGGCCTAGTACTTCGTGGCCCCCACCTGTGCATTATCTCCTGCAGTCATCTTATCTTCTCTGAAATAACAGAAGTCCCATGCCCATCTGTCTGATGAGGAAACAGAGGCTCAGAGAGTTTATGTAGCCGGTCTAAGGTAACACAGCAAGTAAGCGGAGAGCTGAGATGACATCCTGGACAGGACCGCTGGTTCCAGAGCCCAGGCCCCTATCCAGGAAAGCAGAGTGCCTGGAGGCCGGGGGAAGGAGGAGCCCCATGGGCAGGATGGCTACCCGCTGGTTGCCAGTGTCGATAATGATTCCCTCGGCTGCAGGGGGTGAGGCCTACTGCTCCCCGGCCCCTCAACTTTCCTTCCTGGCTCCTCAACTTTCCTTCCTGGCTCCTCTACACAATGCAAACTGAAGAAGCTCCAGTATGGATTCTTCCCCCTGCTGGTCCTAAGAGCTTGGAGCCTTGGGGTCCAGGCCACAGGTTGAGGGGTTGACTTGCTTCCGCCCGAGGTAGGGCAAGATGGCCTTGAGTTTGCAGCTGGGCGGTGCAGACGCCTAGCAAGGTTGGACGGCCTTGCCTTTCAGAATAGGAGACAATTGAATTATTGTTACATCAACTCCCCTGACACTTTGAAAACTATGGCCTCCCACCCTCCTTCCTCGGCAGCTTGTCTCTGCCTATAAAATGAAAAGCAGATTGCCTTGCCGGGGGCTCCATGCAGGCCCTGCATCGGAGGTGTGTGGGAGGGAAAGCACAGCGTGCGTGCGGCGTCTGGCCCATCTGCTTCTCATTGCCCGCGGTGCAGCCCTGGTGAGACAATGGGCCAGTGTGCAGCGTGCACCCAGCTCCATCGCTGCGGTGACCCCGGGCCTGCTGCCTAGCAGGCTGGGGAGTGGCCCTCCTCCGCCCCGTGGCCCCAGAGGCTCGGCGCTCGTTTCCTAGAATGTGGGGGTGGTTCCCCCTCATCTGGCCATTTCTTCTTTCTTTTCTTCCTAGAAAGATGGGTTTCAGTTGTTTCCTTAAGACTCCTGGTAACTGCCTTCAGAAGCGGTATTTATTGTATGTGTGTTTTAACATGGTAACTGCAGTCTGTCTTCGGTGCAGAAAACCCAGAAGAGGAGAAAGAAGCAAAAACTAGTGACAGTCCCTCGACTGAGGGTTAGTATGTGTTCTGCCAGGCTATTTTCCGTGAATATTTTCAGCCTTGTCTTTAAAAACAGCAATGACCTAATATACACTTCTGAGTTCGGCGGTGTACTAAGTACTCTGCCTGGATGATTTCAGGCTGCATATAGTTAGGTAAGCACTTTCATTACCACCATCGTTACAAAGGAAGGCTCTGCAGTTTAGAAGGGGCAGAGAATCTGCCCAGGACTCCCAGGGAGGTTGGTGGGGCCAGGATTCAGTAGCAGGCTGGGCACTCCAGATTCCACAGCCCAAAACCATCACACAACACACATCTGTGTGTGATACAGACTAGTGTGTGCCTGATTTTTCACTAAACAACAGATATGGGAGGGGGGCACCTGGGTGGCTCAGTCAGTTAAGCATCTGACTCTTGGTTTTGGCCCAGGTCATGATCTCACAGTCGTGGGACCAGCCCTGAGTCGGGCCCCACGCTCTTCGCAGAGTCTGCTTCAGATTCTCTCTCCCTCTCCCTCCTGATCACTCTCTCTCTTTCAAATAAATAAATAAAATCTTAAAAAAAAACAACAACAATAGATTGGGACTAATTTCTCATTCAGTTAATAGTCGTCTGCAAGTGATTCTTACAGCTGCCTCCATCCCATCGCATAGGCTTATCTTAACCTTTGTAGCCATTTCCCTGATTTGGGGTTGTTCCAGATTTTGCCATTATGACCCTGAGATGATCACTCAGTCCATATATCTTTAAGCCCGTCTCCCATGATTTGGTAGTAGTGGAATTCTGTGTGCATGGACATACATGCCTGAAACTGTTTTGAAAGATGTGGTAAATCGCCTTTGAGAAAAAAATTACACGTGCAACATGGGGTATCATAATCTTCCATCTATCAAATTGGCAAGGGTTTTTAAAAATTTATACCTCACTTTCTAAACTTTTAACTCATTTTTTTAGTGATCAGTCAGTGAACTTTCTTATTCCTTCCTTGTCAATTTTAATTTATTCTTTTCTGAGTTTACCACTTTTGCTCTTTACCTAGTTTTCTCCTGTATGATTCATTTTCAGATTGACTTGCAGAAGCTTATTACATTAAGGATATTAATCCTCTGCTGCCCAGATTGCAAATACATGTCTCAGTTTGTCTTGCTTTTATTCAGTTGCATCGTAAGATAAAATTCAATTCAATTTATCTTAGGATGTTTCTGCCTTTTTGTCAGAGGCTTCAAAATGTGATTCAGCTGATCTCTCCATCTTTTTCTTTGCACCTCCTTCCTTTACGGTTTTTTTTTTAAACTTCCTTCTGTCTCCTCGGCAATATGACATAAACATTCATGTTGAATATAGATTTTATCCTGCTGTTTGAAATTGAACTTGCCACAACATGAACTCAGGAACCGAGATGTCAGAGTGGGTGGCTCAGTGATGGAAGAAAATGAAAGGAAACCCTATCAGGTGATTGCTTAGGAAAATGAAATCAAGTAACCCATCGATCCTGAAACTGACATGTAGTCTGACCCAGTTATGTGGTTTTATTTTATAACACAAATATGAGAGGAAGAAATGTTTATATATTTATTTTTTGGTCTGGTATTTCAAACTCATCAGGGAGATCTCACCATTTCTTTTTTTTTTTTTTTTAAGATTTTATTTATTTTTTTTGACAGAGACACAGCGAGAGAGGGAACACAAGCAGGGGGAGTGGGTGAGGGGGAAGCAGGCTTCCTGCAGAGCAGGGAGCCTGATGCGGGGCTCAATCCCAGGACCCTGGGATCATGACCTGAGCCAAAGGCAGACGCTTAACGACTGAGCCACTCAGGGGCCCGAGATCTCACCATTTCTTACCTAAGTGATGGAATTCATGTTTTCTTTAAATATCAGAAAGTGTTGCTTAACTTTCTTCATAATTGTTATAAAGCTAACATTTCATGAATTTAAACATTTTTTAGTATAGAACTGCACCCAGTCTCTACATGTTCAGAGTTAAGATGTCATCTTTATTCTGCCACGGAGCTCCGAAGCGGGAGGTGCCATCCTGACATGCCTTCTCAATTTCTTCTCTGTGGAAAAGAATAGAAATCTTATAGGTCAACAAGTTTGGGGTAGATTCCAATTTGTGAAACTTTTATAGATGACTTCATTTATTTATATACATGGGGAAGAGTTTCCAAAAGGCAGGAGGGAGCAGTAAAATACATACATGAGCGATCCACCATACTGTTGAGAAATACAACTGAATGCCTGTGTTATTCCAATGTTACATTTCCCTGGCCTCTCTTTGTTTCCTTCCTTTGATCTATTCCAGACACCCCCATTGGCCAAATCCAACCAGAAGCTAGAGGGCAAGAAAGCCTGGGCAATGTGGCTTATAGAGGTTCTAGATTTGGGATCACAGTGCAAAGTAGAGAAAAGTAGAGGATGGATCCCATGGCGAGCAGGGGCTCAGAGAATAGCTAGGTTAAATAATAGAAGAAAATTAAAAATCCTTCAAAAGTCCACCAACCCGGGGGGCACTTCAGCGGCTCAGTCAGTTAACTGTGCCTCTGGCTCAGGTCGTGATCTCAGGGTCCTGGGATTGAGCCCTGTGTTGGGCTCCCTGCTCAGCCAGGAGCCTGCTTCTCCCTCTCCCTCTGCCTCTCCCCCTGCCCATTCTCTCTCTCCCTCTCTCTCTTTTTCTTCTTTCAAATAAATAAATAAAATATTTTTTAAAAATCCACCATCCAGAGGTAACCTTGATTAACACTTTGTTAAGTTTGCAATGACTTTGTAATCTGCATGACTTTTATACAGTTGAGATCTACTACATAGTTGTTTTTTAAAGCATAGTTAACCAGGGAACAGTTAGAAGTCCAAATCAAAAACTATTTAGGGAAAGGTTTGATGACAGATAATCATTGCATTTGAGTGGTTTTTTTAACTCTACTGGTACATACACACACACAGACATACATACATATACAAAATGACCCAAGTCATTAAATGGGAGAATTTTTTTTCCCAGTTTGTTTTTCAAATGCAGAAAACTATTACTCAGGCTTATTGAAATTCAAATGCTCTTTTTTCTTATACTGTGCAACTATTCTTTTGTGGGCAAAATTAAGATTTTTTTTGTTCATTAATTTTTAAATCACAGTAACCTGAGTATGTGATTAGGGATGGCAAAGAGTGAAACATTTATCCCTGTGTTCCATTTTGTTTCCCCAAGACCAGCATCCCTCATTGATCCCTCCTTCTTTCCCATGGAGTGCCTGTGTGGCTCAGGATGCTACCCAACACAGCAATCTTTAGTACAGTAAGTCTCATAAACTGGGACCTATTGATGTCCTTTAAGTTTAGCAATCATTAAGACTAGAAGTATACTGCCTGATAGTTTCTGTGGCCATCAACCGGAGCAGAAGTTTCCTCCTAAAATTAAAGTGAGGGACATGGCACCAAAAAATTCATTTCTTGGTCTCAGCAGAACTGCAGAGGCAGAAAAACACTAGGAGAAAATATGAAGAGGTGAGGTGGAAGTTGGCAGAATTCTCTGGTAGAGCAACCCAACTGGATTATGAGGTTGGGATCTCCATAAAAGAAAAAGTGCATATCCAGAATTCCCTATTCTTACATTCTTGGAGTTTATGATCTCAGTCAATAGTGGAAGTCTATTTTGCATGCTTGCATACCTAAGAATGTCTGTCTATTGCCCTTACTCTGAAGGCTACAAAATTATTGGGTCCCAACTCTTTCCCTTCAAAATCCTCTGAAGGCTGCTCCACAGAGAATGGTGAAGGAAGTCTGAAGCCAGCCAATTTTTATATTCTTTGTAAGAAGTTGTGGTTTTCTTCCTTGATGCTTATAATGTAAAAGTAAATCCTTCTTTTTTTTTTTTTTAAGATTTTATTTATTTATTTGACAGAGAGAGACGCAGCAAGAGAGGGAACACAAGCAGGGGGAGTGGGAGAGGGAGAAGCAGGCTTCCCGCTGAGTAGGGAGCCCGATGCGGGGCTCAATCCCAGGACCCTGGGATCATGACCTGAGCTGAAGGCAGACGCTTAACGACTGAGCCACCCAAGCGCCCCAGTAAATTATTCTTAAAATTCGAATATTTTGTTAGAATGCATTTTAAGTGAAGCCCCTCTGTGAGGGGTCCTAAAGGCCATCTGTCACTAGGTTTGGAAATTCACCAAAATGACTCACAAAACTCTACATGAAGTGTCCTCATGGCTAAGATTCATTACAGCAAAGTCATGGGAATATGCCACTAGCTTATAAGGGAAAAGCACAAGCGAGTCTGGCAGAATATAGGTGCAGGCTTCTTTTTACTCTTTCCCTCCTGTGAGGGGTCACACAGAGCTCACGCTTCCCCTGGGAAGGAAAACAGAACAACATATGTGTGATGTGTCTGCCCAGGGAAGCCTGTTAGAGACTCCATTCTCAAGTTTTTATTGGTGTCTGATCATATAGGCATTCTACTTAGTGTGGACCAAAATTCTAGACTCCCAGAAGGAGAGCAGGTGTTCAGCATAAACCATAGTATTTGTGAAAAAAAAAAAAAAAAAAAAAAAAACAGTTTAGGCACCGTGAGCCACTCCTACCAGTTAGGCAAGTTTTCTCTCAGGTGTAGGGAAGGATTGACCGGCCAAATTCCCAGACACCAGCCAGCAAGGCTCCCTAAGGGTAGCACTTTCAGGCATGCTTTATGAACTCTGTTCTGCATAGCCCTCTTTATTTTTCCTTCTAATGTGATGAGCCCCTTCAAGTTGCATATTAAGTAAAGTTTTCTTTAATTATATCTTTCATTATTGCTTTTGTTCCGGTTGTGTAAGTTTCTTCCTTAGGATACTCTAGAATTCTTTTTTTTTTTTTTTAAGATTTATTTATTTATTTTAGAGAGGGGGAGAGAGTGTGTGTGCAAGCTGGAGGAGGGGTAGAAGGAGAGGGAGAGTCCTCAAGCAACTGTGCTGAGCTTGGATCCCGACATGGGTCTCAGTCCCAAGACTCTGAGATCATGACCCCAGCCAAAATCAGGAGTCAGACACTTCACCAATTGAGCCACCCAGGTGCCCCATTGGTTGTTCCATAATCCTTGGATTCGGTAAGATATTGAAGGCGACACAGCTTTCCTCTTCTTCCTTGTCATTTCCACCAATTTGCCCTTCTCCTCTGTCTTCTCTCTGAGTTTCATGCTTGTCCTCCATGTTATTCATTCACTTTAGTATGGCATCAGCCCTGCTTCTTATGCACTGAATGAGGGTTGATTGGTTGTTTTTTTTTCTGGTATTACATTAGAGATGCTTAAGCTGCAAACTTGGATGCTTTTTTTCAAATGTTAATTTTCTTATCGTTTCTCCCCCTCTGCTCATCCTCCACAGTGACAGGTCAGTTATTTCCATGAGAGAAGTTCATGGTGGCTTATGCTTATTGCTGCCTCTGTCATCGTGGGGTGTCTGTCAAAAGCCCTGTCCAGTAGTTGAGTCATAGACTGTGATTCCTCGTGACCAGCAGGTTTGAGAACAGGTCCTTCTTCTGCTACCCCACTGGAGAGCTATCTGACACTGGGAAGAAATGGGGATTGTGGAAAAAAGAGTACGCTGGCGGGCCTGCCTCCAGGCTGTGCCATCTGTAGGCTGTGACTTTCGTGTCATGTCTGTGAAGACTCCCCTCCTGGCTTCCTCTCCATCCACATTTCCCAGGACATGAGGAGAGGGGTGCCTGTGGATGCAGAGAGCACTCTGGACAGTGTCCTGATGTTTTGGATAGGTCAGCCCTGTGGTTCTGGTTTTTAGGGACTGACTCCCTGGCTCACAGAATGGGAGGTCCTGAAATGGCATTTTTTAAAAAAAGATTTTATTTATTTATTTGACAGAGAGCACAAGCAGGGGGAGCAGCAGCAGGCGAAGCAGGCTTCCCGCTGAGCAGGGAGCTGGACGTGGGGCTCTCGATCCCAGGACTCTGGGATCATGACTTGAGCCGAAGGCAGATGCTTAACTGACTGAGCCACCCAGGCACCCCAGAAATGGCATTTTTAATCCAGTTTCTTGCCTGGCATTTGGTTGAATATTGATCCTAATTCACACAATGATGTTTTTACTGTTTCCAGTGTCATCTTAGGTATTTTCATGAGAAGCTGGGAAGGGATCAGTAGGGAGCTGTTAACCAAGAATCATTTAAAAACTCAAGTTCTAAGGAACCTTCTAATTAAGGGGCTATCGGGGCTCACAAAGAATAAAGCACTGTAAGTAGCCAATGGAGATTAGAGTCTCATTACGGAGCTAGAGCAGATACACATGGAAAATAAGCCACAGTCCCAGACGGTGTGTTTTGACGGGTGTACTGGGAGTGCAGTGGTCCAGGGCTCAGGTACTCTGGCTTCTGGGTCCCGCCTCTAGCACGGACTTGCTGTGTGACCTCAGTCAAGGCGGGGTACCCTTCTGGAACTCTCTTGTCTTGTTTACAGATGAGGGGATTGGTCTAGAGAGTTTCCAGTATGCCTCCAGCTCCAACGTTCATCCTCTTTTTCAGCTGCTGTGATTCAGTGGGCATTCTGTAGAAAGGAGGGATGGGCTGTCCTTGGGCTGATGGACCACCTCTAAGGGCCAAAGAAGCAGAAACTACAGACACCCTCTGGAGTCCAGCCTCCATGCTGGGAGTGCCCTGCAGCCCACCAGGAGTGCTCAGCTCTAGCCTCTCCTGTTTGTCTCCTTGTCTGCTAGATTTCCTTACACAAAAATGGCCTGTAAATGATATGAGTGTGCAGTTTACAAAGATCTTCTCTATTTGAATCATCCTGCCTGTGTGCATGTGTGTGTTCAGTGTAGCAGTAAAATGGATGTCAGGCCACTTTTGAAAAGTGAGGAGTCCATTCTCCCTTTTATAACCAATTCATAATTTAGCCATCAAGACTTGGGCGTTGCTTCATTCTGACAGTGAGCCATGACCCTTTTGTCAGGCCGTGTTTAGACAAGGGATCTCAGGCTCGAGTGAGTAACCTCTGATACATCAGGGTGTGCAAAGACCTCAGGACCTGTCCCGGAGCCTGCTCTGCTCCAGGTAGATTTCCTTCCTGTAGTCAGAATTCCATATTCTCTATGAGCGTCTGACAGGCTGAGGTGAGTCAGCACCCATGGTAAAGAGCGGGGCGGCCCTGCTGTCTGAGGAGGCTGGTCTTAGGGGTGACCCACCACCACCACGTTGGGACAGTGGGATGAAGACCTGGGGCCTCAGGGACTGTCCCACCATGGGGACACTGCTGGCTGGCTGTCCCCCTGAGCAGGAGGCCCAGGTTCTCTCCACCATGTCTCCTGTGAGATCTCCCTAGCCCCAGCCAGGACAGGAGGGGCCGTTAGCTAATTTAGCAGATTAGAAAACACCACCAAAACCAGATATTCAGGTTAATGTGAAATTCACTTGTGGGGCATAAATAATAAAATTGGTTGTTGACATGCAAACAGAATAGATAATAAGAAGCTGTCCTGGTATTTGGTGTACTTCTTTGAGGACTAAGTCACACTGGTACCTCTCACCTATACCCATACTTGAGGGAGAGACAAGAGTGAGGAGAATTGTTTTTATAATTCGTAGCTGCGAGATGTTGCAAGAGAGGGAAATGCACACATCCCAAAGGCTGGCTCCTTCTCTGCGGCTTTCCCTGACTTGGCTGCCTGAAGGGCTTGCGCCCATCAGAAAGATGGTGGCCTTCTCTTTGTTTCCACAGCTCAATCACAGCATTTTTCATACTGTCTCGTGTTTGTCCATGGGTCTGTCTGTCCATCAGTCTGTGCTCCTGCAGGTTGAGAACCGTGTGCACTTCCCACCTCAGACGGAGCCTATGCAGAGTGCGTGCTCAGCAGTGACTGGCTAAGCCGAATAAGTAAGTCAGCTCCAGACTTCGCTAAGGAGCTGAGAGGACAGCATTCCTAGGAAGACAAGCTGTGTCTGTCCACCCAACCAGCCTGTGTGCATTCAGTTTCTGTAACTGATTCATATTTACTGAGCATCTACTGTGTGCCAGGTAGATCCCAAGGATATAGCAGTGAACAAGACAAATAAGATTCCTGCCCACAAGGGGTTTAACTATAATGAGGAGACAGATAATAAACAACCAACAAAACAAATCAAATAGCAGCAGTAGTTAAAGGAATGAAAATAGGATGACAGAGAGTGCTAGGGGTCAGGGAACATTTATGTCCTTTAAAGTGAGATCTAAGGACAAAGAGGAGTAAGGCAAAGGAAAGAGCTTTCCAGATGGAGGAGACAGCTAGTGCAAAGGCCCCGAGGCAGAACTAAACTGGGCATGTTAAAGAAACAGGAAGAAGTCCAGATGGCTGAGGAGTGCAGTGTGGAAGTGGGGAGTGGGTGGCGTGGGATTGAAGAAACGAGTGGGCTGGGGCCAGATGGCATGGATCAGTCTGCATGCATTGTGAAGCCACTAGGTGCTTGGAGCTGGGAGGAGGAGGGTGGCACAAATCTGTTCATGGAGGCATTTTGAGAACACCTCGTGATAAAAACAGGGTCTCGTCCTTCCATGGGGATGACCCTTCACGCTCTCGTGCTTCTTTTAAGGGAGGGAGATGACTTCCTCTGCACTTTTGCTCTAACCTTGCTTGCTTTACCCCTCCGGTGCATGTTGGGACCTGTAGAGGAGAGGGACTGGCTCCCCTGAGGATGGAAACCACAACTTCGGGCTTGAAAGCGCTGAAGGCCTCTTTTAGTTGTAAATGACAGAGACACCATGCAAAGTAGCTAAAGTCAGAAAGGGAATTTGTTGCCTGCCAAGACCGAGAATCACAGTGGTTGAACTCACCTGAAGGGCTCAGTGTCGGCAGGACTGTCTCTGTCGCTTGGCTTCCCTCACTCTGTTTCTTTGTATTGACTTTATTTTCTCTTACTCTAGCAGAGCTTCCTCCCAAATGCCCTTAGTCCTGCAAAGTGGAGTCTCTGTCCTGGGCCCCAAGCCTCAGGGGGCCCCATGCTTTGGAGTAACTTCCTTGAAATTACTGAAGCAGGAGGGATCAGTCCCATCTGTATGAGCTCTGGTCCTCTTTTCTTCCCTTTAGGGCCTCTGAGCCTCTTTCACCTACATGGAGTCCACCAGATGCTCTGAGGAACTCGAGGACTCACATCCATGGGGTTATCCTGGGGCCCTATGGACAGGGTCCAGTTCCAGGATGATGGTCTGATGAGGAGGAGCCCACTCTCCCAGAGCAGCCTGGTGTTTCTTTTCTCTCTTTTTTTTTTTTTAAAGATTTTATTCATTCATTTGAGAGAGAGAGAATGAGAGACAGAGAGCATGAGAGGGAGGAGGGTCAGAGGGAGAAGCAGACTCCCTGCCAAGCAGGGAGCCCGATGCGGGACTCGATCCCGGGACTCCAGGATCATGACCTGAGCCGAAGGCAGTTGCTTAACCAACTGAGCCACCCAGGCGCCCCCAGCCTGGTGTTTCTTTCACAGGATCCCACAAAATGGCCACCAGAATGGCGCTGACCTGCTGATTTGGGATGACTTTGACTCTCCTGTGACATGGGATGGGTTCAGATCTCCGGGCCCCCCTGACTCTTGGGCTGCGCCTGCATGGGAAGGCCTGAGCATCAGTCTGTCCTGTTCATCTCCTAGCTGCGGTGCACCTACAGTGTGTAACGCCCAAGGGCAGCAGGCTGGTGGCAGGCATCCTTTACCCTGTCCCCTGCTACTGTACCACCCACACCACACCTGCATGTCAGGGTCTTGGCCGCATGGCCATGCCCGTCTCCCCCAAGGGTTTTGAGACCACTGCTCCACAACCTCAGTGCGCTGTCACAGCCGAAGCTCTCTCTCGGGGCTGACCGACGTGCTGACTTTGTGGCCTCCTGCGTTGGTTGGGACCTAGGCCAGACCAGGGACAGGCCTTCTTTGTGCCCATCAAGATAAAAATGCAGCTCTGGATTCTGCCCTCAACCTCCCGCATCTTTCCACCCTACATTTTCCTTTACCTCTTTTCCATTTATGATTGGATATGAAACCTTGATAAAGCCAGGACCAATAGTCCGGTTTCAGGAAACAGACTGTCTATCCAAATGAATCTCAAAGTTGCTCAAGTTCTTAAATTTTTACTTTTTGAAAATTCTGAAGGGGGTCGAAGTACATGCTTCATGGCAGTTCTGTTCATTTACACCTGACAGTTCACAGCTGCTCCAGCACAGATTTCTTCAAAATCCTCACCCTTGCCAAAGCGCCTAACCCCCCACAGCCCATATGGCCTTTCTTCTTTACTTTTACTCCACCTCTTCGTATTTCATTACCAGATCTGCGCTGTCCAGCACGGCGGCCGCTGTCCACGTGTGGCCATTACGCACCTAGAGTATGGCTGGGCTGAATGGAGATGGGCACTAGGTGTAAAATACACACTGGATTTCGAAAACATAGTATGAAATTTAAAAAGGAAATTTAGGGGCACCTGGGTGGCTCAGTTGGTTAAGCATCTGGTTCTTGATCTCAGCTCAGGTCTTGATCTCGAGGCTGTGAGTTCAAGACCTGCACTGGGCTCCACATTGGGCATGGAACCTACTTAAAAAAGGGAGAAAAAAGGAAATTTAAAATATCTGACTAATTTTTTATATTCATCATATGTTGAAATGATAATGTTTTAAATATATTGGGTTAAATAAAACATGTACTTAAAATCAATGTTACTTGTTTATTTTTGCTCTTTTAATATGGCTACTAGAAAATTTAAAATGACGTACGTAGCTCATGTTATATTTCTGGTGCACAGTGCTGAGTCAGATCAACGAAGACTTCGCAATTTTCTCCTTCTCCTCCTGCTTCTTCCTCATTCCTTCCTGGTTCTTTCTTCCTTGCCCTGATATCCTGATTTGAAAACAAAAAATTTCCTGTAAGTGGTCCGGCAGAAACGAAGCTCTCCTTAGATGGGGGTGTCAAAGGGCAAAGGCCCTAGATATAAATACGTCAGTCATTTCTGTCTCCTTCCACATATGTTAAATCATGTTTGCATTCAAATAGACATTTTAGGAAATCACTGACTTCACTGTCTATTGAAATTGCCATCATAAAGTTTGCCACACAGAAAACAACATTGAATGGAGAAGACACGAAACACGAGTCCACATTTTACCCTAGAGCTTAAATTATTTCATTCGCAACAGAACTCCTCGCTAATGTCTGTTCTTCCCAGGCCCTGCCATGATTCCCTACTTCTTAGTGACATACTCATATAAGACAATTAGCTCTTTTTATTTAAAATTGGCAGGCAACACTTTCCTATTTTGTTTTTCTTCACTTGGATAAATGTCTCATTCCCAGTGCATCATCACCAATAACTTCAGAACCATTTTAGTGTTCACTGCAGGAGTCTGTTCCGAACCATGAAAAGTCATGCCCCTGTGACTCACACCTCACATAAAATAGGTCTGAGTGTTTGGGGAAAGAGCCAAAAGTATTGCTTGATCTAACCTTATAATAAGAGGTAGAAAGGAGTTATGAACACAATAAGAGGATTGGTTCTAAGCTTTGAAATATTTTTTATTTGATAATCTTTTAAATCTTTTTTTTTTTTTTTTTAAGTGAAGAGCAGTGCACGATGACAGCTAACGGGAAATGTCTCCTAATGTCTAAGTGTTCACATATGTGAGAACATTGAATGTGGGCTGAATACATGCGTTTGAAACAAATCATGGCTGAAGAACAAGAGAGGATCTTTCACCTGATGATTATTCTCCCTAGGTGAATAAGGGCATCATTTACTGGCTGTGGTTACAGCCAACAATTTAAAAGCTAACTATTTATTGTTATCGGCCTGTGGTTTTGTAACTCAGAGACGAGCTTGGAAAATGGTTTCCTGGAGTCTCCAAGAACCTGGGGGCAGGAATCCCGCCGTATGCTTGTCTTTGCCCGTGAAGAGCACACACACATAATTTTAGGATTTATTAGTTAGTATTCACTGTGGTTTTGTCTGTTTAATATTTCAGACAATTGCTTGTTCATGTTCACTAAGGAAGAGGAAGAACATGTTGCATAATTAAACGGAATCTGGAGAATTAATGCTGATATTTGGTAAGCCGTTTCCTCTTCTTACTACAAGTGTCTAATTCATGCTTTTCCCAGTAAGTAGCAAAATTGCAGTTCTCATCAGAAATTCTGAGGTCGAAATAGAAACCTCTGAGGGCCTGGTTGACTTTGAGGTGGCATTATTCTCAAAGAGTTTTTGAAAGTGAGGGGCCATTTAGAATTTAGAGCTTCGACAGTGGTGCTGTTATCTGTGACGAGACGAATGTATAGGCAGGTGCAAACGAAAGCCTGTCGGTGTTTGGCGCAGAGAGCTCAAGTGTTTCCCACCCTGGGCTACAGTTTCTGTGTGAGAGTGAGGCCTTGCAATGGGGCGTGCTGGAAACATCCGTGGAGATACGGACACTTAGGCAAAAGTTGGAGAAGGATGGGCAGCTTCTTCCGACTCAGGATGAGGCAGGCGGCCCTCCTCACAAAGTCCCAGGGAAGGAGCAGCTTTCAGAGGCCCTTCCCCTACCCCTTCCCTCTCCGCAGGGCTTGTCCTCAGCCAAATGTGATCCAAGGCTATGTGTCCCTAAAGATCTCGGGACACCTCCCAGCAGCTTCTGCAGCCCGTTCCAAGCTTAACACTAGAACGAATCCCTTAAATGCATGATGTAAATTTGCCCTGCTCTAATCGGGGGCCTTGTGGGGGTGCTGCCTTAACATAGCAAGGCTAGGTGAGACATGGAGAGACGGACTCATTTCCATCTCTGTTAAATCTTCTCCCTCTTAAGTAATGTGTACTAAGGAAGGAATACCTTCTCAAATTTCTCTTGAGACCTATGGTTTGGTGCTAAGAAGAAAAGAAGGCAGACATTTCTGGCTCTTCAGTAAATCCTACCATACCCCTGCAACCTTGTCAGTACAAATGCTGATCTCAGAGGAGACATGAACATCGAATGTGATCCACACTGATGCTTATCAGAACCCTGTCTAAAAAATAGGCTGGCAGAGCCCTAGAGAAAGTAGGTACCAAATCACGAACTTGAAAATATACCTACACGCCCGTGTTCATTACAGCATTATTTATAATAGCCAAGATATGGAAGCAGCCTAATGTGCCATTGATGGATGAGTGGATAAAAGAAAAGGGGAGGTGTATACACACACGCGCGATGGAATATTAGAAAAAAAGAAGGAAATCCTGCTATTTGCCAGAACATGGATGGACCTTGAAGGTGTTATGCAAAGTGAAATAAGTTGACAGAGGAAGACAAATACTGTATGATTTCATCTATATGTGGAATTCTAAAAAGAACAGATTGGTGGTTGCCAGATGGGATGGGGGAGTGGAGGATAGGTGTAGTGGGCAAAATGGGTGAAGGGGGTAGAAAGTTACAAACCTCCCCTTATAAAGTCCTGAGGGTGTAACGTACAACATTGTGACTAGTTAATAATACTGAATTGCAAATTGGAAGGTTGCTAAGAGTTCTCATCAGAAGAGAAAAATAATTGTTAATTATATATGGTGATGGATATTGACTAGACTTACTAGGGTAATCATTTTGGGAGATGTATCAAATCATTATGTTGTACAAATAAAACTAATGCAAGGTTATATGTCAATTATACTTCAATTAAAAAAAAAAAAAGGTGGGTGGGTGCCTGGCAAGGGCAAAAGGTGAAAGTGGAGAAGGCCTCCCAACACTAAAGGAGCTTGGGCCTCAGGTCCCTGGGGAGGAAGGCACAGGTCAGCCCTGCTTAAAGGCACATGATGGTGGGGGGAGCCCTCCTCCCTGCATCCTGTTTCTAGACATTAAGTATCTGGTTCATTGCCCGAGCAAATCACTGAATGATTTTCATAGCATGAAGGGAAAACAGAGGAGGAGTCCAAGCCTAAATGCTAGTGCATGTCTCTGCATTAAAAAACAACATTTATTATGGGTTTGTACTGAGGCCAGGCTCAGGCTGCTAGAGGGAGCTGGAAGGAGAGATTGGAGAACGCATCCTTTGAAGTTGGTGGTCAGGTTTCTGCTGGCTGTGGTAGTGAACCTATCTTACCCCACCAAAGAGTAAGGCTATTATTTAGAAGGGAGGGGGCCCACATTTGAAGTTCTGTATTAACATTACTACAAATGATAGAAAACTTTGTATTTCCAGACAGCTTTTATGTTGCAGAGATCAAAGCAACTTGCCTGATGTGGGTTTTGCCCACTCCCCTTAGAGGAATAATTTTAAAAGAGCTTTAATTTAATGAAACAAATTGCCATGCCAAATAGTCCCCAGTGGGCGTGGAGACGGTCTGCAGGACTGAAGGGTTCTCAGGCCCTGCCTGAATTTTCGAGCCCTTGATTGGGCCCTGATCATGATCTCGGGGTCATGAGATCGAGCCCCGTGTCCAGCACGGCACTGAGTGTGGAGCCTGCTTGGGATTCTCTCCTTCTCCCTTGCCCCTCCCTGCTCATGCTCTAAATAAATAAATAAATTAATTAATTAATTAATTAATTAAAAAAATAATAATAATAATAAAATGAAGCACACATACCCCCAGGGCTAGAGGAAGACCTCCCAGGGGTTGTGTGGGCATGCACAGGTTTTACCAGATTCTGTTTGCTCAGCTTCCCAAGTGTGCTCTCCCACAACAGATCTGCCTGAGACCACCCTCCTCCATGCAGACCTGCCTAGCCCTCCTCCCTCTCCTTCCCAGTCTCTTCCCTCACACTTTGCAAAGGCAAGATTTCCCTCTCATCGGGCTTGCCATGGATGGGGCATTGAGGCCGGATGCAAAGTCCCCACGATACCTACCGAAGGGCAACTAGAAAATGCCGGCTCTTGAGATCAAAGCAAGAAGTAGTGAAGATACTGTGCATGGCTTCATGGACACAGAACCTTCTCTGTCTCTGCTAGACTCAGAACCCGTAAGGGAGATGGTTCTCAGGAGGGCCTGTAGCAATGTGTTTATTTGAATTAAAAAAGTGAAGTCAGGGGAGCCTGGGTGGCTCAGTCCATTAAGTGTCTGACTTCAGCTCAGGTCATGGTCTCAGGGTCCTGGGATCGAGCCTCACATCGGGCTCCCTGCTCGATAGGGAGTCTGCTTCTCCCTCTCCCTCTGCCCCTCCCCCACCTCAGGCGCATGCTCTCTCTTTAAAAAAAAAAATGAAATGACACTTTTCCGTCCAAAAGTAAGTCAGCTTTGATTAATATTGACAATGAGGGCTGACTTTGCAATTAGATCATATAAAATTTTTAAATAATAATAATAACGATAGCAAACACTTATTTAGCAGTATGGACCAGTCCTTATTCCAAACACCTTACATGAGTTAGCTTATTTTCATTCTCCCAACAGCCCTATAATTAGGTACTATTTTTATTCCCAATTTATAGAGAGTCCTGACTTAGAAGAGGTTAAGTAACTAGCCCAAGGTCACATGGCTGGTAAGGGGTAGAGTTGATAGGAAGCAGACATTTTCTATAAATTGCATGAACTAAATCTATAGTTCCAGTCTTTTAACAAAAATATAATGGGATGTCCATATTCAAAATACAGTACTCTGGCATCTTTGGCTGTTGTTTAAACGTACAATTAAAATCTTTAAATATCACCTTTAAAATTTGGCTCAGTGGCCATGCAGCATTGGCCCCATCCCCGCTTTGTGAGGTTCAGTCCCTCATCTACAAAAACAGAACAGCCGTCTCTGCTCAGCAGGGTTGTTGAAAGAGCAAATGAGAGAGCCCAAGAAGTGGCCTGGCCTGCAGCCAGTTCTGGATGAATGGCAGATATTATTAACATGGTTGGCATCTGGAAAACCATCTTGGCATGTGGTGGGAGCTCCCTGAATGTAAGGGCCCTTCCGCCTTATCAATGATTCCCAGATTTTATTCCCATGGAACAGAACACCCCGTGGGGGTGGTAGCCTCATGCAGCGAGGTTCCGTGCCTTCTATTGTCTTCCCTGTCCCAGCTTCCTCAAAGAAGACATCACAGTGCACCTCCTCCACCATGCCTCCTCTGAGTAATAAAGCCACACAATGACGTCTCTTTTCTTTGATCATTTGACTGGCTCACACCAGATCTCCATGAAGAAATCCATGAATCGGTGAACGAATTCTGGGAATGGGGTAGTGAGTGAGGCAGGCACTTCCTTGCCTTCACCAAACGTGCAGTCTAGATATCACCAGACAATTGCAACACTGAAAGATGCCATAGTAGGAGAAGAAATAGGGACCAGTGCAAGCCCAGAGAAGGGGCATCAAGGAAGGGAAGGCTTCCTGGAGGAAGTGTCATCTAAGCTAAAAGCAAATGGACAAGTAGAAGCCAGATGGCAGGAGCAGTGTGTCCATTGTCCTGGAGGTAAGGAAGAGTGTGCTGAGCTTTGAGAACAGGAAAGACTTAGTAAACTTGACCACAGAGATGAGGATTTCCCAGTCCTAAGCTTGATTTCTTGCCTTTTTTGGCCCTCCCAGATCATGGTATGCTTCTAGAAAACACAATTTTCTGCATCTTTTGTGTTTACCCCCATATTTGCTCATTTTTTGCCTCTTGGAGCTCATCTCATGCATCCCTGGGTCTGGGCAGCACTGCATGGAACCCAGTTGAGCCAGGGCCGGGAAAGGGGCTAACAGAACTCCATCTGCTGGCCCCTAAGACACGAGTCCCCAGGAAGCCATGGTCTAAAATATCTTATGCATTGTTCCCAAATCTGGATTATGTAAGGAGCTTTTCACCTGCAAGTGGCATACACACCTAGTAGCCCTGGGGCTGGGGCTTTGGGCCTGTAGGATGGAGGAAATGTGTGGCTTGTCTCAGCCTGCCTTTCCATTCCAAGACCAGAGAAGGGCACAGAGTCAGCCGCAGGGACGGGAGAGCAGGATTGTCCATTTACACTCTCGCTCTGTGACCAAAGGTCAGATCCTGTCACCAGCAGACAGATACAGCCTTGTTGCTTCCCCAAACTGGCCCTGGCCACCCCCTCGCCCTCACACTTTCTGCGGCTTTCTGTTCCAGTTTGCAAAATATGAACTCCTGCAAATGAAACAAGAAGCAAGCTCTGCTCCCTGCAAGGCAAAACCAACTGAGATCAGATGTCCTTTGAGGCATGAAAGCAAAGATTTTCTGTGATTTTTCAGAGCATTCCCAGTGCGAGATTTTCTTGGAAATCCACAAGTAAAGTGCTACCTGTATTCTAGAAACAATGAAATTCATTCTTACAGTTGGCTCTGGGGTGGTCAATGATACGACCACGCAGGCAAACAGACTCCCTATCTGTCTGCTAGAGAAGACCACCTTGATGTGCAATTAATTTATATGTTTCCAGTTTGAAAAATTCAGAGTTTATTTTCCCTGTGATTGTGATGAGCAGGTTGGCTGGCAAATAAAAATCAGTAGAAGGAGACTTCCCCAAAAGTCAGAAGAGGACTGAAGCAGAATGCGAAAGCCCTTGGCTTTGCTGGCCTGGCCTCCGGGCCTTGGGCCCCTGGCAGCCTGACTGCTCCATTGACCGAGGTCTGAGGTTGAGGGCGAAGTTCCCCCACGCACGGAGACTGGCCACTTGAACCGCGGTAGAGCCTGCCATCTTCTAGGAGCACTTCTTCTTGCTCCCGAAAGTAGCCCTGGCTGTCCTTTATGAGATCTCGAACGTGCATGTTTTCCAGGACATCTCTCCTGACAAATCTCTTCTGGCCGGAGTCACTCCTCTGGTTTGGTTTCATGGGTGGGTGTGTGCCCCATCTCAGGTGGTAAGCCCTCAGAAGTCGGGAGTGCAGCATCTCCTGACTGTCCTCTCAGCGGCTCCAGAGGAAGCATTTCATCGATGGTAAAGACGGGGTCCCGTGCTACCAAGCATGCATGTGCCATTTCTTTACTGCTGGGATGTGGGACCCCAAATCCAGGCCCTATCTCTCTCCATGGTCCAGGACTGCTCTTCTAAGTATGGGGTTTTCCCCAGCCACCTTTTTCAGGAGACACCTTGCACCGTGGTGCTTGTGTTTGGCCGCAGGTAAGCCCATGGCCCCTGCCAGCGACACACTTAACAGGGGCCATGCTTCCAGCCAAGGGAGTCCCTGTGAAATTCAAACACAAACAGGCCATCCTGCAGGGACCGGTAGCCACCTGCTGTTAGCTAGGGAGGAAGGACTTTCATTCGTTCTTGTCACTGAGCTGGCACGGCACCAGTCCCCACATCTGGAAACAGTTATGAAGAAAGAAGAAGCATGAAAGCCCGGGCCTCATGACCCTGCCGTCTTCCTTTCTGCTGCTTTATTTATTAATTTACTGGAGTGGAGTGATCCACTCAGGTCCCCAGCGTAAATTGTAGGCACCAAAGTTAAAAAGAGGCCACGACAGTCACAATATGCTCTGAAAACAGGCCAAGATCTTCTTTATGGGGTCTTAGAGGAACTTTACGTCTAAATAAACATGTTTTGAAGTTGCATAGTGTGTTGGACTTTAATCAGCAAGCCAAGCCTTTCTAAGCTCTGCCTCGAGCTTCATGTTCCTCCTCAACTTGGCCGGACCCGGCCACATCTGTCTCCGGGGCTCGCTAGGATTTGTGCTCATTGGATTTGGACACGCAGATAGAATCTGCTGTTTGCACATCACACAGACACACACACTCACACGCAGGGGCATGCTTGTTGCCTCCCCTGCGTGCCTCCTTTAAACTGTAAGTAAAATGTTGAAAAGGCAGCTGACCTGTGTTTGCATGAACCCAGCGCATTGTGCCATTAGTTGTGGGTGGGGTACTGAAGATCAAATAGTCCCCAAGGCCTAGGGGCCCATTCCAGAGTGCTGATTGGTTGTGAAGTTTGGAAAGTGCCCATACAGAAGATGAGTTTTTTTGAAAAGGACCAAAAAATCAAGCCTTAGGATATTTAGTAGATTTCTATATCGTGGACGAGGAGGGAGGATGGTTTTAAATAGAATAATCAAGAAAGCCTTTTCCTTGGCCATTAAGAAGGGATGTATGGAGGGCGCCTGGGTGGCTCAGTTGGTTAAGCGACTGCCTTCGGCTCAGGTCATGATCCCGGAGTCCTGGGATCGAGCCCCACATCGGGCTCCCCCTTCTCTGTGGGGAGCCTGCTTCTCTCTCTGCCTCTGCCTGCCACTCCCCCGCTTGTGCTCATTCTCTCTCTGTCAAATAAATAAATAAAATCTTTAAAAAAAAAAAAGAAGGGATGTATGGAAAAGCAACTCTTCCAGGCTCCTGTATGTCCCGGGAACTGTAGAGCCCTAATGAGAACCAGAAACCCAGACTAGCAATATGTACGTCTCTGGTACTAACCCTGTCTCTGGTTTTTGGTTTGATGAGTTGCAGTCTACCTTGCTGACTTGGCTTCCCTCCCAACAAAATGATGAATCACCTCTTCTAGGAAAAGTCCCAACCCCCCACCCTGTACTCCCCTCACCCTCGACTAGCCGCCCCCCCCCTCCACCCCCCGTGTGGTTGGGTACTTTCCTTTGGAGCTCCTTCCCATGGAGCCATGTATTAAGCACTTATTTCATTGTATATGCGCCTGGCTCCCCCACCAGACTGAATGCCTCATGGACAGAGAATGACTGAGCCATTTCTGGAACTGCCACACGCAGCCTGTTGCTGGACTTGTAGCCTGAGTTCTGTGAGTGTTTGGAGAATCAGTCCCAAACCATTTGCTGGAGCAAGATGGTTGTCCGTACACTGACGGTAGCATTTTTTGTAAATGAGGTAGAATGACGGGACTTACTCAAACTGTGATTCAACTGTGACTTCAGAAAAGTGCTCATTAATCTAGACAAATCTTTTCTACAGACTCTGGGGTCATTTTAATTCTTTTGTTGTCCTGGGATTTTGTTGTATTAAATGTTAATTCAAGGGACTGTGCCATTAGTCTGAAGAATTCTCAGGCACCGATAATTGGTGTTTGAGCACTAATTTAAAAAGGTATCAAAGGAAAGCTTAGGTTGTTTTTTTTTTTTTCCAATGAGCCTGGCTGAAGTGCTGTCACATGGGGAGTTGTGCCGAGAACCCCCCAAAATTACCTTTCACTTCTTATTTTACACACTTTAACAGTGCTTTAAGAGAAACAATGTATACACAGACCATCCCCAGTGTAAAATATATTAGGAAAGAAAATGATCCGTCTTGCCAACCAAAGAGTCAGGCAGAGGTCATTGCCGAAGTATGGAAGGCTGCAAAGAGGGGTCTGGATAATTAAAGCAGAATGGTGAGGCCTTGCCAGTGCTTGCTGCAGTATGTCTAAGAATCCACATGAGCTGAGGCCCTAAGTTAGCACGGGGAGCCTAGAGGATACCCAAGGGTAGACTGGGGTACGGTTGGAGAATGTTCCATCTGGGAGGCTCCAGGCCACGGGGAGCCCAATGTCCGTGCTGCAGACAGGTTTAGACCCTGGGGAGAAGATGGGGATGTGCTCATTTAGATTTACCTGCAGTAAATACAGATGGTTCTTTTTGTAGGCTGGGAGTGGCCTAACGAGAAGGTTGTTGAGGATGGCTAAAGAATTCTAGCCGATCCACTCAAAGGAACACTGATGTCATGGTGAAAGTAAATGGTGACACCAGCAGCTCAGGCCCCTGCGTCTCTGTGGCAGGAGGGGAAATGGCCAGGGGTCACCACTTTCCTCACCAAAACAGCCTCATTCACCAGAAAGTCTGCAGGGGACTCGCACGCAGGGGTTTGCTCAATGAACGTCTGTGTAAGGAAGAGAAGGTTCTAGGGCTCTCAGAAAGTGTGCACCCACCCTGCCTGCCGAGGGGCAGCATACAGTGGTGTAGGCAGGGCCGATGCTAGGAACTGGGCTGCCTCTGTTCAAATGCTGACTCTTCAGCTCACTGGGCCCGTCGCTTCTCCTGCAAGTTCCTTCACCTCTCCCAGCCTTGCCTTCCTCCTCAGTAAAACAGGAAAAATACCCAACCCGTAGGATTATTTTAAGGACAAAATGACTTCATGCGTGGAAAGTAATTACGGCAGTACCTGCCCTCGGTAAGCTGTAAGTGTTCTTCAGTGGGCTAGTGTTCCGTGTGTGCGCATGAGTGCACAGATCGGCTTTCCTCCTCGAACTGCCTCCCTGTCACTCTGAAGCTCACGGCCTTTTCCAGACACAGCCTCATCTGGAGGAACCCCGGGTTCATCCCTGCTTTTGCTGTCTTTAGAAGCGGCAATCCAAGCCCCTTTCCGTGGCTCCTCTTATCACAGTATTTAGGCCAGCCCATCCCAGGGAAAGGTCAGGGGGCCCCAGGGTGGAAGGCTGAGGAGGAAATGCTGGGCGAAGGCTGGGGGGTGGGGGGGCAGTCAGCCGCAGAGAGGGGTGGCCGGGGCTGACAGGTGTGACTGCTGCATGAGGGGAGTGCAGGGTCCAGGGAAGTCGGGGTGTGTATCGTGGGGGGAAATTTTGCCCTTTCATGCCAGGGTAAAGGTGCTGATCTAGAGAATGGGCATGTTCCAAAGTGTGCAGACCAGCAGGCTGAGTGTTGTGTCTCTTCTCTCTCAAGCTGTCTGGCCTGCACACATCACCCTGTATACCATGAATTCAAAGGTCCAGAGTCATTTTCGGTGAGGCAGGGTGGTGTCAGGATCAGAGCATTTCTTAGGCACTTTTAACATGCTCTCAGAATGGCTGCTGTGGAGACATGTCCCTTGTCCCTCCGTGGCTCTAGCCTCTTCCCCTTTCTGATGCTCGCACAGTATGGGGGCTGAGGAAGTGGAAGCTTTCTTTGCACTTGGGGGGGGGGGGCACTGCTGACGGACAGAGAATCAGGATGTGATGTTGGGAGCACCCAGCCCCAGAGAAGCTGGCTCCTTCCTGTGGGGACTGAACACCCCCACGAGGGAAGACGGGGAGGGGAGCCAGGACCACTGTTCTGTAAGCCCCTTTGGTCTCTGCCTAACCTAGAGGGCCACAGAAGGCAGGGAGTCCTAGGTGTGGGGTGGAGCAGCCACCTGAAGCTGTGTCAGTTTCTGCCTCCCCCAGACCAGCCCCCTGCAGTGGGTGGGAGGTGCACCGGAAGGGATTCAGGCTGGACTTTCCAAACACAGACAGCAGTCAATTAATGAATCTGAAAATGTTAACTGTGCTCAGTTCTTCTGAAGTTCTAAAAGAAGCACATGTGTCAACACTTGGGCTAACAACTGTCACAGCAGACCCAAGGGCTAATGGCCAGTGGACATGGGAAAGGAGAGCCTCCCTCAAGTGGGAAGGCCAAGGAAGGAAGACCAGATGATCACACAGCAGCTCAGAAAGGTTTAAGGAATTTGCCTGAGGGCACACAGCTTCTTAGTCGCAATGCCGTTCTTTCCTTTTTCTTTAATTTAATTTTATTATGTTATGTTAATCACCATATATTACATCATTAGTTTTTGATGTAGTGATCCATGATTCATTGTTTTCCTGTAACACCCAGTGTTCCATGCAATACGTGCCCTCCTTAATACCCATCACTGGGCTAACCCATCCCCCCACCCCCTCCCCTCTAAAACCCTCAGTTTGTTTCTCAGAGTCCATAGTCTCTCATGGTTTGTCTCTCCCTCTGATTTCCCCCCCTTTCATTTTTCCCTTCCTTCTCCTAATGTCCTCCATGCTATTCCTTATGTTCTACAAATAAGTGAAACCATATGATTGACTTTCTCTGCTTGACTTATTTCACTTAGCATAATCTCCTCTAGTCGCATCCATGTTGATGCAAAAGTTGGGTATTCATCCCTTCTGATGGCTGAGTAATATTCCATTGTATATATGGACCACATCTTCCTTTTTTTCTCTTTTTTTTTATTATTATGTTATGTTAATCACCATACATTACATCGTTAGTTTTTGATGTAGTGTTCCGTGATTCATTGTTTGTGCATAACACCCAGTGCTCCATGCAGAACGTGCCCTCCTCAATACCCATCACCAGGCTAACCCATCCTCCCACCCCCTCCCCTCTAGAACCCTCAGTTTGTTTTTCAGAGTCCACAGTCTCTCACGGTTCGTCTCCCACTCTGATTTCCCCTGCTTCATATTTTCCCTTCCTACTATCTTCTTCTTTTTTTTTTTTTAACATATAATGTATTATTTGTTTCAGAGGTACAGGTCTGTGATTCAACAGTCTCGCACACTTCACAGCGCTCACCATAGCACATACCCACCCCAGTGTCCATCACCCAGCCACCCCAGCCCTCCCACCCCCCACCACTCCAGCAACCCTCAGTTGTTTCCTGAGATTACGAATTCCTCATGGACCACATCTTCTTTATCCATCGGCTGTTGAAGGCAATCTCAGCTCTTTCCACAGTTTGGCGATCGCAATGCCGTTCTTAAAGGGAGAGGAGAATAGGTATTGGTACAGATACTGGAAAGTGGGGGCCGGGAAGAGTCCAGTGCTCTGCCTTGGGAAAGCAGACGTGGGGCTGTGTGGGCTGTGTGCCCCGCAGGAGCCAGGGCTCACGCCAAGACGGGTGGGAAAGCAGGTAAGGCCCAGCAAAAGGAGGACTTCTATAGAGGCCTGTAGAGGCCAGGCACAGCAGAAGAAGGGCAATGCATCGAAAGTCTCTTCTGGTGTGGAGATTATGGATGGATCCGTTTTATTCTATGATCTAGCCTTTTCGGTATTTTCCAAGCTTTGTATCATCTGCATGCATTCTTTTTTTAACCAGAAAAAAAAAAGGTCCATTAAAATGAAGGGAAAAAATGCCCATTAAAATGAAAGAAAACAGGCAGAGAAGTCTGGATTTTCTCTCATAAACACTAGAAGCCATTGGGAGTGTCCTAGGAGAGCAGTGTTTTGGGAGAAGGGACATTTGGGGAAGATAAGACAGGCAGTGTTGGGAAAGACTATGGCTGGGGTGGCTGGCTGGGGGCTGCCGCTGGTGGGAGGTGAGGCAGTGGGGTATTTGAGTGCTAAACGGAGCGGGGGGGGGGCAGAATAGAAACATCTGGGAGAGGTGTGGAAGGAAGGCTCGGAGGGTCTTGGGGACCGTTTGCACGTGGGACGGCAGGATGGGGAGAGAGGCAAAGCCGGCTGCGGGGCTTCCAGCCCGGGGCGGTGCCCTTGGCAAAGGTGTAGTAGTGAAGAGAAGCCAGAGTCCTCTGGGCTCGCTGGAGTTTGGAATGCATCGCCACTGGGTGGTGTCTGTTTCTTTGAGGACTTTGCCCTCCAAGCAGGAAAGCTTGAGGGAAGCCGAGGAAAGGCATGGGTCCGCTTTGTGTCTCAAGTTCCCTACTGTGGGCATCACTGCTTGAAAGGATTTGAGGTCAGGTGATGGGAGCAACCTCAAAAGTGCCTGTGGATTATTCTTCCAGGACATTTTATCTGAGCCAAATCAGTGCAACTCTCTTGTGAAAAACCCATTTCCCTGGAAAATGAAGTTGGGTCCTAACCAACAAGTAGCGTTTGGCAAGCCCTGATGAAGAAAGCCAGTGTTTAGAGAAGTTGTGAAAACAGCAAGTCATTTAGGAAAGTAAACACCGGGGGGCCTCATGCCAGTTTAGGGCTGACAGCTCTTCTGTCCCCATCAAATGCAGAGCCTGACACTGTAGGTTTGTTTTCAGTGTTGGCTGTTGCAAACCCGTGGACCACCCAGGCCCCCTGTGCAGGCTCTGAAAGGCGAGAGGGATTGAAAGGGACCCCGACTGAACCCAATTTCCTTTCCCTGTTCAATGTGTGGAAGACACTGAATGTCTAACCACTGGACGGAGGTGGGGGGCACACCTGCCAGTCACCACGGCATCTTGACTCTCATTCACAAAGTCAGCTGGGCCTCAGCACAGCAGCTGACCACATTTCCAATGGGCTCATGTCACTGGTAAACGTTTTCAGGTGTCTTTCTTTTTGCCTATGTCTGTACTTCTTGAAAAGCTTTCCATACGTTGAATTGTAGTTGAAACTCATCTGAGCTTTACCTATTTCACCTAAAACCCTGTAGGCCTGTGCTTCTCAGACTTGGCTGTGCACACAAATGACCTGGTGATCTTGTTAAAATGCAGACTCTGATGGGGGGGTGGGGGTGGGGAGAGGGTGTCTAAGATCCTGCTATACCAACAAGCTGCACACATTTTCAGAGGCAAGGTTATGGAAGACCCTTGGCAACCCAAATCCGAATTCCCTAAACAGCACTACAGTCACCCCTTCACGTTCGTAAACAGGGCTGTTTTGTGCATTTGTTTGTTAGGGGGATGGATAATTGCCGTGTGTGAAGTACTGTTGTGAAGGCTGTGTGTTGTACAAAGAGTGGAAACTTTCCTCAAACTGATTCATGTACTCTTTTAAGTGAGATATCTCATGCCAAAACCCATCCTTCTTTCTCCCCAGCAAGTCTGAGGGTACTGAATTTTAAGAGCTAATTCGCTGCATGGTGGCAGGTTAGAAAGGCCAAGTGCCCTCTGCAAATTATGTTGACCATCTCGTCTATCCTCACCGATGCACGGACATCTGCAGGGACTCTGGGGAGGATGGCAAGAGGGAGGCATGGAGTTGGCCGGGCCGCAAACGCCAGCTCTCCCACCGGCAGACCCCAAACCAGTTTCTGTCAGTTTCATCCTGATGTTTAAGGCCTGTTGTCAAGCACAACAGGGTGATTTTCAAAAACCAAACCGTTTGGGGGGATTTTACATGAGCCACAGAATGTGAAAGTAGTCATTTTTATAAAGTGCCTGAAAAAGTCTAGTAATTATTGTTCCAAACAAGCCGCTCTTTCTCTTCAGTTTGTCTGACATGGAAAGAAAAAGAAAATCCTTTCCAAGTGAGCGGTCTCTTAGTGAGCTGTGCCAGCCCTGGCTGGCTCCAGGTCAGCGGGGATGGAGGACCCCTGCTTTTTCCACCAGCTGCATCTTGTCCCGTAGAACAAAAACGCCCCTCAGAGCAGCTATCTCTGGTGGGAGAACATGTTTACATTCGCTGGGCTCTGTGTTTTATGGTTTTCGAGAGGGGACTGTGGTGAGTATGAAGGTGAATTTTTTTTTTCTTACATCTAAACAGTAAATGAAATATCGCTGTAATCTCTTACTGAGCTCATGGAAAAACTCAAGTCATCGAATGTTAGCTTTACAGACGAGGGAAGTTTTACAGAGAGATTACCTGACTTGCTCCAAAGCCCGTAAATCTTGCTGCAGGGAGAGATGGGCCGGGAAGGCGGGGCTCCCCAGGGGCTCTGACACACAAGAGGCATCTTCCCTACAGTTGGGATGCAGCCAGTGCTCTGGCCCCAGGGGAAAATTTCAAGCCTGAGCTTGGATCTCTCTGAGGGCTTCCTCATGTCCTCGGCCGAGCAGTCATGTTGAAACAGAGAAATGTTCTGCTTGAAATTAATTAAATGATCATTTTCACATGATTGTTTCTATTCTTGCTCATCAGTGACTTCTATTATATAGAACCATTACTGGGGAGAAGCAAGCAATTCATATTTATTGGCCGCTTTACTCAAGTTATATAATGTAATCTACCCTAAAGTCCTGTGAGGTAGGTTTTATTAGCATGTCTATGAGATAAGTAGCAACTGAAGCTCAGAGGAGTTGAACAACTTGCCCAAGGCCACAGAGTTTATAAGTAGGGGGACTGGGATTTGAACTCAGGCCACCTGCCTCCAGCACCTGGACTCCACAGCTCTGCTCTACCAATGCCCTTACTTAGGCAAGGCTGGCTATCTACCTGGGTCCCTGGTGTAGGGACTCCCGCGACAAAGGTGAACCATCAAGCAAAATCGCCAAGGGCCACTTCCCACCTTTCCTTCCCAGAAACTTCCTATTGTTTCTTACCCTACCGTTGTTGTCAAAACCACCCCACACTTATAAAGGAGTTATTTTACAGCAGCTCAGGCTCAGATGCCTGTCCATGGAGGCTGCTATGTGCTCAGACCTCAGTCCAGCCAATGCAGCCTTCCCAGCTGGTGATCTGAGCAGCCATCCAGACTGACTCACTGAGTGGGGTCATTGCCAAAGAAACCTCTCTCTTTGTGTGACCATGGCTGAGCAGAAAGTCAACAGATAGGATTTTTTGGTGTGGAAATCATCAAAATCATTCTTCCTATCCTGTTCTCTGGATTTTCTCCCAGAGGCTCCAGAAAAAAAGGAAATAATAAACCCCACAATGAGGAAAAGAATTCACAGATCAAGTAGAGCTAAATTCCAGAGCTCGAACCCAGAACCCAAGGCAGCAGGAGAGACATTCTCCTCTCTCAGAAAGTTGTTTTTGAGAAAGTTCATTTATTCCAGGCTGAGGTATGTGCTTGATAGTGCTCACCAGCAGGCAGAATGAGCCCTATCTGGATAGAGATAGGCAAAGGGAATAGTTTCCCCAAAGTGGCAGAGGCCCTCACAGCTATCCAGGAGAGTGAATGTCCCACCCCTTCCTTCTGGGGAGATGGGGGGTGGGGAGATAGGGAGGCCATCAGGGAAGGACCTGGCTCTCCCCAAGGTCAAGGCCATCCCACATCATCCCCTAGTCTTCAATGCAGAAGATACAAGTTGGGGTTCCAGGAAACTCTCTATAGCCTTCTGGTCTTTGGTTTCCCGAGTGCCAACCAGAGGCTAGAACCCACTCAGTGATAGGATCCAGCTGGAACTGTCTGCCCCACCTGGCAGTGGTGGTGGCTCACTGAAATCCTCCTCTCCACTGGCCTCTCTGCAGGGTTCCTTCTCTGCCTGCCCCTCGGCCTCTCAGATGGATCCTCCCCAGGGCTTGGACCTGCTTCCTCTTCTCCCTTCTCCTTGCTTTTCCTCCTTCTCTTTTCCAACAGAGGTGCCCCAGAGACCTCGTCTAGTCCACCACACATGCTAGTGTGGTGACTCAGATCTGTATCTCCAGTCCTCACGCCTCCCCTGGACTCCAGCCCTGCGAAGGCAGCTCCTTCCAGGATCTCTCCACCTGGAAATATAGGTGGCTCAGCAGGCATGATGTGAACACACCCGGAGTCACGCCTCACTCCCCACTGGCACCCCAATGTGCGCCTTCCCAGCGTGCTCATCACGCATCCAGTCATCCCATCTACAAGCCTTGGTTGTCTCTTACCACCTGCCTCACTCCCTTACTCTCCAATGCCCGCGGGATTTCCAAATCTAGTCAATGCTACCCTGCAATCTCCCTGAAACCTGTCCTCTCCTCCCTACTCCCTCTGTTCCCCCAAGTCAGGCCCCCAATAGCTTTTACTGCCCTATAAATAGGAGGTGCCCCTGCCCCCATCCCCTCAACTGCTCTGCTCCATGACTCTCCCTGTACCCCCTACTCTGATTATCCCTCTTTTTCTTCCTTTCCATCAGCATTCTAACATGTCCAAGCCTCTTTTGATTTTGTCTTGCCCTGACTTTCCCCTTCCCCTTCCCTTTCCAGACAAGATTCTTGAAAGAATCGTCTATACTCAGTACTTGCGTCTCCACCCCACCTGCCCTCTGTCAAACCACCACAGTCTGGCTTCAGCCATCCTGCTGCCCACAGCCAAGTCCCCGGGGGCTCTCTGTTTGCAACACAGCAGGCTCTTTGGGTCTGTCATGTGGGCAACATAACTGCGAACAGCCCCTCCTTGTGGGCCCCCCTCCCCAGTGACAGCAGCCCACTCCCCATCTCCTTCCGCTCCCGTCAGCTCCATCACCTGCTTTGTGGCTGCTCTGTGCCCTGCGTCCTCACCATCATGGCCATCACCCATCTCCTGCTCTGTCTGCCCTCCCCAAGAGTTCATGCGCTCCCACAGCTTTGGCTTCACGTGTGCCCAGGGTGACTCCCACATGTGAATCTCCACCCCCTCCCTCCTGGAGAGCCACATCCTACGGCCAGCTGTCTGTGGGACACTCCACCTGGATGAATCACAAGCACGTCAAACTCAGTGTGCCCAAAACTACTTACTCTCTCCTGGCAAACCTGCAACCCCGTCCGTGTCCCTTATTGTAAAAATGCTATGGCCACCCACCAAGATGCCCATGCCAAGAGCACCTTAGTCATTGTGCCTTCTCCTTCTCCCCTCCTTCTTACAGCCTCCAAGTTCTGCTGAGTCTGTTACCTCCTACACACCCCTCGAGTTTGCCCACCTCTCTGCATGCCCACCTCCACCACTGATGGTCCAGCTCTCATGTGGCCGCCCTCCTAGTCACCTGACCTTGCCTCCAGTCTGGCCCTGCTTTATCTGAGCATCTCTTAGCCTGTTCCTGACACTGATCATGTCATTTGCCTGCTTTTCCATCACGAGCAGCGCCAGGGACCTGGTAGGTGATTAATAGGTGCTTGGGCGAATACTGACGGCTCCTCGCATGTGAGGATTTGCAGAGGTGCTCAGAGCTCCTCCAGGGCAGAAATCTTGCCCCTTCCATCTCTTTGCAGCATCTGTCAGGCACAGAGTATTGCAGAGAGGTTTATGGAAAGAGAATGAGTGCGCACCAAGGTGAGGGACCCCACCCGTCTCCGGGGGTTCCGAGGGTAGCTTAGCGTCCAACAAAACCTGCCGCAGATATTTTTGGCTTCCGTCAGTCCTACGGTTTACTCCTTACCTAACTTTCAGTTAGCAGGCCAGGGGTGAGGGCTGTTCCCCAAACGCAGAGGCAAGTGTGAAGGGAGTGCGGTGGGCATCCCCAGTGCCCCACTCTCCCAGAGTTTTGTGGCCGGAGGAGGCCAGGGAGGGATCTCTGGGCTGGGGCGCTGCAGGCCTGGAGGAGAGAGAGGTGTGAGGAGCCCGGCCCCGCCGCCCCCCACCCCCCGCTGCCAGCACCCCCCTTCCCACCGGAGGGCCCGTGGCCCCCGGGGAGGTCGCCGCGGGGGGAGCGCGGGCCGGGAGCTGTGGATGCCGCGCAGCGGGGGCGGGGGGGGGGGCCCTGGCGGGGCCGGAGGCGGGGGCGGCGGGCGCCCGGCTTCCCCGCCCCTCGCGGCCGCTCCCTCCCGCTCGCCGCCTACTTAACCTGGCCCGCGGCGGCGGCGCTCTCACTTCCCGAGGTCCGCGGCCTCTTGCTCCATGGCGCTCCTCGCGTGGCTGCTGCCCCTCGCCCTGGCGCTGGCCCTGGGCCCCGCCGCCACCCTGGCGGGCCCCGCCAAGTCGCCCTACCAGCTGGTGCTGCAGCACAGCAGGCTCCGGGGCCGCCAGCACGGGTAAGCCGGCCGCCGCGCTGGGGGGTGGCCGCGGGCCGGGCCGGGGCCGCGCGCGGGGCAAAGCGCAAACGCAAAGCAGGCGGCACGGGCGCCGGGAGGGACTGGCCCCGCACGGGGTGGACCCGGGGCGGTGGGGGGACCCGGAGGGCACGTCCGCCGGGGAGGCTTTGTAGAGGAAGGGATGGGAGAGCTGACCAGCAACACTCCCCATCGGGCCAAGAGCGCTGGACGGCCAGGGCTTTCAGCTTCCTCTCCCAGGAGGAGGAAGGGGGAGTTGGCGGCTCTGCCCAGAATAACTGTGGAAAGGTAGCCAGGGCAGAGAGGAAGCCCACCAGCAGGACACATATTCCAGTGGGGCCAGGGCTTGTCCGGAGAGCGTCTGCACAGGTGGCACTGGGCCACACAAGCTGGCAGCGACCAAAGCCCATAGGCTCCTGTTCACCTGGCCAGGCTCTGCACCCACCACCAGGCACCTCATCTCGCCTGTCAGATGAAGAGCAGAATTCCATGCCCCGCCCCCCCCCCCCACGGTACAGACTGAGAAACCAAGTCTGGAGAGGACACATCACTTTCCTACAGTCCTACAGCCAAGATTGGAATCTGCCTTAAAACAGTAGCTGGGATGATAAATGTGGAACATTATCATTGTGGATATTCCTCTGAGACACTGACCATGTGTTGGCTTTAGGTGGTAAACCCAGGCAGAGGGTCTGACCTGGTAAAGACCCCGGCCCAGATCCAGACAGGGATGGCTAGCACTTCTACATCCCGAACTAAGCCATCGTGCCTCACACTTAACCAGGCTTGGCCATAGCTTCCAGCCGACCTGGTTGCATCAACTCTTTTTTCACAAGGAGGTAAAACTGTATGTGGATAACGTCGCGTGGTAGCCCACATGCCCCTGGGCCTTAGCAGGAGCTCAGATGCCATTGGGTCTGGCATTGGAACCCAGTAGTGCCTGGACTGCCACATGACGGACCAATGTGTACTCAAGTCAGACTCACTGTTGGGGGTGACTAGAGTTGACTTCAGAGGCCTTAAAAAGCCTTGGCTCCCCACCCTGAGGAGGACCCTGGGTGTGGGTGCAGGCTGCCCCGCATCGGGAGTAGTCGTCCTTGTGCCCTCTGCCTGTGGCCTTATATATGGGCTTACTTGGCCCATCAGGTGCACCCCTCCTGAGTGGAATGAAGGCAGGGTGAGCCGCAGCCTCAGTGCCCTCCTGGAAAGAGTAGAGCACTAGGGCATGCCCAGGGGTCTTTAGGGCAGGGGCAGAATCACCTTGGACTTAGGCTGTGTGTGCAGAAGGATGAGGGGCCAGCTCAGGAAGGTGAGGGGCCTATGAGGCATAAAAGTCCAAATGTGTGCCACTGGTTTTCTCATTGTCTGTGCCCAGCTCACCTTTGTCCTCCTGCCTTTCTTGCCAAAGAAGCGTGTTCTGCTCAGGTGCCACAGTCTGCCTGGGAGGTTTCTGTTCCCTCCGTACCTTAGCCACTAAGTCAGGAGAAGATCCGGATAGCGTGCCCTGCAGCACTGTCACCCAGAATGGTGTCTCTGTGCACACCACAGTGAAGCTTCCCCAAAGGGGTTGCTGGGCTTCCACCAAGAATCATCTCTACAGAAAACCTCCTTCCCTTGGGAGCCCCGAAGAGACACTGACCACCTGGAAAATACTGGTTTTTTAATTTAATTTAATTTTTTTTGCAAAGCAAGTGTTCTTTATTACGAATTTCAGATATTAGGTCAACTTCCTCTGTACCCCTACTCCCCATCCTCTGCAGGCTGATTCTGTTGTGGCCCTTCTTAGGGTGCCATAGGAAAGGCCTGTAGAGATCTGTGATGGGCAGAATGGTCTGAGAAGTCACGCCTGCACCCCCTCCCCAGTAAAGTGTGGGTGCGCGGGCAGATGAACTGTGGCAAAATGGTTGTAGGCACGGTTGCGTTTTACTGTGACCTCAGTGTCCCCGAAGGTACCACGGGTCTGCCCGGCCTTGCACATGGGTGTGGTGCCCTGTGCAAAAGGCACGACCTTGCTCAAGCTCCAACCCTCCATTCACAGTGAGAAGTGGTGAAAAGGGAAGAAAAATCTCTGCTGTTTTAAGGCCATGCAATGTGTTCCAAGACCTGAGGCAGAGCCAGCAAGCGTACCTGGACCGTGCACGTGCGCACGGCGCTCCAGCACCCCACACCCTGCTGCTTGCGTCTTCGCCACCCCCCGGGAGATCCGCTGTTCATGTTCCCATTTTACAGATGGAGAAATGGCAGCTTAGTGGGATGGCGTGACTTAGTTCCAGTGCAGAGAGCTGTTGGGAGAGTAGAGACTGCGACGTGCTCTCCTGACTCCCGGCTGCACCCATGTTGCTATAGAGAGGGGAAAAAAATACCGACAGAGAAATAAAAATGCATTTGCACTTCTGACTATCTATCCGCCTCCCAAACTGGACTGGATTTCCGGAAGCACTTGATTCTCAAATCCAAGTTGAACAGCAGAGCTGTTGTGCTGGAGGCAGAAGGCCCAGAAATGGCTAGGTCATCTCGATTAAACTTCAGCCTAGATTTCCTGTGCCTACAGCCCGCCCCCCCCCCCCCTGCTGTGAGAGCGAGCCCCCCCCGCCCCACCCCTGCCCCCAACCTCCGCTCCTGTCTCAAAGGGCTGAAGCAGTGGAAACACTCCACAGAGGAATGCTGGAGCCACATCCACAAGAGACTCACTGAAGATTCGCCAACCGCCTACGGAAAGTTGCAGGGAATTCACTGACAGTAATTGTTTCCTGCTCGGTCTCCTAGAAGAGCTTCTGAGGTTGTACAGCAACAAACAGTACCTAAGGCTGGAGCATGGCCAGTGGGGACTCACCGGGGTTATCTGGGGACGGCTGTAAGCTCTGAATCCCAGGCAGCCAACAGAGGAGCAAAGGAGCTTCCGTTAGCATCCTCTGGGCATCTGGTCAGACCCAGTTAGGGCTAAGGGGACACGGGGCTTACCCCTAACTTCCCTTGCCCTCCGCTTCCTACACCGACTCACTGATACGTAGTGTGCCTCCTTGGGCCACTCATCTGTGCCTCCTGAGCCACAAACTGGGCAACAGGTGACATCCATGCGGGAGAAGAGAGGGCAGAGAAGTGAAGTGTCAGTGCGCCCTCCTACCCAATAACCTGACTCAGTATCTGAGAACTGCCCACGTTCCCACAGCTAGCAGGCCGGGGGGATGGTGGGCACGGCTCTTGCTGAAGTAGCCCTGTCTTCCTGGCAGCAAGTGATGGCTACAGAGTGCATTTTTAAAGTAGTAGAGGAGCTGAGATGTAAGAGTGACACCTGAATTTCTCAGGACAGAGAGGTTTTGTGGAAGCCTCAGGCTCTTTGCTTTGCTTTCCTCTGACTGTGTTTCGGCCAATGAACTTCCTGCCTCAGGTCAGGAAGACCCCCTTCCAGATGTCACCACGCAGCCACAGCTAGGTCCTTTCCCCACGGGCTCCTAAGGGCGATCCTGCCACCACATGGCCTGAGCGTGGTCTGGATCATGACTTGGTACATTGATTAAAAAACACAGAAACCAACCCCCGTAGCTGTGGGAAGGAAGGCTTCTCAGCAGAATCGTGGGCATTGCATTCGGCTTTTCCAGAGTTCCCGAGGACTCCTCTGAGTGGGTGGTCCTGGGAGCAGTATTTTCAGCAAGGCCATTCCAAACTCTTTCTTCAGCCCGACCCAGTGCTAGGCCCCATCTGGGACGTAAAAGAAAGAACAAGGTGGGGAACCTTGTTCCTTGGAGGGTCATCGGAGAGAAGAGAGATACGTCCTCTGATCAGTGTTAGATTCTGTTTGGTACCAAGCATCAAACAAGGGCCATATTCCAGGTCAGAGGTGCACGGAAGAGTGTCACCTGGGGCCCTGGAGGAAGGCTTTCTGGGGACAGTGGACTCAGGCTGGGGTCTAAATAGTGAATGATGGAGAGTCCAGTGGGAGAGCATCTCCTAACGAGGTCCTGACCACAGTCAGCATGGCTGTGTTCAGAGCCAAGTTCCTGGCCTGGGGACGCAGAGTATGTCTGTGTGGACCTGCCTGGGAGGTGCCAGGTCCAGACCTTGGCCTCCCCTCATGACAGTGGGGCTGGCTCTGTGCCCCGGGAGGCTGGGTTAGAGCCTGTGGACCTGTGGACATTTTGGCTCAGTGGGGGCTGGGGGTACAGAGAAAGGCTGGGAGCTTCTCTCAAATCTGCCTTGCTTAGCAAACATACTCCTTGGCTCATTGTCTCAATCCGTAGCATGTGATCTAAACATTTTGAGACACTTTTATCTACGCGTACCAAATACCTGTGTCAAAGAAGGGTCCTTACGTGAAACAATGTCAGCATGTGAGATACACTTTGATGGGGCACCTGGGTGGCTCAGTCGTTAAGCGTCTGCCTTCGGCTCAGGTCATGATTCCAGGTCCTGGGATCGAGCCCCGCATCGGGCTCCCTGCTCCGCGGGAAGCCTGCTTCTCTCTCTCCCACTCCCCCTGCTTGTGTTCCCTCTCTCGCTGTGTCTCTCTCTCTGTCAAATAAATAAATAAAATCTTAAAAAAAAAAGAGATACACTTTGACAATATTAGATGTGGTAGGAAACTTGCAGGGGGATAGAAATTGCTAGAGACAGTTTCCACCCCTGAAGTACCCCCCTGAAACCATCACTGAAGTGACTGTATAACTTCTCCACATCTAGAACATTCTCATGACCTGGGAGGGCCCACGTGGGGGGAAGGGCATGGTGGTGGGGTAGCCATGCTGCCCATCTTTCTAACACGGCTGCTTTCATCTCAGGCCCAACGTGTGTGCTGTGCAGAAGCTCATCGGCACCAACAAGAAGTACTTCACCAACTGCAAGCAGTGGTACCAGAGGAAAATCTGTGGCAAATCCACGTGAGTGTCTGTGGCCACTCGAGACTGCGAGGCCGCCCTGCGTTTAGGGGAGCTGTGGGGCCCCTGGGCCTGGGCCGGCCTTCTGAAAGGTCAGGCCTCGGCAGGAGTCATGGAGGTGCTTGTGCAGATGTGTCGGGGAGCTGTGTGCTCAGGAGTGGCGTTTTCAGTAAGCCGGCCAGTGTGGGTTTGTATTTTCAAGACTCCTGACAAGACTTGGATGCATTTCTCAGGGCTGATGTGGGATTATAAGAAGCATGAAATGTGTGGGTGTGGGTGTGTGCGCGCGCACGCGCTTCTCCATCCTCACTAAGTGGTACCAAGTAAGTGGAGGTGCCCCCGGCCTGTATCTCTAAGAAAGAAAGCCCGTTGGTGACCTTACACACCACTCTGCTCTGCCATCAGAGGGCAAACACCCCCAAAAGATGGAGTGCCTAGAAATGAGCACGTTAGGAGGCAGCAAAGCATTGGCTCAGCCTCCTGATTCCAAGGCTGGCTCTGCCCTTAGCTGGGCAGGTTGCTTCACAACTGCAGCCCTCCCTGCCTCATCTGCCAGATGGGGATGATAAAGGACTTCCTTTCGGGATCTGGGATCATCACAAGGACTGAATGCAGTGACGCAGACACGAGGCCGGATGAGGTGCCCTGCACGTAGTAAGTGCTTAGTAGGTGCTCCGTGCTGTTCTTGCAGATCTGGGCCATGCAGACAGAAGTGAGAGCGCCAACGGCGTGGGGCCCCGGGTGCCTCCCGCAGGCTTCGCTGGTGCCTCTGGCTACATCCGGGGAGGTGGCATTCGCCCCAGCGGCCCTGCTGCCCGGTGGAAACAGGGTGGCATGCGTGTTCTCACAGAATTCCTGGGCAACCTAGTTCTGTTTTGGCACCAAGAGTCAACCAATGGCTCTCTGCTGTAGACAGGAAGAAGTGCTATGAGAAACCTCCCAAGCCACTTGGGAGGGCCTGACCTTCCCCTTGGGTGCAGAATAGGGGGATTAATAGTCTCTAAGCCACTGTCTCCAACTCTTTCCCACGTTAGGGATTTTTAAATGTATTGCCTGGGACATGGCTTTTGAGTAGACCTCTCTTCCCACTCCATGACCTGCCGAAGGAAGGGAAAATGCTCTTTCCTGAAAATGGATATAGAAAATAAATAGCCCAACCTGTGACCCTGATTGTCTTAGGCAATTAGGGATCCTGGCACGAATCAAGAGAAATTGGGGATCATGGAATCAAGCGGCCCCCTGGGAGCTTGTGTAGGGCAGATCCGTGACTGCTGGCTCCCGCTTGACCATGCCCAACCTCAAAGGTGAGGGCTGAGTGAGCTAAGAGGACACACCTTCTGGGTTCAGTGCATCAACACCCAGCAGTAATTCTTGCGGCTGTGGACAAAAAGAGATTATGCGAGTTCTATACCATAGTTCTTCCTTGGTGCCCCCAGTTAAACAAACAAAAAAACAGTTTCTAGTACTGTTGGATTTTTCCCCTGTGTGTATATTATCTACTCAGTCAAACAGTTAATTAATTACTTAATTAAACATAGGCCGCACCTAATTGCTTCTCGGAAGGTGACCAAAGACCTGTGCCAAGCAAACAGCTCTTCTCCATCTCAGAGTGCTGGGTTTCAAGAGTTGCACATTTTTGTTAGTCCTGGTTTCCCTAAAAATGAGACCTGCTTGTGACGTTGGGGTGGCATTGGCTATGGCATTTTGGGTGGCCTTGTGTGGAAGCATTTGCCTCACCGGTTAACAGTAGCTTGCTAACATTCCTCGGCAGTTCCCCGGCTGAGAGCGCTGTCAGTGATGAGTCATCTTGGCTTCCCGGCTCTCGGTACCTATACACTTCTCCATCTGTGTGCCAGGACAGGGCGCAGGCCGCAGAGCTGTGTGTTGGCAAATGTTCTTGACGACCCATTCTTCCCTGTAGGCAGGCTTGGCTTTGAGACAGTGCTGATGTGGGGGTGGGGGGGCAGCCTCACACCAGTGAGCAAAGGGGGAGCCCGGGAGAGAAGTGAGTAGGTGGGTGGGCAGTAGGTGGGGAAGAGGGGTAGTGTGGGGTCAGAGAGTCGCAGCCTCTGAGCTGGTCTGAGAAAGCCACAAGGGCATGGTGTGCACGTTCAACTCTTCCATGTGGCCATTGCTTTGGGCAACTTCAAAAAAAGAGGAAATGAGGCTAGGAAAGCATGAGTTGATAGAAAACTTCATGATCCAGGACAAGAGGGTCCCTTCCTGGAACATCACATGCAATATTGGGAAGGTGGAGCTGACTTGGAAGGGGTCCAGAGGACTCAGGGAGGGAAAGGGGAACCCATCCTCATTGTTGAACTGAGATGGAGCAGCCTTGCACTTCACTCCTGGACAGGGCCCAGGGCCCATGAGAGAGCTGCGATCTGTCCCCCAGAAATTCAGTGCCATAGGTGGTCAGGAAGGGAGTGTGTGTGTGGGGGGGCTGTGTTGGCTGGAGTTGACATCACCCTCATGAAAATGGGTCCTGGGGTGCATTTATTGGGGTGAAGACCAGACTGGGAAATGGGGAGCATAGTTGCGGTTGAAGCAAACAGGACCGTCTCCGCATGGGGTCAACTGGGCAGTGAGAACTTTCTCAACAAGACTCTAGGGAAGAGGCTGGAGCAGAGGTGTGTGTTGGGGTGCAAGGAAGCGAAGTGTCACAGGGCAGGAGACAGCACAGGTCCCCTAAGGGCCCAGGTCTGGAAGAAGAATTTAAATTTGAAAGCAGACAAGGGGCACCAAGCCCAGGGCCACAGGGGGAAGACTTTGCAGTGTCCAGTCCCACAGAGATCCAGGGGCCTGGACCCATTTGTCTGCTTCTGTGAGGCCCTGGATTCCCAACTCCATGGAGGAAGGGAGGGGACTGGCCACACTCTGCACTTTGGTCAGAGGACACTGCGTTGTCCGTAGATAGTGGCTTTTCTGCAGTTCCAAAGAGAAGAACCAGAGTCTTTGGTGCTACTTGTCAAGCCTGCCATATAGATTTTATTACAGGAAGTGGTTACCAGTGGGCCCCTCTTTAGCGACTTGAGTGAATTTTATTACTTGGAAATACACACTGGCTTTTATTCCAGATCCTAAAGAGCACCAGAGTGATACAAGAGCTAATCAAGCAAAGAGGGCCTGGCGGGAGACAGCATCCCGCTCTGTGATTCCAGGCCCCAGTCTGATCCGTCACCATAAAAACTTTATGTGCAGCAGCTTGCGCGACGGGGCAGGAAATTGTGGTCAGGAAGCCTTGCTGCCTCCCGACAGGCCTCCTTTGTGTGAGCCCCACAAGAGCGAGGCCTGCTTCACAGCCAAGTCGGGTCGGAGTTGACATCACGGGGAGGTAGTAGTCATAGCTGGAGCTCAGACATCATAACGTGGCAGGGGAGCGAGCAGGTAGGGGTGGTAGCTGTCCATTCCGGAAGTCTTGGGGTCATTTCATGAGCAGAAACACAAGCATGAGCTCCGTAGCCATTCTGCAAAGCCAGGATGAGCTGGTAGCGCACAGCCCTTTCTCTAGGAGCCAGCCTTGGTCTGCCCAAGGGCTGAGATATTAATACTCCTTCAGCCCTGCGTTAGAGCTTGGAGATTCAATTCTAGCAAAGGCAGCTGGGGTATGGCTGAGCCTGTCCCTCAGCCGGCACAGCCCTTTCCAGCGTCTCATGCCGGCAGGGCACCCAGGGACATCTGCTGTGAAGCTGTGCCCTCTCCCACAACCTTGGTCCCACAAGGAGGGTGAGAAGCCAGCCAGGGATGCCAGGCTCTCCCCACACCCAGAGCAGCACTTCCTTCCCTGTTTCATATTCCTGTGCAGCCACCTGGGGCCCCATGGATAATGTATTTCAAAATACCTGAGATTTGACATACACTGATCACCGGGGGTTCGCCCAACACCTTTGTGGTACAGGATTTCCTGAAGGGTCTGTCCCGCTCTATAACTTCGAGGAGGTAGCTTAGCTGACAGGGGATTTTGTTCTGGTGAGTATTTCCATGGATCCCTGTAGCATCTAGGGTCCTGCCCTGTGGTGAGCAGAATAACAGCTCCCTAAAGATGTCCACATCCTAATCCCTGAACCTGTAACTAAAGGAAAACGAGCCTTTGCTGATACGATTAGGTTAAGGATCTTGGGAGGGGAAGATTATCCTGGGTTATCTGGTGAGCTCTGTGTCATCCTAAGGGTCCTTATAAGAGGGAGGCAGGAAGGTCAGAGTCAGAGAAGGAGATGAAGTTGGAGTGATGTGACCACAGGCCAAGAAGTGCACACAGGCCTCCAGAAGCTGGAAGAGACAAGCTATCCCTAGAGTCTCCCCTAGAGTCTCTAAAAGGAACGCAGCCTTTCATTTTAGCCTTATAAGGCTGCTTTCTGGCTCTGACATCCAGAGTTTTAAGGTGATAACTTTGTGTTGTTCTAAGCCACTAACTCTGGGATTATTTGTTACTGCAGCAATGGGAAACCGATGCAGGCCCTGTCTGTTGCGTTCGGTAGGTTGCATTTTATGGGGGATTCGTTTATCACACTGACCTGATCAGTAGCCTCATGCAGGATGTTGCGTTCAATGAAGTTGTTAACCTAACTGCAATTTTCAACTTTATACCTGAAGTTTAACAAAACAAAACAAAACAACTGAGCACTTAGTAAATATCAAACATTTGTGAAGTTCTTTTCATATGTGAGCCCATAGAATTCCCATAGTCACCCTATGAGAGCGGTATGATTATTAGCCCATTTACAGATGGGGAGACTGAGGCTCAGAAAGCCTAATCAGTGTGCTCAAAGTCGGCCGATGGGAAAGGGGGGGCAGGTCTAGCTACTCTGCTGTGCTGCCTCTAGGGAGAGTTAAACCCAGCAGCTAATGTTAGTCATGTGGGGAGATCCACAAGTGGGCAGCCCTGTAGGGCCTGAGTGACCTGCCCCACATTGCTCTCTACAGCCCTAAATCTCTGCCTGAAGGTCCCAGAGACCAGGCCTGAGGGGCAGCAGAGGCTCTTTGGCCCAGAGTCACCAGCTGTCTTCTGGTTGCTCACCCCCGGACTGGTGATTATTTTGCTCCCCTGCTGTAAGGGGACTCCCTGGTCAGATGAAGGGTGTGGGAACTGAAGAGACACAGTCGGTGTCCAGGAGCCCCCACACTCCTCACCCACTGCACACACACAGATTGTCACCAAACACATACGTACATTTTTTTAAAGGCTCTGTTCTCCTCACGAACCAAGCCGGACCCTGGTTAGTGATGGGGTCTTTGGCCGTGCCATTAGGTCAAAGCAAGCCCTTTTTCATCAGGGAGCTCAAGATTTTGACTTTCTGCTGGAGGCTCAGGAAAGCTCAGCTGGGTTTCCCAGGCCAGGAGAGCAGAAAAGGAACCGCTCCAGGCTGGCAGTCCGTGGGGGATGGCTTCATGTCTAGATGATATCGGGCTGTGTTTGCTCTGTGATTCTGCTTGGAAATCATGACACACCGAGTGTCGCGGGAAATTGGCGCTCGCACTGCATTCCTCGCCCCACCTACTTCCAGTTGCTGGTTAGTCCCTAGCCATTTATAGCCATGACAACCAGCCAGAACTGTGAAGTGCACTTGGAGAGAGTGATTGTTTTAACTTTTTTTTTTTTTTTTAAGATTTTATTTATTTGTTTGACAGAGAGAGACAGCGAGAGAGGGAACACAAGCAGGGGGAGAGGGAGAGGGAGAAGCAGGCTCCCCACTGAGCAAGGAGCCCGATGTGGGCCTCGATCCCAGGACCCTGAGATCATGACCTGAGCTGAAGGCAGTCGCTTAACCAACTGAGCCACCCAGGTGCCCCTGTTTTAACTTATTATATTAACTTCTTGGAAAATCATTTTGGGGAAAGAACTAGCAATGCTTCTGTCTGTATCTGATCATGAGTAACACCCTGCAGGGGAATGGTGGAGAGCCTCCCAACCACCTCTATCCTTAGACCTTGGATAGACGCTGTCTCTGCTCACCTTCTTTAAATGCCCTTCTTGATTGGGCACCTTCCCTCACCTTCTTCCTCAAATGGTTCTTCTGACCAAGGAAACTGGAACAAGAATACTCGTGTCTCATCATCCTAGAGATACTCTTTTTCTGACTGAGGTTTTTACTTATTGGACTGTGTTAGGTCAAGGAGAAGCCAGGAGCCTCTTATTAGAGCAGCTTTCCCTGATGAGATGTGATTCAGAGACCAGTAGATTGATCCTCTCTGCACAGGGAGGCCAAGGAACTGGGGAGACACAGATGGAAGCTCCTGTGGTTTCCATCCTTCCTGCCTTCATCCTAGAGAGAAGGTATCAGACCCACAACCCTCTGATGGCCCCCAGCCCCATCTCCTCAGGGCCAAAGCCCGAGGGCAGTGGCATGCTGGGCTGAGAACAGGCACCGCTAGTCTAGAAAGTTTGGTCAAGATTGTCTCATTGGGCTGTTTTCTCAGTCTGCCATTTCCAGCTGCATCTGCTTCTCTGGGGCCACGCAGACCAGTTCTGAGCGGAGCTGGTATTGTGGGGAGAGTTGGGAATAGGGAAACTGCCAGCTGAGGAAGCATCTCAGCCAGGCTGGGAGTGAGAGGCATGGCTCACACCTGCGTACCTAGGGAGTGCCAAGGATGCCAGACTGTGGCAGCAGGAAGGCAGAAGAGGGAGAGGCCAGCAGGGCGAGAGGACAAGGAGAAAGCCTCCTGGCAGAGCCACACTTGGTTGACCAGGAAAAAGCCCTCGGCTGGCGGACTGACCTCTGCTGGCGGCACTGTGCCCCCCACATCCAGCCACTGTGGGACGCGGGTGCAGAGCCCACATGGAAAGGGGGCTGATGAGGTGGGTGCTGACGAGGTGGGGGCTCTGTCCACATTGAAGAGAGCACCTGCGTCCTCTCAGTGTCAGATCAGTCTGCTTGCCGCCAGTCTGTACGTTGCCAAGAGCAATGGAAAAGGGATGAGACTTGATGAAATCCCAGGGGGGTCCTAGATCTGCCCCCACCCAGCTGTGATCTTAAGAAACCCTTCTGCCCCTGAGAGCCCTTGCAGCTTTCTAATTTCATCCCAGATATCCTTCTCTATGGTGAGACTTGTCTGCTTAGGTCTGTTCCTCCTCCCAACTCCTCAGCCTCTTTTCTCCCCACACAACCCACCAACCCCACCACCCTCCCACCCCCGCTACACATACACATACATGCAGCTACAGAAGTTCACACTTGGCGAGTTGGCTTTCTCTGTCCTCAGTGAAATTCTGGTGAGGCCGCACGAGCTGTGCAGCTCTCTCTTGTCCAGCCGACACCCTGGAAGAAGAACTGTTGGCCAGCACAGCTGGAGGTCCCCAGGCATGGAGTGTGTAGCACCCATATGCACGGGAGACCCCTGGGGTGAGGAGAGCTTTGAGGAGAAGACCCATCCTCCAGCTGTGCTTCTCCAGTTCCACGGAGTGTCACCCAAGCACTTTTAGAAAGAAGCTAAGCTTTGGCGGGCTTGACCTTAATTCCACCTCTTCAACCCTACCCACAGAGCCCTGGCGTATATCAGAGAAGCCCTGGGATCTGGTGCATGCATGGGTGTCCCCTGGATCTATGGGCCTACGGCCTGGAGCTCTCCCTAGATTTAGCTGGGAGAAGCTGGCAGACACTCTCCTTTTGAAAGACAGCTTCTCTGCCCCCTAGAAGTAATCCCAGTGACTAGAACCATGAGTGTGAAATTGGAACAAACCTTGGAGACCATCTAGTTTAACCTCACCTCATTTCACAGATGAGGCAACTGAGGCCCTGAGAGAAAAGTGGACCTTCCAGGTCACCCTGCTAGTTACCGATGGGTCACAAGCCAGGTCCCTTAATTCTTGTACTGTTTCTATAACACCACGCTGCCTTTGAAAGGTTGCATATCAGTCAAGTCTTATTTCATTGCGGAAGATGACTTTCGTTTCCGAAAATAAAATTGTGGGTCAGTCAAGGCAAGTCCTGAGTCTGTTTAGCTCATGTAAGTAGAGCCCTTAAGGGTATGGGGCTGAAACGTTAGAAAGGAGCAGGATAGGGGGAAGGCTGGAGAGAAGGAGGATGAGGGGGTGGGAGCAGGGAGGGAGCAGAGCAAAGAGGGAGGTGCTGTTGTCTCCTGGAAGGACGATGGGGTGGTTGAGGGACGAGGTTAGATGGGGCACACTTTGCTACATAATCCTTTGTACATTTTCGATTTGAAACCATATCCATGTTGTTACTAAGATTTGGGTTTCAATTTAAACAAATAATAATAATAAAAAGAAACCAAAGGAGCTTTGTTTTAATTTTAAAAGTTTTAAAGTTTGATTGTAAAGACAGAAAAACTTGATGATCATCTCTACGCTATGCTTCTTAGTTATTAAATCAGAGCTAGATGAGCATGAGAGATTTAGTCCAATGACCATTGCAGGATACACACATAGGTTTTGTAGAGGGGGGAACAGAGACTCAGGGAGGAGACAGGACTGGCAGCGGAGGTCCCAGGCGGTTAGCGGCAGAGTCAGCCGGAACAGGTCCAGGGCACCCCCCTTCCTACCCCGCTGCCTCTCTAGAATGCTAACCATGGGGTTCGCCGCGAGTGACGCTAGAGACAAATTCCTGGTGGGTGTGTTTTCGAATCCCCCTATGGAACGTGCTGCCGCGGTCCCAGCGGGATTGCTGTAGGGATGGCAACCATTGGGAACATTCTCCAAAGCTGAGGAAGAGTGACAAGCTCCTTGCTCCAAAACGCACTGATACACTATTACGTTTGAGCGAACGGTCTCCTCCGAGAGCGGGATGTTTTACCGTCCCTTCCTTTCCTCTGTCTGTGGAGGCCCCTCTTGCCCACAACAGCCAGGAGGAGGGAAGCCCCGCATTGCCTCACGTATGTGTCTGTCTCACTGCAGGGTCATCAGCTATGAGTGCTGTCCTGGATACGAAAAGGTGCCGGGCGAGAAGGGGTGTCCTGCAGGTGGGTAACCTGGCGCGTCGGTGCTGGGATGGAGAGGGAGACCAGGAGGGAGGAGCCCTCACGTAACAGGCAGCAGAATCCAAGCACACGGCGGGGTGGGGGTGGGGGGGTGGTTCCTGAGCGACAGGGCTGCATGGACATCCTCCCTGCATGCTCTCTGGCTCCAGGCGGGGGCCAGAGCGTGGAAGCTGGGAGCAGGGAGCTTCCTGACCTGCTCCTTCCTTTGCAAGCTGATCTCCTTACCAGGCTGGTGCAACAGACTCCAACTCCAACTTGCTTGTGCTTGCCTCCCAGGCCTGGGCCGCTGGCCTTGTTATCTCTGGCTGGGAGGGATTCTAACCACACCCAGCATTTCTGATCGGCTCAGCTGGAGAGCCAGGCTGGAGCACCAAGCCACCTCCTCCTCCCTCTGCTGGAACTTGGTCCCTTGGAGTCCATTGGGAGGAGGGTGGCAGACCAGGCAGGCTCACCTAGAACCAGCACAGGGAACCACACCTGGCCACAGGGGCCAAAGACCGTGGCACCTGAGAATTTTATCAGAGACCTTCCTTCAAGCATTCCCCCCGGGGGGGGGGGGGGGGGGGGGGGGGGGTTAACTTTGAAATATTTGCCATTTATTCCTTGAGAATGTGGGATGGACTTAAAAGGAAGGGGCAGTTTGGTGCCAAGGTCACAAGGGGGGGTGTGGTTGGCATGGGGGCGGGGGGCTTAGGTGGAAGGGCAAGTGGGAATTAGGCAGTGGGGAGAGGAGAATGGCCTTAGCAGGGCAGCTCAAGCCCTTTGGGAGGGGAAGGCCTCCTAAGCTTCAGGCCGCTTTGGGCTTTTAGGAAATAACATTTTATTGCTTGTAAATAGACAAAGAACCTGGAAGATTTGTAATGTTCTTTCATTCCAGTAGAGGCCATTAGGAAACCAGTTTCAACAACTAGATAAATCTGAAAGCCCAGTTTGTAACTAGGATATCTATTTTGGGTATATATTCCTGCTGCTATTATGTAAATGTCTCTGAACAGGGGCGCCTGGGTGGCTCAGTCGGTTAAGCATCTGACTCTTGTTTTCAGCTCAGGTCATGATCTCAGGACCATGAGAGCGAGCGTTGAGTGCGCAGGGGAGTCAGCTTGGGATCCTCTCTGCCCCTCCCCCTGCTCGCACTCTCTTTCTCTCTTCCTCAGATAAATAAATCTTTAAGTGTCTGTGAACAGAAGCTTCATTTTCCTGTGGCTAAAATGATGAAAAATGATCAATTAGTAGAATCTGAGCAAGGAGGTGTTGGACCTCCAGAGCTGCTTTAAGGAGTATGTGACAAGGGCGCCTGGGTGGCGCATTTGGTTGGGCATCTGCCTTCGGCTCAGGTCACCGTCTCGTGGTCCTGGGATCCAGTCCCGCATCGGGCTCCCTGCTCGGCGGGGAGCCTGCTTCTCCCTCTCTGCTGCTCCCCCTGCTTGTGCTTGGTCTCTCCCTGTCAAATAAATAAATAAAATATTTAAAAAAAAAAAAAAAAGGAGTAGGCTTGAGGCTGGCTCGTGGTGGCCGTCCCTGTGCTTTCCCACACCCCGTCCTACGGAGGTACCACACGCTCTCTGCAGACCAGGGGAGGTGCGGTCTGGTTGCGGTGGGCCCCACAGGTCCGTCCCTCCTCTGTCCTCTGCCCCTGCAGCCCTACCTCTCTCGAACCTTTACGAGACCCTGGGCGTCGTTGGGTCCACCACGACTCAGCTGTACACGGACCGCACGGAGAAGCTGAGACCTGAGATGGAAGGGCCCGGCAGCTTCACCATCTTCGCTCCAAGCAACGAGGCCTGGGCTTCCTTGCCAGCCGTGAGATGACCTTACTTCCCTGAGGGGTGGCTGGTGGGCAACCTGTGGTGACTTCCCACTGTCGCAGGAAACTTTTTCCTTGAGCCCTCAGATGAAGTCGGGGAGCTTGAATTAAAATATACCTCACTAGACGGCTTCCGTGGCGGGCCCCACCCTGTCCAACTGAGCAGACAGACGTTGGTGGTCATGGAGGAGGGGTCCTTGGTTTCCAAAGCACCTTCCCCAGGGTAGCAAGAAGCCACCTCTTGCCCTTGTGGTCTGCAGCCCCCTAACTGCTGCTCTGGCCTTCTTTCTAGGAAGTGCTGGACTCCCTGGTGAGCAATGTCAACATCGAGCTGCTCAATGCCCTTCGCTACCACATGGTCAACAGACGGGTCCTGACGGATGAGCTGAAACACGGCACGGCCCTCACCTCCATGTACCAGAATTCGGGCATCCAAATCCACCACTATCCCAACGGGGTAGGGAGTCCCCAATGACACAGCACTGCCCTGTGTCCACCCTGAGCCCACGCCCAGGCTGCACATGGGGCTGGTCTATGGGGTTTCATTCTGCAGGTCAGGTATGCTGGAGGTCATCCCCGCCTCTGGCACTGCTTCTCCCTAGACCCTCTGGTTCCACAGCTGTGGAACCCACGTGCTGCACCGTGTTTTCCTTTGCTGGGGCTTCGAGCCTGCACCTCTGGTCGGTGAACTGCTCATCCTCCTTTGTTCTCTGGACAGATCGTGACCGTGAACTGCGCTCGGCTGCTGAAAGCCGACCACCACGCCACCAACGGTGTGGTGCACCTCATTGACAAGGTCATCTCCACCGTCACCAACAACATCCAGCAGATCATCGAGATTGAAGACACCTTCGAGACCCTTCGGGTGAGGGACTGCTGTGGGAGTGGGGGCTGGCCTGGGGACACATCCCTTCTCAAAAGGGCCTTCTGCGGCAGAAGCAGAGGATATCTCTTCATGGGCATTTAGCAGATGTAGAGCAAGTTCTTCTAAGAACCCATAAACATGGAGGGTCCACTCATCAGACACTGAGCTTGACCACATTGAAACATCCTAATTCTCTGCTGGGAAATTCCCTCTGCCTGTCCTCTCCTTTGTAAAGCTGTCCTTTTGTGACTCCCCTCGCAAGTTCAGTAGTCTGCAGCTGCAGCATGGGGGGTCCCTTGGAGCCCTAGGCTGCCTGGGCCTGCACCGCAGGCCCCAAACGTGAGAGGGCCCTTCCTCCCAGGGGCCACTTCCCATATTCGGGACTAGAATAATGTCAGGCTTCACGATCTCCTGGACCGCATGTCTCCACCAGGGGCCCCCTGCTCTAGCCATCTGCACGTTTCCTTGGAGCCAAGGCCGGCAGAGAGGCCATGGGAGTCCGGGTTTGACTTCTGCCCAGGCTTCTGCCTGCTGCATGGCCACAGAATACCATTCCTTCGGCCCTGCCCAGCAGGCGTTTATCTTTGAACTGGAGCAGCAAGCAGGCATTGCTCTTGGCAGGGGCTGCTCAGAGGAAGTGGACATAGGCTGCGCCGTCAGGGTTTTTGCCCTGATTCAAGGAGAACTTCCTGACCACAAAGGATACCAAAGGGGAGTGGGGTGGTTCCTCCCCTGGAGATCTCCAACACAGAGAGACAAACACTCTCAGGCTGGACTGGCACGGAGTTGGCCTCAGGAAGTGGCTCTGCAGGGGACCCTGCTCTCTAAGCTTTTCCCCTGCTTTCCTTCTGGGTCACTTCGAGGTCCGGGGTCTGCGAAGGAATGATGTCCCCACAAAGTTGGTGGCACCTCTTGATTAACGGTAGTTGATCCCCACTGAGCAACCTGCTCTTGCTGTTTAGGCTTGACAAATGTTCCCTCTTCTCTTCCTCCCCTTTGGGCCTCCCTAACACCCATCTTTCCTTCTGCTAACACATACTAACACCTGCTCCTTACCAGGTATTGTTCTACGTGCCGGGGGTATATAGGTGAACGAGACAGACAAATTTCTGTCCTCGGTGGCACTTTTGTTCGTCCTGGGAAGACAGACCAGATGCACACGAGGTAGCCGTGGACAGGGCTGTGCATCGTGAAGTCAGGGAGTGGCGAGCCGAGGGGGCCAGTTGGCACTGGGTGGTCGGGGAAGGTCTCTCTGGAAGAGGTGACTTTGGATCTGAGGACTGAGGATGAAAATGACCAGTTACATGAAATGCAGGCGTCAGAGCACAGCAGGCTGAGGGGAGAGCAAGAGCAAAGGCTCAGGGGCAAGAACAGTAAGAAGGAGGTGGGCAGGACCAGAATGAAGACACCTGCACACTAGAGCGTGAGGTGGGAGCGGCCGGGCGGCAGGGGCCAGACCCTGCGGGGCTGCAGACTGGGCAGAGGGGTGTATCCCCATCCCTGGGGCAGCAGGAGTCCCTTTCTTCTTTTAGAAGACCCTCGGGGGCTGCTCTATAGAAACGGGTGATGCGATCCTTCCGCTCCTGGAGCTCACACAAGTGGCGTTGGCAGGAGCTATTTAAGTATAATGCAAGGAGGACGCAAGCTGTGAAAATACGTGCAACAGACTCATTTTCGTCCAGTGGGCAGTGGCAGGGGGAAGGGGTGGTGATGGGGGCAACGCCACGTTGGCTACCTAGAGAAGCAACACTGTAGTCAAGTCCCAGTGAAGGGACAGGAGTCAGAGAAGCAAAGGAAGGAGGAAGGGCAGAGGGAATGGCGCAGCCTGGGGGCGGGAAGGCCAAAGGCACGGGAAGTAATTGAGAGATGACCAGAGTGGTGGGGGTTCAGGCCTGGCAAGGTCCCTGGAGACCAAGGTGGGAGGTGAGCCTTGGTTTCTTGCCCTTTCATCCTGGGTTCTACAAGAGTCTGGAGCCTTTGGGGGAGGCCCGGTGAGGCCGTCTGCAGAGCATTCCAGAGCCTCCAGGGAACCCTTCATCCTCTCCCCGCCCTGCAGGCTGCCGTGGCTGCATCCGGGCTAAACACCGTGCTTGAAGGTGATGGCCAGTTCACGCTCTTGGCCCCTACCAATGAGGCCTTCGAGAAGATCCCCGCTGAAACCTTGAACAGGATCCTGGGTGACCCAGAAGCCCTGAGAGGTGAGCACCCCTCAGCTCCTGTTGCCGCCTCACTGGAGCGGCCAGACCGAGCCCGAGGCCTGCTCTTGTACGAGACATACACGCCACCTGCTGTCCTGTCCCATTGTTCCCACCTGGCCCTGTCCCTGCAGAGGCCAGAGCAGAGCCCTGGTCAGAGGGGCAAGGAGAGAACCCAGCAGCCTTTGTCTAGCAGCAGCTGTGCTGAGGAGCAAGGCAGGGCTGGAGGTCCAGAGCAGGCGCCAGCCAGACACAGGAGGAGCTAAAGATGCTCCCCAAGCCCCAGAGCAAGGCTGCCAAGGAGGCAGCAGCTTGGAGGAGTGGGGAGGAGATGGCAGGGCCTGGCGTCCCTGGAATGGGGCCAGCATGCTGACCCTTGAACTCTTCCCTTCTGGCCAGGGACCTCATGGGTAATCCAAAATTACAGTGAATAACCAGTTACAGTCGACTCTTGACTCTTCATAGCTCCTCTTCCATGCCTCCTCAGTGAGCTGCTTGGTTAGGCATGCATTGATTATTGCTGGAGGAGAGGGAAGGACCCAGCATATGTGAGAAGGGAGGGGAGCGAAGGCCGGGCTTGGCCACTGACCCCTGAGTCTCCTGCAGAGAGGAGTAGCCCCCTGTCCCCTGTGGACCCCAAACACACTTATTCCTCCTAAATATAATCCAGGGATGACTTCGTTTTTTTGAGGCTATTAAACCCACCTTCATAATGTACGATCTGGAATACCTACTGCATTTCAGATGCCCGATAAATGTAAAATGTTCTCCCTGCAGCCACGCATGGCTGGCCAAGGGCACATTTCTGAAAGCACAGATGGGGATCTCTTGTGTCCAGATGTCACGGCGCCTCTGTGCCTAGCCTGTGGCAGGAACCAAGGCTCCAAAAGGGAACATGGTCAGACTTGTCTTCAAGGAAGCTTAAGCCTGGTTGGGATTAAAAACAGGTCATGGGATCTGAAGTGGTGAGCACAATGACACAGATGCCCCCACGGTGGTGGGCATGGGGGTGGGGCTGGGGCACGTGCAGCCAGAGGGGTCCCGAGGCTTCCTGAAGGAGCTGAGACTTGGGCGCATGTCAGCATACTGAACTTTCTGTTTAGAGCTGTATTCTCCCTAAAACCAGTTTTGTTTTTTTTTTAGACTTTATTTATTTTAGAGAGAGAGAGAGTGAGAGAGAGAGCACATGAGGGGGGAAGGTCAGAGGGAGAAGCAGGCTTCCCACCGAGCAGGGAGCCCGATGTGGGACTCGATCCTGGGACTCCAGGATCATGACCTGAGCCGAAGGCAGTCGCTTAACCAACCGAGCCACCCAGGCGCCCTAAAACCAGTTTTGTACAGAGCACATTTTCATCTTTGAAGATATCAGAACTCTTCGTGTAAGAAAAAGACAGCCCTAATTTATTCCTTGTGCACATCGGCCTTTTCCTGCCTGGTAGCCCATGTGCTGGAAGCACAGGCCCTCGGTGCTGGGCTGTAGCTGGCTGGCTCAAAGGCAGAGAGACAGGAGGCCAGCCTGAGAGGCTCAGCCGTTTCTAGTGGGTTGGCAGACAGGCAAGCAGCAGCCTTGGGCTGGCGTGCCTTTCCAGCCCTGGCCCTGCTCTCCCTCCCCATGGCCCTAGCAGGTCACCCTTTCCCCACCCAGCCTTCACTTTCCTTCCCTTAGAAGCTAAATCCCTGAGACCTCATTCCCATGGCAGCCTGGCTGTTCTTTCCCTTCCTGCCAGTTGAATGGCTTTCAAGGCCCCTGACACCCCTGTGGGAGCCCCATGCCTCTGCAGACCCTCCAAGCTTCCTCCTGTCCGTGACAGTGCGGTTTGGGTTCCCATACTCTACACAGATTGAAACTCGCCCCTGCGGTGAGACTATAAGACAAAGGGCCCTGGTGACCTTGGGGAGCGGCCGTCCGGGAACCTGCCCTGCCTGGCTGGGGTCACGTCCCCCCCCCCGGCTCCTTGCAGCTTCTTCAGGACCCCCAACCTCTGCCCTGTCCCTGAAGGCCACTTGGACAAGGAAATAAATGATTTTATTTATGATTTATGGGTGGGGTGAAGGGAGTGGCAAAGACCATGTCTTATTGATTACCATCCCCCAGCCCGAAGAAAGATCCTGGCAGCTAGTGGACCCTTGGGTAAAATGAACAAAAACATATAAAATGTGCAAATAATCTAGAACTCTCATTTGCTACAGTTTCCGTCTTTCCCTCCCATATTTTACACTTTTCTAAAGGTTAGTAGATAAAAAGTCCCAGGGTAAACTCATTTTGAGGTCCAGGTACTAGTAAGAGAATTCAATCTCAAGTTGAGGTGCTAGTAAGCTAGTCACTAATATTTGTTGGGCATTTACCCTGTTGTCGGGCACTGTGCTTGATGCTTAACATTCTGGGCTTCATGTCCTCCTTGCACCATCCCCAGGAGATGAATGCTGGGCTTATCTCTGCCTGAGGAGGAAGCTGAGGCTCCCAGAGGCTCCCTGCCTTGCCCAGGGTCCCACAGCACGTAGGAGGCCGAGCTGGGATTCAGACTCAGGCAGTCTGCCTGCTGAGCGTGGCCTGTGTCAGGGGGCAACAGCAGGAGGAAAGGAGGCCCCGGGCTGCACGGTGCCCCAGCCTCATCTGAAGGTCAGCGTCAGAGAGAATAGAATCCTCACGGCCCCAGAGGCTGCAAGCTGGCCTCTGAGATCAGCCTTGACCTGTGTCCTCTTGGGCCCCAGACCTGCTCAACAACCACATCTTGAAGTCGGCCATGTGTGCGGAAGCCATCGTGGCAGGGATGTCCATGGAGACCCTGGAGGGCACTACGCTGGAGGTGGGCTGCAGCGGGGACATGCTCACCATCAACGGGAAGGCCATCATCTCCAATAAAGACATCCTGGCCACCAATGGTGTGATCCACTTCATCGATGAGCTGCTCATCCCAGACTCAGGTGAGCCAGGCCTCTGGGGCCATGATCCTGCCAGGCCCGCTGGCCCCTCTGCCATCCATGGTGGGGGCCCTTGGGGAATTCAGGGATCTTGGGGGCCATTTCCTTACCTGCACCCAGCTCACAGCCTCTCAGGAGAGGGGGCCTGGGCCCCTGGCAGGTTGCGGCCAGACTGTGAAGAGTCTTGAGCTGCAGGCCTGGGATTCCAGGCATCACTTTGGAGGCAGTGAGAGCTGTTGAGGGGGGCTGGGGAGGGAGCGACTTGATCGCAGAAGCTGGTCAAGAGATCTGCCTGCTCTGGTTGGGCGCAGAGGGCCATTTGCTGACCTCTGAGCATCTGCCTTCTCGCTGGTCCCCAAGCATCGCAGGGACCCTGGGAAAAGTGACTGAGTAGGCTTTGGCTTGGGCTTCGTTCAGCAGGCTGGCCCCATTCTGGGGGGTCGGTTGCCCAGGAGTGAAGCACTTTCACAGGAGGAAACCAAACCGGAAGACAAGTTTCTGTGGGTGTGGTCGCTGGCATTACCTGCTCCTCAAGCCGCCACGCAGACGGCGCTGCCTTGCCACAGGCCTTAGAAGGCGCCCTGACCAGGGGCGGGGACAGAGGCCAGCCTCTACCTCTGGAGCCTCACTTCACTCCCCTGCTCAGGAGGCCTGGGGGCCCGGTGGCCTGATGACATGAGCCTGCCGTGCCCCAGCAGGGCTGAGAGGGCCGTTGACTCACGAGATGACATTCCTGCTGCTGTGCGTCATGCTGTGGGGTGGACTCCGGAGGATAAATGGAAACAGCACTTGTAACTTTTGAACCTGCATTCTCTTTCCTTGCAGCCAAGACACTGTTTGAGTTGGCTGCAGAGTCTGATGTTTCCACAGCCGTTGACCTTTTCAGACAGGCTGGCCTCGGCACTCATCTCTCTGGAAAGGAGCGGTTGACCCTCCTGGCCCCCCTGAATTCTGTATTCAAAGGTAACGTGGTGAAGGCAGCCCCCGGGAGCCGGTCACCTCCACGGCACCCTCCCTGATGGACAGCGCTTCCACCCGGCTCAACCAAAACCCCAGGGGCTCTGCTGTATCCTTTGGCAGAGCAGAGAATGCATTTGGGGGTCTGGTCCTCAGAATTCAAGAGTTTGCCTCTGGTCGGAGAGCAGAGTGCTCTCTTGGCCTTTTTATTTGCAGAATCAACTGCTCATGTGGTGGACAGGAGGTCAGAGTGAGGATACAGCTGAGCCTTGGCCGCAGGGAAGGCGGAGGAGGGGGCCGAGTGGCGTCCGTGCCTTTCCCTCCCTCTACGGGCAAAACTCCAGACGCCCTCGATTATCTAGACCTTCTTTTGTTTGGCTGATTTGCAGAAGATGCCAGATGTTAAGGAATATTGGCAGCCTCACTGGATTTCTCAATCTCCCGTTTCCAAACGCATTTGTCTCTCATTCTCTTCCTTTCTGGAGCGGGCCTCTGGACCTGACCACACCTTCTCTTGCAGATGGAACCCCTAACATTGATGCATATACAAAGAATTTGCTTCTGAATCACATGATTAAAGACCAGCTGGCCTCCAAGTATCTGTATCATGGACAGACCCTGGACACTCTGGGTGGCAAAAAACTGAGAGTTTTTGTTTATCGCAATGTAAGTTCTGGCTCCTAAATCATGCTCTTTGTCTCAGCTCTAAGAATTGGAAACTGTATTAGTGAAATCTATAGATAGATAGATAGATAGATAGATAGATAGATAGATAGATAGATAGCTATTATGTATATGTTTATATCTTTATATCTTATATATAAATCTTTAATAAGCAGAAGCTTGCCTGAGAACTGGTTTCTAATAAGAAAGGAAGGCATTTCTGGAAATCTGATTTGAAATGGGATCCTGCAGAAGGATTAGAATCTCCTTTGCTAGAGACCTTTGGGAATAAACCACACAGCTTTTTGAGCCTGTAGGTAGGCAGCGGTCCACTTCGAGCTCAGCGTGATGAACAGCGGAGCAGGGATGGAGATTTTGAATCCTTAGCTTATGCAAAGACAAGTCCCCTGAACTGAAGCACAGCTCTCCCTGGTCCAAAAGGTTCTCTTCTCTCTTCTCCTGTCTCTTTTCTGTCTTCAAACCCAGCAGTTACCCCGGAATATCAACCAGAAAGCACAATAGAACACAGCCATTCCTTGGGACCAGCCAGTACTATTAACTAAAGATGGTTGTCATCTGTTAAATAAGTCAGTAGAGATGATCTGTTGATTTGATCATTATTGATGAACCTCACGTGTAATGGGATACGTCTCATCATGGGGCCTCTCTGTAACTCTAGTGGGGCCCAATGGCCCTTTCTCCTTAGGGAACACTATTTTTATTTTTCCTTTCCTGGAGAAAACACAACATTTTATCCTAGTCGTAATGACCTACTCCAGTGTATATTCACTGATCTTTGTGGATGAAGACACCAGCATGTGCCCTGAGCACATCAGGAGGCCAGCCTACGGGTAGATGACCTGTCCTGTGTCTGCCCCTCTTTGGCACAGAGCCTATGCATCGAGAATAGCTGCATTGCCGCCCATGACAAGAGGGGGAGGTATGGGACGCTCTTTACCATGGACCGAATGCTCACCCCCCCAATGGGGACTGTCATGGACATCCTGAAGGGGGACAATCGCTTCAGGTAACCAGCCTCATTCCAGGGAAGATTTCTGCCAAGTGGTCCCGCCGGGTCAGGATGCTGGGTTTCAGCTATCTGTCAAGCTCCCCACTTCCTCAGGGGTCCAGTTAACACTGGCGGTGCCCTGGTGACCTTCCATGCTGGGGATCTGGGGTGGACGTCACGCTGGAAGCTTATGTTGAGAAGAAGGGTTATTTGTGGGACTGTAATCCCCACATCCTTGGGAACAGGGAGGGGGCTGCATTTTCATATGAAGTGCAAGAAAGATCCCACGCTGTCATCTTAAAGTCCCAAGTAAGCCGAGAGCACCTGGTTTTGAGTGTGGGATGAGTCTCAGTCTGCACAATATCTCCTTAGGGCACCTGGAGACTCCTTGCTGCTCCTTCTCGGGCTCCCTGTGTCACTTTGTTCTCTTGCCCCTCTCTCTCCATTTCTGACTTCTCGCTTATCCCTGGGAGACCCCCCGCATTCTGCGCTCCCCTGAATCACATCGCCAGGGTCTGGTGGCTTGGCCCCTTCCTTCCTCCTTCCCCCTCTGGCCTCTGACCTCTGGCTATTTGACAGAGCTGAGCATTTATGGAGAGAAGATGCAGACTGGAATCTTCCCTCTCTGTGCATGATCAGGGGGTGAAAACCAGCAAGGGGTGTGAATTCTAGCTCTGGGCTCCACCTACCCGCAGTGGGGAGGTATTTGGGAAGGTGGGCGCCCTTTCCCCGTCACAGGCAGGTGACATTTTCTCTGTGCCTTTCCCCAGCATGCTGGTGGCCGCCATCCAGTCTGCCGGGCTGACGGAGATGCTCAACAGGGAAGGGGTCTACACAGTCTTTGCTCCTACGAATGAGGCCTTCCAAGCCATGCCACCGGAAGAGCTGAACAAACTCTTGGGTAAAGACCAAGCGAAGTATATTTTGCATGGTTTCTAATGTGACTGGAGCGGTCAGGGGACCAGCAGGAAAAGGGGGGCACGTTACCCAGGGTTTGACTGAAAGGAACTTAACGAAGAGACTGTTTGTAGAAGTGTGGGCAGGAGTAAGGGACCAGCAAAGAATGATGGCACCTGGGGAAAAGTGTTTCCCACCACAGGCCAGGGGATGGGGAGGCCGGGCCAAGGAGGGGACAGGGAGAACCGGAGCTCGGAGGAGGGGCCAGAGCCTCAGGCACCTGCGGGCAGAACCAAGGCAAGGGGGCCAGGCCTCCCTTAGCCTCGCTGTCCTCCCACAGGCCCATTGCGTGGGCCCCCTGTCAGCTATGAGACGGGGACAAGGGAGACCGGATGATGCACTTCACAGCGGTCAGCCTCCCTGGGTACTACACAAGGCAGAGAAGAGTGGAGAGGCATGGAGTGCGGAACAGCCAGCCCCGTCCCTGAGCTTTGTCTTCCCCGTGAGGACCTGTGAGGACAGCGATAATGAAGCCATTTTACCTGCGTGAAATGTCCCTCAGGGCAAAAGCTTTACCGAGAAGCTATTCCTGGCCCTGAAAAATTTAGCTGAGGATGTTTGAGAGAGAATCCCAGTGGTTAAGGGCTTGGACTCCTGGATGACCTAAAAGCAGTTTCAGTTCCTGGCTCTGGCATTCACCGGCCAAGTGACCTCTAGCAAGTTGTCTGACCTCTCTGAGCTTCAGTTTTCCCCTTAGAAGAATGAGAGTACCTTGCTGTGTGTTGTGTGGAGTAAGTGAGGTGTTGCCTACAGTGCTGGGCACACGTCCTCCGCCAGTTTTGGCTGCCATGATGGGGAGTGGGGGCGGGGATGCAGCGTTGAGCTCTGGTGCTCGCCCGTGACACACACTTCCACGCTCACAAAAAGGTGAGCCTGAGGAGGAGGAGGAAGAAATAGAGAGGAGAGGAGGAGGAGGAAGGACCTTGGCCATGCCTTGGGACCTGCATCATCTACACCTTCCTTCCAGCTCCAGAGCAGGAAGGAACTTTCTATTCAGAAGGTTCAGGCTACAGGCAGCTGTGGGCTGAATTTGTGTCCTGTTGAATATTCTTTATAGCCAAACGAATGCCTGTGTCTTTGATGCTGACGGATGTTCATTCTGAACATAAACTTTCCATCCCCCACCCTGTCCAGCAGGAGTGGAATATTCCCCAGATGGCCTTGAGCCTGCTCAGTTTCCCTCTCATTTTCAGTTGTGCAGGGGCAGGAGGAGGCTTGGGCAAAGCTTCCCAAATGCGCCGTCGGCCAGGCCTGCAGGCAGGAGTAGCCCCCAGTGCTCCTGGGAGATGGGGGGGCTGGCCAGGTGTAAGAGGTCAATCCAGGTATTAGATGTCTTGGCAGAAGGAGCCCTCTGGCACCCTGGGGGCTGGCGTGGTTCGGCACTTCCAGGCAGGATTTCTGTGGAATGGGAATTCCCATCCGCCAAGTTGTGGATGTTTGGAAACCACTTGGTACCTGGTGGCTCCGTCCCGTGGTACTAATGTGGGTTTGTCAGCATCCAAGTGAACTCTCCAGAATGCTTTAAAACCTCCTCCGTTCTCCGTTTCGAGATGCTGGAAATAGGCATCCAGAAGCCCTGGGGCAATCTAGCCGCTTGACCGGGAAATGTGAGTGGGGGAGGGGGGCATGGTGGAGATGAGAGCACAGCTGGTGGCTTTAAGAATTGCCTCCCACGCTTCATTTGGAAAATGCCTGGGCACCTTTATGAGCAATCGGATGCTCTCCCCAGTCGGTGGAGAAGCTGGTGTGGGCTGGAAGGAATGCCGAGACGTGACGAGAGGGATGCTGCCGAGGGAATGCCCCCCTCAGCCCTGACCTCATCGGCTGCCCAGCACCCCCAGACGGCAGCTCTTGACTCTTTTAAGTTCTCCCTGCAGGAAATGGCTGCCCGAGAATATGCATTTGAGGGCAGAACGTGTAAATATGTCACTACTGTGTTATAACCATCAGGAGCCACGCTGCTGATGAAATGTCCCAGATGCCGGTGCTGGAAAGGTTCCTGGCTTTCCAAGCAAATATTTAGCTCATGGAAAAATGAGTCATGCTCACAGAGGAGTGTGGATTAACTCCTTCTCGGCAGCACAGAGAGCTCTTGCTTAACAGAGCAGCCGCCCAACTCTAGAGGCAGACACGTGCCTCCATGCCCTGAGCCTCCTGCAGGCTGCGGGTCAGAGGGCTGAGTGCCCCCGCTGTGTGTTCCTCACCTGGTCGGGGGGTTCTCCATCTCGGGCGTCACCACTTGCATCCCCGTCTCGGCCCTTCTCGACCATGACGGTTACGAGCCTTGCAATGAACTCTGCTCTCCTTTCTTTCCCACAAACCCACAGGCAATGCCAAAGAGCTGGCCAACATCCTGAAATACCACATTGGTGATGAGATCCTGGTCAGCGGGGGCATCGGGGCCCTGGTGCGGCTGAAGTCTCTCCAGGGGGACAAGCTGGAAGTCAGCTCAGTGAGTGTGCCTAAGAACTAAAAGGCCAGCCGTGTACTGCCACTGGGGTTCCAGGGAACCTCTCAGCCCCGGGCCCGTCTTAGACACGCACACACAGTCTTGAAGATGCACCTTGGATCTCTGAGTGCATTCTGTCCAAAGACAGAAAAGAGGAAAGGGTCTTCAGGGAAGTGAGGCAAGATTGTGATTAGACCCGAATAAGAACTTCCAGTTTTGCTGGGGAATCAAGCATCCGACTGGCATGGGGGAGAGGCCGTTAGATCATCCTTCCCTTAAGGAGATGATAGGCAATTACTCATGCAGCTTGAGGGATCGATCCCCAGTCCCCTTCCCACCCCATCCCTTCAAATCTGGGGCTCACCGAGCTCCACCATGAGCCAGACCATCCCAAGAGGCTTTTTCTGCAGAGGCGTGGCCTGCGAGCCTTCCCTTGCTCTACACCTTGAGGACACACATTCCGCTTTGAAGCTGCCTCTGGGGATTCCGTCACTGAAGAGAGAGAACAGATAGGCAGCTGAGCTCAGTGAAGCTGCTGTGGCCTCCTGGCTGCACCGGCCAGGCTCCCTGAGCTCCCCTGTGGAGCCACCATTCTTCCAGAATGTGGCTGGCTCAGCCTCTGCTCAGGGCTCCTCTCTCCTGACCTTCAGCCATCCCTTTGCTTATCACTTTCCCTCCGGAGCCTGAGGATGCATGGAGGGAGCCAGAATGTGATGACTTGTTGACTTCTAGTTTTGGGTGTTGGGGTCCCATCACAGGCGTCCGTCCCCCCCTTCCCCCTTGGGTCTGATCCATGAGCCGTTCAGGAAGGACTGAGGTAGACGCCTGGGTGCACTTCTGTGAGAAAGGCAGGCCACTGAGGACAAGTGGAAGGAGCCCTACCCCCGGGGCTGGAGGCCTGGCTTCTGGTCCCCGCCATCCCACCTACTAAAGGAGGCACCGGGCCTGTCCTGGGTCTTGGCTTCCTCTTCTGCTAAGTGGGGCAATGATACGTGACTCTTCAGCACACACTGCTGTAAGGACAAAGTGACAGGCGCGCGAGGCTCTTCCGTAGATGACACTGTGCTGAGCCACACGCCGGCGTTAGAAGGCGTCCACTGGGCTAAAGGCGTGTGGCTGGCAGGGGCCGTTCCATTCCCCAGCGTATCCCTCACGCCTAACCCAGGATCTGGCCTCTGGAAGTGCTCAGTAAACACTTACTGAGTAAGATCCATATGGTCTATGTTGTCTCTTTCTCCCAGAAAAACCATGTCGTGAATGTCAATAAGGAACTGGTTGCGGAAGCTGACATCATGGCCACCAATGGTGTGGTCTATGCCATCTCCAGTGTCCTGCAGCCTCCAGGTAAGGCCCAAAAGTATCCCAGCCCCACTCAGCCTGCAGCTGACCCTGCTCCACGCATGGCAGTCGGTATTCGACAGGAAAACTGTTCTATGCAAAGATAAGAATAGTACGCAACATGCCATCTGAGCCTCTATGGACAGCGTCGCTGTGGCCGATTGAAAAGTGAATTAGGGGGCGCCTGGGTGGCTCAGTCGGTTAAGTGACTGCCTTCGGCTCAGGTCATGATCCTGGAGTCCCGGGATCGAGTCCCGCATCGGGCTCCCTGCTGGGCAGGGAGTCTGCTTCTCCCTCTGACCCTCCTCCCTCTCATGCTCTCTGTCTCTCATTCTCTCTCTCGCAAATAAATAAAATCTTAAAAAAAAAAAAAAAAGTGAATTAGGAACTGTTGGTTTCAAATGCGCTACACCAGGAACTCGAGGACACATTTCTTTTTGCTGAATTGCCTGTCTTAGCCCCACTCAGACACAGCCCACTTACTTGTCACACGTGGATGCGGTGAACGTGGCTCCAGGCACACGTCTTACAGCATCGCGCCTCGTGGGAGTTCTCTTTACCTCCAGCAGGGTTGAACTTGAGTCCAGCCACCGTCTGTACTGTGCCTTCACCTTCCTTTGTGTTCTTTCCCCATTGGCCAAATTCCACCGTGAGTTAGGAAAAGTTACGAAGGAAACATTCATGGGAGAATGTGAGCCAGCAGGCACAACAGTGCCCCTTGGTCGTGCTCGCTGTGAATGCCATGCTAAGAATTTCGCTCTCACCAATGTTGCATTTTCTTTGGTCTCCAGCCATCAGACCTCAGGAGCGAGGGGATGAACTTGCAGACTCTGCACTTGAAATCTTCAAACAGGCGTCCGCATATTCCAGGGTAAGATGCTGCTAGGTCTGCCCGTGGCCTGAGCAGCCTTGGGTCCTCTGCTTGGGCCCTTGCAGGGAACTGCCCGGGTCCCTGTCTTCCTTGGCGGCTCTCCCGGGGCTCCCGTGAAACTTTCCCCACTCCCATGCAGGCATCCTCAGTGCCAGCCTGAGTGGAGTTCCGGGGAAAGAACCCAGGCAGCCCCCACTTCCTTTGTGAGCAAAAACCCAGGCCTTCAAACTAAGGCCTCTGAGCCTCATTCCATGAGGAAGCCACTGCTGGTGAGGACAGATAAAGCTCTGGAATCCATCTGTCCAAGGAAGGCAGCCCATCCTGAATTTGCCTTACTGTGGCCTTGCCTGGCCTGAGCCTGGGCCTCTAAGTCACCCTCTGTTTTTCATGACCTGGCCCGTCTTAGGGAATGCTGGGGCTCTTCAAGGCAGTGGTGTGGGTTCTGGATACAGGGCAGGTGTCGGGGGGCGTCTCTCCCTTCCTCGCCTCCACTCTGCTTTCCCCTTAGAACCTCTCTGATTCTTCCTGCACTTCTCTTCCTGCTCCCCGGCTTGCCCCGGGGCCTAGAAGCCCCACTCAGGCTCCTTTGCTGCTTCGCATGAGGTGGAGCCCCTCGGGAACCTGGGCACCTTATAGAAAGTTTGCGTTTCAAGAGAAGAGGCTGCTGGAGGTAGTTCTTACCCAGGGTCTTGGAGCTGGAATATGTCCTTTACTTTTGGATAGAGGAATTTCCTTTGTGCCCCTTGAGAAGGGTTCTTGGCCTTGAGCTCCTACTCTTGAGGGTCGCCTGCTGTGCCGTCCCAGCTCCCCAAGCTCTAGGCTGTGGTCTCAGTGGAAGCCTGACTCTGGGGTCTCCCAGGAATATCTACCCCAGACTCCACTTGGTTGGGGCTTACACTTTGCTTGGGGCTGCCGTGACCAACTGAGGGGCTCCCTCGGACCCAGCAGCTACACGTCCCCCTTCTTCTTCCTCACCCCCAGCATTTTTTCTGAATAGGGGTGGCCGTGGGCAAAGCCACTGCCATGAGCAGGGGCAGGTACAACTTTCACTAGAAACTTGACACTTGCTGTTTTCTTTCAGGCCGCCCAGACCTCTGTGAAACTAGGTAAGTCTGGCCTGGGTTTAAAGTCCTTTGTATGCGTGCTTGGGCCTTTCCCCCAAGCAGGCCCAAACCTGCCATCTGCTGTATATAGATCATAACATCATGGCGCAATAAAACAAGCGTGGCCTTTGGGGTCAGACACAGAATACCCAATTCCCTTCTCTATAAGATGGAGATACTAAGAGTACCAACCGTTTAAGGTTGCTGTGAGTTTGGGGCTTTGGGAACCTGGGAGTATTGCACGGTGACTTGGCAGAAGCCCATAGTGGCTTGGTTCGAAGCTGGTGGATGGAGGAAATCCCAGTTTCTGTTACATCATGGAGTGAGACGTCATGATCTTTGTTACATCATAGAGTGAGACAGGAAGTCTCCCAAACCAAAAAGCACCTGTAGGGGGCAGGCGAGAGTGGTGGGAGGGGGCCGCTGGCCCTGCCCTCGTGACTCTGATGGTGTCCTAGACAGATACAGGGTGGCCTGCATCCTTTTCATCTTGAAACCTCTCTCTTCCAGCCCCTGTGTATCAGCGGTTATTAGAGAGGATGAAGCATTAGCGCAGAGGACGTGGGAAGAACGCACTTCGGCAGCTCACCGCCACTTTCTCTGAGTTTACCAAAGAGACTGAATGTTTTTGAAACCAAATATCACACTTCAGTGTACCTGGGCTGCACCGGAATGAGATCTGAGCCCTGCGTGGGTGGAGGGAGGAGGGAAAGAGATGTCCTTTTATTTGGTTCCCCCCCCAAAACGTGGCTGTTAACCCACTGCATGCGGAGACCTGGATGTCATTGCCTGATAGTCGTTTCTAAAAAGGACCTGTCCCGAATGTGAAATTTCCCACCTTTGCCAAGTGCTCTGGAAAAGGGGGCTGAAGTTTTGTGGCACTCACCAAACACGAATCAGGCAGTGTAGCATGATTGGGGGGGTGGGGGGCGGGTTCTGACACAGTTCTTGTAAAGCTCTTCTTCAACTGGAGAAATGGCATCATTATAAGCTATGGGTTGAACTGCTCTGTGCCTGCACGTGGCTTGGACGCTTCTTGGTGGCCCTGTCCAGGTAGAAAAGGGAGGGTAGGTAGAGCATGCCGAGCCCAGGATTTCCCAGGTGTGGCAGAGCCATCGTGTGTTTGTAATAATAAAACCAAAGAAATGTATGCCTGTGTGGATGGGAACTGCGTGACGGTCTGGCCTGGGTATTCGCGGGGAGCGGGGGGGGGGGTCTGTCTGTTTCTTGGGGCTGTGCTGGTCCTTCCTACGGAGACTGCAGCCAGGAGCAGCATGCAAGGAGCCCCGAGGGGACCATCTGTGGGACATGCTCCATCTTTGTTGAACTCGTTTTCCTTTCAGCCTCCATGGGCCCTGGGGGCTCGAGTCTTCTGTGTTCCCTCAACTCCTCTTATTGGCCAGAAGTGCCCATCTCCCTTCCAGCCTCGTGACCCCCTGCCTTTTTTTGGACTTTAGAATGCTCTGCACTACCCTGGGAAGAGGTTCCTGCACGGTCCCATTATACAGATGAGGAGACTGAGGCTCAGGAGAGGGAGAGCCCCCTGGCAGCACAGCAATAGCTTAGCCGGGACTGGCACGCAAGCCTCCTGCTTCCCAGGGACCCCCATTCAGCATGGGAGCCAGTCCGGGTTTTCCAGGCCCATAGCCCCTGTGCCGACCCCCACACAAACCCTTTCCCCGGCTCCTTCTGTCTTTTCCATTTTGAAATGTCCTCAGCACTGACAGGCTAATGCAGCTGGGGCATCACTCCTCCCAGGCACAGGCAGTGTGGCCTTGAGCTCTCAGGCCCTGTTCCCTCAACTGTACCAGGGGGCTGCCCAGAGCATCTCTGTCCTAGGTCCGTCCTGCGGAAGAAACGAGATGATCCTCATAAGATGCCTAGCCCGGCATTAGGTAGCCTGATTCCTTTCCTGCTATCTGGGATTGCTCAGGATCAGTGCAGCTGAGAGCCCTCTTCGGTGCCTCGGCCAGAGGCCGCCCCCTTACCTGGAGACAGCGCCCCCTTACCTGCCGCCTCCAGCAGGTGGCGCTCATTCCACCTACAGGACCCAGAGACCCTCGGAGCTCAGCGCCACTGCTGGGAATAGAGCCCTGGAGGCACAGAGGGAGCCCCTCCCGCCCAGTCTGGGGAAGACAGACACTACCTGTCATACCTACAGTCACTATCCACTGCTCCACAGCACTCATCGGTCGCTCCACAGATACCTGGGTGAGGCCGTGGTCTCGGGAAGCTTCCGCGCCCATGGGGAAGGGAACTGCGAGTCTGTTCATGGGACAGATGAGGAACAATCTGAGGAAGGGGCGGAGGAAGGGCTGCAGGGAGCTCTCGGAAGTGGGAGGAGGGAGACGAGAGCAGGTGCAGGAGCTCACCTGGAGGTGAAGGGCTCGTGGGAGGGTGTCCTGAGAGGTGACACTTAGCCTTCGGCTGCCCGGCCGGCTAGTTCTTGCTGGATACGCTGCAGCAATACTTCACTTAAGCACCCGAAATGCACAGCCCAGACTTTCCAAGAAAACGTGGGAACCCTAAGAAGTGGTTAGTATCACTTTTAGAGATCCCTTCATTTAAAATAAAAACCAACACAAGTTCCTTAAAAATGCCAAACCCCCTCCCTCTGTGCCTGCGGTCCCTGCCCTGCCTCCATCCCAGCCTTCCCAACAAGGCGGCTCTGCTCTTTCAGCTGGACCGTCCTTCTTGTAGACTGAGCACCACAGACAGCCTGGCTGGCCCTGCCTTCCCTTCCCAGCCAAAAAGGATCGAGCTCTGTCTTTGGGTCCTGATTACCCCTCACCCCCGCCTGTATTTTTCTTGGAGACCCCGGGCTAAGCATTAGGGGCTCCTATCTGGGAATGGATGTCCAGGGCCTGGATGTTTGGGGGGTGGGTGGCTCCCGGAAGGAGGTGTGTGCCTGTCCTGTGTCCTCCTCCGACAGAAGGCCAGAGGGCAGCCCAAGGCAGGAGGTTGTCCGGGCCCGGGCTCACCCCCGCCCGCTGAGCTCCAGCAAGGCAAAGAAGCAGAGGGAGAAGGGCCAGGCGTTCTGCTGGTTCCCTTCCGTCTCTGCTGCCACTAGGCTGCCAGGCCTTCGAGGTAGAGAGCACCGTGAAGACCCTGAGCCCAGGGGCCCCGGCACCTGTGGGGCCGGGCTGGGCCTCTCCCAGCAGGAACAGAGGCTTTCTGGACCTGGCCTTATTGGCCAGCCCACAGGCCAGCCCAGTTCTGGGGCCAGAGGAGGGGCTGCTGCCTTGGGCTATGCTCCAAAATGCACCATCTTTTCTTTTCCTTACAGTCCTGTTTAATAGGTAGGTGTGAATAGTTTTCATTTCACTGCTGTGGAAGGTTCAAGAGGTAGTTTGCCAGGCCACAGAATACACAGGCCGACGTTGGCACAGAAGCCTGGCCCACGGGACTCCAGACCCCACATTCTTAAGCGTTCTACTCCTCCTGCCCCAACCCTAGCAGGGTGCCAGGAGGCTTGCGTGCCAGTCCCAGCTAAGCTACTTGGGCGCCAGGGTGGCCAGAAAGGGCATGAGACGCCCACCGCTTCTGAGAAGTCCCGGCAGGCCTGGTCTCTGTGTGCACTGCCTAGACCATAACTTGTTTACGTGCTGCTGGTGGCCAGGAGGGGATCAGCGACAGCCAGCCTGGGATGTCCCGGCTGCATGGACGTCAGGAGAGCAGAGAGAGGGAGGGGATTTCTCAAGCAGCGGGAAATGCCTCTGTGCTTGAAACCGTAATTCAGTGTCACGGTCTGAGAAGAGCTGCCCAGAATACTGTGCTCAGAAATCTTTCCAAAGCCAGGAGAGAAGGCCATGGAATGAAGGATGGGCCCAGTGCCCTCTCCCAAGAAGTCAAATGAGGCCACTTCTGGCCATGCCTGCTAGGCGAGGAAAGAAACACATCTGTGGGATCCCATGGCCAAATCCTGGACCGAGGTGGTTCGGGGAAGTACACTCACAAGGACTCACACACTCACACTCACAAGGACTCACACACTCACATGCACACACTCTCACACAGTCACACATTCACACTCACACCCCCTGCTCCCACACACACCCCTGTGCAGGCCTAAAGGGCCCCAGACAGAGCCTCAGGCATAGGTAACTTCTGGTGGGGAGAGGACTCTGGGTCCTGGAGGAGGAAGGTAGGGCCACGGTGGCTCCCTAGGAACCTTCTGACTGTGGCCTCAGGCTTCTTGGAGGCAGGCCACACAGGCCATCCAGAGCGGGAGGCTGTGACTATGCTGTCCCTGCCATCCTGGAGCTCATCATCGGTGAGAGAGGCGGTGGAGGGAGCACCCCGAGACCTGAAGAATGCGGGGGGCTGGGGAGAGGGTTCTGGGCTGAAAGAATGGTGTGCATGAAGTCTCTGAGGCACGTACTAGAGGCCTGTACCTGCGGTGGGAGAGCAGAGAAAATTCCTCTGGCGAGAGAGATGTCAGGGAGCCAGCCCACCTGGCCTTGGAGGCCGTGGTGAGAAGTTGAGGTGCTATGCTTAGGACGAGCAGCCACTGGAGGGTTGACCTGAGGGATAGGGGTGAGGAGGGGTGTACTCTGATCAGATTTTCATTGCAGTAAAACACACATAGCATGGAATTTACCTTTGTAATAATTTTTTAGAGATTATTTATTTGAGAGAGAGAGAGAGCAAGCGCACACGAGTGGAGGAGGGGCAGAGGGGAGAATCTCAAGCAGACTCTGCGCTGTGGGGAGCCCCATGCAGGGCTCGATCCCATGACCCCTGAGATCACTACCTGAGCCGAAACCAAGAGCCGGGCCCTCGAGTGACTGAACCACCCAGGCGCCCCTTTTCAACCATTTTTAAAAGTGTAGAGTTCAGTGACATTAAGTACATTCACATTGTTGTGCAATCGTCTCCAGGATTCTTTTCATCTCGTTGGGCAAAACCGAAATCCACTAAACACGAGCTCCGCATTCTCATTCCTCCTGCTCTAGTGGGCCTTGGTCACCATTGTTCGACCTTCTGTCCCTATGAACTTGAACACTCCAGGTACCTCATATAAATGAAATCGTACAGCATGCGTCAGAATGTCCTTCTTTTTCCAGGCTGAGGAATCTTCCATTGCACATATGCCACATTTCGTTTATGGATTTCTCCATCGATGGAGGATGGGTTGCTCCCACTTTCAGGCTATTGTGAATAATGCTGCTATGAACGTGGGTGTACAAATACTTGAGTCCGTTTTGGGTATACACAAAAAAATGGAATTGCTTGATCATAAGGTAATCCTATCTTTAATTTTTTGAGGAAATGGGGTGCCTGGGTGGCTCAGTCGGTTGAGCACCTGACTCTTGATTTGGGCTCAGGTCGTGATCTCAGGGTCCTGGGATGGAGCCCCCACGTTGGTCTCTGTGCTCAGCAGGGAGTCTGCTTGTCCCTCTCCCTCTGCCTCCCCTCCTCCCGCGCACTCTCTCTCTCAAATAAATAAAATCCTTAAGGTTTTGAGGGACTTCTACACCACTTCCACAGTGGTTGTGCTATTTTAGTTCCCACCAACAGTGCACACGGGTCCAGTTTCTCCATGTCCTCCTCGCCTTGCTGTTTTCTGTTTTTATAACAACCATTCTAATGGATGTGGTTTTGATTTCATTTCATTCCCTCATGATGAGCGATGTTGTGCCTCTTTTCATGTGCTTATCAGCCATTTGTACATCTTTGGAGACATATCTATTCAAGTCTTTGCCCATTTTTGAATCAGGCTGTTGGCTTCTTAAATGTTAGAGAAGTTCTTTATATATTCTGGATATTAATCTCTCATGAAATATATGACTGGCAAATATTTTCTGCCTTTCTGTGGGTTCCCTTTTTACTTTGTTGATAGTTCCCTTTGATGAATAAAAATGTTTAATTTTTATTAAGTCCAGTTTATCTGTTTTTCTTTTGTTCCCTATACTTTTGGTGTCATATGCAAGAGATCACTGCCAAATCCAGTGTCGTAAAGATTTTCCCCTATGTTTTCTTCTAAAAGTTTTATAGTTTTAACTTTTACATTTAGATCTTTGGCCCATTTTGAGTTAGTTTTTTGTGTGTGGTATAAGGATCTGCATTCATTTCATGCAGGCATCCAGTTTTCTCAGTAACATTTGTTGGAAAGACTGTCCCCTTCCCGTTGAATGGTCTTGCCTTATTGTTGCAAATCATTTGGCCATATGTGCAAGGTTTTATGCCTGCACTCTGTTTCTATTGGTCTATATGTCAGTTTTTATGTCAAAACCACGCTGTTTTGATTACTGTAGCTTTGTAGTGAGTTTTGAAATCAAGAATTATGAGTTGTCTGACTTTGTTCTTTTTCAGGATTTTTTTTTTTTTTTTTTTTTTTTTTTGGCTATGCAGAGTCCCTTGAGATTCCATATGAATTTTAGGATGGATTTTTCTATTTCTGCAAAAAGACATCATTGAGATTTTGGTAGAGGTTTCAGGGAATCTGTAGATCACTTTGTGGCATAGTAAAGACATCTTTGAGATATTAAGTCTTCCAACCCACGAACACAGGATGCCTTCGGTTTATTTTTGTCTTCTTTAATTTCTTTCAACAGTGTTTGCTCTTTTCCATGTATAAGTCCTTCATAGAACCTTGGTTAAATTAATTCCTGAGTGTTTAATTTTTTGATGCTATTGTAAATAGCATTGCTTTCTTAATTTCCCAGTTTGTGTTTAGAAGATTGCTTTGGCTTCAGGGTGGAGGGAAGGAGTGGAAGCTGGGAAACTAGTCAGGAGGTTGGTATAGCCATGTAGGCAAGAGATGATGGAGGACCAGGGTGGTCACTAGAGACAGAAGGACGTGGAGGGATAAGGTCTAACGTGGAGGTGGGACAGACAGGATTTGGAATTGCATTAGAGGAGTGGTGTGGAAGAAAAGGAGAATTCAAAGATGCTAACGTTTCTACCTCAAACAGCGGGCTAAAAGATGGTGCCCATTTTTCTAAAATGCAGAAGAGCGAGGGAGAAGATGTCAGGAGGAGAAAATTAATGGCTCTACTAAAAATATTTGAAGTTGGGGAAGCCAGTTAAACATCCGAGTGGGATGGGGCTCAGTTGGTGAAGCGTCTACCTTCAGCTCAGGTCATGATCCCGGGGTCCTGGGATCGAGCCCCGCATCGGGCTCCCTGCTCAGCAGGGAGTCAGCTTCTCTCTCTCCCTCTCCATCTGCTGTTCTGCCCGCTTGTGCACTATCAAATAAATAAATAAAATATTTAAAAAAAAACAAAAACAAAAACAAAAAAACATCCGAGTGGGATGTCAGAGAGGCTTTTCAACATCAAAGTCTAGAGCTCAGGGAAGAGGTCAGGACTGAGTTGAGGTGTTTGGGAGTCATTGCATACAAGGATTATTCATACACAGTGCCTGGGTGAGATCACCTAGCAAGAGTGCACAGATAAAGAAGAGTGCCTTGGGTTTCTCCAGCATCCAGAGGCCTGGTAGAGGAAGAGAAAGCTGCAGAAAGACCCGCGAACTTGTGTGTGGAGCCCTGGTTGTCAAAGGAGGAGAGCCTTCCAAGAGGGATGGAGTGCCAGCCGTATTAGGTTATTGGTATGCCCCCTGGATTTGGCCACCTGAAAGTCATCAGTAGCCTCGGCAAGCGCATGGTCAGTGGAGACAAGAGGGCTGCATCTGGAGTAAGAGGAAACAAGGACGAGATGGATACATTTTGTGGTTTGAGTGTGCGAATGGATGCCATTTGCAGAGAATGAGAACCCTGTAGGTAAAAGAAAACCTGGAAATTGTCCACTCGTTCAGTTTCATCCTTCACACCCGGTTCAGAAGCCCCTTCCACCATCCCTTGTGCATCCTTTATCATAGTCTTAATAACTTATTTAGAGTCATTTTCCACTTCCTTTCTTGCCTCCCTTGTGCAGGTGTGAGCATCTAGCACAGGGCTTGGCCCACAGTAAGTGTTCAAAAGGAGTTTCCCCAGAGCCTGGTTTCCAGACAGGCAATAGCCCCTTTATTCAACAAGGTGGCCTCGGGCCCCCGTTGCTCTCTGAAAAGGAAGAGGAGAATTCCCAGACACTGGGGGCATCCTTCCGGAAGGCTGTTAGGCATGAGGATTGGAGGAAGCCTGGTTCCAGTGCTCTCCTCAGCTCTGTCCCGGGAAAGCAAAAGGTAGCCAGCTCTGCTCTGCTTCAGTCACTTTGGCTAAGACGCCCCCCTAACTGAGAGGGGGCACCTGTGGGCCAGCAGGCCCCAGGAGAAGGAGAGCATCTGGTCCGGAGAACAGACAAAAGGCTGGTTAATCACACCACAGAGCAGGTGACTTCATCCGGAGCAGGTGGTCTGGCCCTCTAGCTCCCCTGGGGAGGAAATTTCGTGCTTACGTAGTTTTCCCCACTCCTAGGATCACCGTCCTCCAGTTGTATTGAAGGGAAGAGGTCTGAGGTTTGGGAGCAGCAGAGACAGAGGGGAAAGACTTTTGATTAAATATCCTCATTTGGGCGGAAATGAGTTTTTGAGTGAACAGATGGAAAAACCACTCTCTCCCCTGTCAGTGAGGCCTGTAAGTCCCTATGGCTTCCTGGCAACAGCCCATCAGTAATTCGAGCTCAAGGAAGCCATCTGCATGTGGGGACCTTTCCCCGGTGACAGCTCTCAGTCTGGGTGAGGGAGACAGCCCTGGGGGTGGCCTGGTCACACCTTGGTCGGGGAGGGGAACGACATGGGGCTAGGGTGTCCAGAGACACACACACACACACACAGACACACACACACCGTATCCTCAGTCCTTCCAACATACAGGCACAGCTCCTCAGGACATGTCCAAGAGCAAAGCAAGAACAGTCTCCGAACTGCCAAGATGCAGCCTCCCATCCCAGCCCTCCTCTGATAGGAAACACCACCAGTCACATCCTGTGAACTTCCGGCCTGGATTTGGGCTGGGACCCTGTCCTCGGGACCGGGTCCCTACAGCACACGGTTCTGAGGAGCACTCCCCCTTGAGCCCCGCTCTACATACATTTCATACAGACCCGAGTTCTATAGCGCTGCGAGCTTCCTGGGCGCAGCAAGTCCTCTGCCTCCAAAGCATCCCACTTAGACACAGTCGATAAACACACGTTGGTAGATGTGACATGAGTGGGCCGTCCACAGGAACCCGGTTTCTGAGCCTGTAACAGTGCACAGAGGCAGTCCCTCAATGGCACAGTGACAGCCTGCACGTGATAGCAGGAGAGGAGGGCGAACACCGCCCCGGGCCGAGGCGGAGGGGCCTTCCAAGGGGCTCCCGGGGCGGCCCACACAGGTGCGGACGGACCGGTGAGCAGCCCCGCGGCCGCCCGGAGCGTGGGAAGACCTCCGCTCCAAACTCAGAACGTTTTCAGCATGAGAGAATCCGCACTGATGGGAACCCCGGGGCCCTCGAGTGACACGGAAACACCTTCAACTGTGGTTTATACACAGTTGTGACAGTTCACCCAGGAGGAACACCCCATAGGGAAAGTAAATCTTTGAAGGTATTTCTCAATAGCCTATGCCTTTTTTGGAGATCACAGAATTTACACCAGTAAATGATTCAAGATAAAAGCCCTTTTGTCATCTTTCTAGCCCCATTTTTAGCTTTAGAAAACTCTTATTTGTGAATTTAGTTGTTTTTTTTTTTAAGATTTTATTTATTTATTTGAGAGAGAGAGAATGAGAGACAGAGAGCATGAGAGGGAGGAGGGTCAGAGGGAGAAGCAGACTCCCTGCCGAGCAGGGAGCCCGATGCGGGACTCGATCCCGGGACTCCAGGATCATGACCTGAGCCGAAGGCAGTCGCTTAACCAACTGAGCCACCCAGGCGCCCAACCAAACTCATTTTAAAAGATTTTTATTTATTTATTTGAGAGAGAATGAGAGACAGAGAGCACGAGAGGGAAGAGGGCAGAGGGAGAAGCAGACCCCCTGCTGAGCAGGTGGCCCGATGCGGGACTCGATCCCGGGACTCCAGGATCATGACCTGAGCCGAAGGCAGTCGCCCAACCAACTGAGCCACCCAGGCGCCCCTGTGAATTTAGTTTTATTTCCTAATGCACCCATCATTTTCTTGTTAATGTTTAAATTCAATTTGAATTTGAGTTACTCTAAGACAAGAATTCAGGGTCTTCATGAAAAACGTTGCCTCCCAATTTTTATCTCAGCACCAGGAATTCAACTGTTACTTCCTCCCCCGTTATATTGTTTCGCCTTCTCCGAGATACGTTTGATTTTTATTCCTATCAGCTTGTGTCTCAGGGCCATATTTTCTCATTTTCTGTTCCTTTGATCTACATATCTGTGCTCACGCCTGTACCACACCCTTAAATTGGTGTTAATGTCTTTTAACATCTCAGATTTCTTTGCTTTTGAAGGCAACTTTTTTCTTTTTGCAAAATTAACACTTTCTCCTTGTAAAAGTTTTAGAAAATAGAAGCAGAAAGAAAAAGTAAAGATCGCCTATAAGTCTACCAACCGGGGACAACATTTGTCAAATGATTGGAGCACGTTCTTTCAGATTTTGATTTTCAGGCAAATGTGAGCATACGTGACGTATCATAAACTTCCTTTATTCTGCTAAAATAAATTATTAATAAGTTTCAAAACAAAACAGGTGTTGTGGTAGATGGACTTTTGGAGGGGGCCTCCGTGACCTTGGCTCCCTCTTTGGCAAAAAGGAGATGATCCAGGTGGGACCGATCTAATCACACAGCTTTTTAAAAGCAGAATTTTCTCCAGCTGGTGGCAGAAGCGGAAGTCAGGCAGACGGTGGTGTTTGAGAAGGGCTGGACACAGGGTTGTTCTTTGAAGTTGGAGCCGGTCAAGTGGGAAGCAGTGCAGGCAGCCTTTAGGAGTGAGCGCATCCCCCGCTGAGAGTCAGCAAGGAAATGGGGACCCTGAACCTACAACCCCAAAGAACTAGACTCTACCACCCACCTAAAGGAGTTGGAAATGGATTATTCTCAGGAGTTTGCAGGTAAGAGCCCACCGACAGCATAATGTCAGCCTAGGAGACCCTGAGCAGGGAACCCAGTCAACCCCCCCCAGGATATTCATGGAACTGGGAAGCAATCGATGTTGTTCTAAGCCACTAAGTTTGTGGTAACTTCTTACACGGCCATAGGTATTAATATAGGCCTTTAAACTAGTAAACGACTAAAAAGAAAACCACATTTTTCATCTTTCTAATTAGATTTTCAATATTACCAAAATCACTTTGGGGAATGATCTTGTGAATTTAGTTTTCTTTTTTCCACTCAGCATCTGCAGTGGCCTCTCAATTGCCCTAGTTCCAAGGAAAGCCTGTGTCAAGACGGGGTCTCCGGGGCTGGGATTCAGGGCCAGGCTGTGAGGCCCCTCTGTGCGCCCACTCCAGGAAGCAGGGTGATTCCCCTGCCCTTAAAACTCTCCCAGACTCACAAAAGACCTGCCTTGAGCTGGAGGTGTTCCTAGGCACAACGCTGGTGGGCTAGCTCGCCCCAAGGGCATCCACATCCACAGTGCCACTGTATTTGACAAATTATGATGCGTATCAACTTAGCCCCTGATCATTCACAGGGCCTTCTGGAAACAAATGCCTACCTTTGCATTCTCACGCACTTAAAAGCCTGCAAGTTTCTGTCCTATAGCATCCAAGGGTGGCCATAGGGCTGGCGTGTGGGAGAGAAATTGAGGCACAAAGACCCTGGAGCTCCACCAATCCCACCCCTCTGGTGCCAATCATAATAATCAGAGACCTCTCTTACTGAAGGCCTAGTTGTACAAAGCCTTACTCTATGTATGTTATACTCACATTCCTTTTTATTATCTTAGTGTCTTAGTTTACAGACGAAGAAACTGAGGCTCAGAGGTTGTATAATTTACTCAAGGAGGCATCATTAATGATTAAGTCAGGGGGGCGCCTGGGTGACTCAGAAGGTTAAGCATCTGCCTTTGGCTCAGGTCATGATCCCAGGGACCTGGAATCAAGTCCTGCATCAGGCTCCCTGCTCAGCGAGGAGCCTGCTTCTCCCTCTCCCTCTACTCCTCCCCCCTGCTTGTGCTCTCTCTCCCTCGCTCTCTCGCTCTCCCTCTCTCTCAAATCTTTAAAAAAAAAAAATTAAGTCAGGGTTCTGACTCACTCTGACTCTAGACTCTTGTAACTACTACCTTGGGTGGCCAAGGGGGAAGTATGCATTTAGCAGCAACCCACAGAGCAGTGTTCTTTTTTTTTTCTTTTTTTTTTTTATTCTTATGGTAATCATCTTTTTTTTTTAAGATTTTATTTATATATTTATTTAGAGAGTGTGTGTGAGTGGGGGGAGGGGCAGAGGGAGAGAATCTCCCAACAGACTCTTGGCTGATCCTGACACGAGGCTTGATCCCAGGACTCTGAGATCACGACCTGAGCTGAAACCAAGAGTCAGAGGCTCAACAGACTGAAACACCCCAGCACCCCAAGAGCAGTGGTTCTTAATCCTCCTGCAAATTAAGAACTTGAGCAACTTTCTAAAATCTGTAGGCCTGGACCTCAACAGCTATTTGGACATTAATTGGTTTTTTGTTTTTGTTTTTTTTTAATTTTTTTAAAGATTTTATTTATTTATTTGAGAGAGAGAATGAGAGACAGAGAGCACGAGAGGGAAGAGGGTCAGAGGGAGAAGCAGGGAGCCCAATGTGGGACTTGATCCTGGGACTCCAGGATCATGACCTGAGCCGAAGGCAGTCGCTTAACCAACTGAGCCACCCAGGCGCCCTGGACATTAATTGGTTTTAAGGGAATATGCGCCTCAGTAGTTTGAAACCTCTCCTGGGGATTTTAATGTGCAGAACAGAGGTTCTCCACCACCGTCATGCAAAAGAATCCCCCCTCTGCCTTGTAATATATGCAGATTCCAGAATCTACTCTTTGAGATAGTTTCAGTTGGGACAGGGTAAGGACCAGGAATTAGCATATTTAACACACAGCCCAGGTCCATGCTATTTAAACTTGGTAAAATGAAGATTCCAATTCAATAAGCCCGAGAAGGAACCTCAGATTCTGCATTTCAAACAAGCTTCCAGCTGGCCCGAATGGTCCTGGTGCAGGGGCTATGTCTGAAGTGGGAAATGTCCCAGCAGACTCAGAGCACCTGCCCCGGACCAATGTTGCCCGAAGTGTGATGTGGGGACCAGTAGCATCATGTGGGAACTCAGCAGAAATGAAAATTAGGGAGCCCCACCTCAACCTTCCTGGGTGAGAAATTAGGGGGCTGGAGCCAGCATTCTGAATAAGCCTTCCAGGTGATTCTGATGCAGGGTGCAGTTGGAACACCCCTGTTTGAGAAATTGGCGGCATCTGGGATAGCAGCTCCGGGCTGGCAGGGAAGGGGTGTCAGCTTTTGTCTCTGCTTGGGGCTCTAAAGGCAAAGCTTTGTTTCCCCAGGAGGCCGGGTCAGGTGTGCAGGAAGCCATCTAGGCTCCTGGAGGCCACCCTGGAACCCAGCAAGAATTCCCTAGTTCCTGACAAGATCTGGGGCAGCCAGGGAGGTATCATTATGCAGATAGGCAAAAATACACATTCTTGAAGGAAAGCCATTGCCTTGATGATTTTAGTGAGATCTGGCTCAGCCCTCTCTCCAGATGTTTATTGGTTCACCAACAGCTGCCGGGGGATGCCATGCAGGTTGTTGAGTTGAATTTTTTTCTCCATGCATCAGTTTCTGGAGTCGGAACACCCTTATCTGGAAAGCAAGGGGATTTCCCGAGCCTGAGGATGTGGGGAAAGTTAGCACTGCCCTGAAAGGAGGGGGTGCGCTTACCATTCTGAACATTCATGCATTCTTGCTTTCAGTAGGTATGTATTGAATGTCGGTTGTATACCAAGCACTTGGCTAGGAAGTGGGGGAGAACTGGCGATTTATTGTGTGGAGTAGACCCGGTCCCACCAGCCCCATGCCTGCCCCAGAGGCAGGTGCCAGGATCTGCTTCCCTACAGGACACAAGGTAACCTTACAAGGACACAGTCCTGCATCCCAGGAGCTTCTGGCTTCCAGACAGGGGTCTTTGGGGCATTCTCCCTGGTCCCCTTTTTCCAAAGGGAGAGTCTAGTATAGGTATGCCTCTCCGAGCTAGAGCCCTGGGCCCTGAAGAGAGGAGGGCTCAGGTACAGCTGGAGGCAGAAGGAGCAGGAGAGAACAAGGGTATCAGGCCACTGGGGGCCAAGTGGCCCCACTGTCCCGGAGAACAAGCCCAGCCCTCCAGCTCCCTGCTCCCTGAGCTGGGACAGTCACGGGAGGCTCCCCTTTCAAAATGCACCTACTCTGCCTGACCCTGCATGGAAGTTTTTAAAAACCAGAACACTGACAAGATGGGCCAAACAGTAGAGCAGAGTGCGGCCCCATTTGTAGGTCTCTGGAGAGCTGACGGGTGAGAGCTCTTCACAGAGAAGACAAGCCGTGTTGCTGTGATGCTCTTTCAGGTCTGAAATAAAGCGAGCATTGAGAGCTACCGAGCTACGGAGGGCAGAACAGAGGAGCACCTCGTCTGCTCTTGACCCTTTTCCAAATGCATGGATTTTCACCCCCACCCCCGTACGCCCCGCACCCCACCCCAGCTGTTGCATTAAGGATGGGAGAGTATCTCCAGCCATCCTCCCAGATGGAGGTTTAGGGATCCCAATGCACTCAAGTCACCTCTCTCTGCCCCTCTGGAGCAGCTCGCTTCTGTATCCTTCTAATAGCACCCCAGTAGCTTTGAGCACCACTTTCCTTTTTTCATAATAAATTAGTGGGTGCTACGTGGAGGATGAAGCGGAGGGTGCTAACACAAAGCAGGGAGCCCAGCTCTCTACTATGGAGGAGTCTAGGTGGAAAGTGATGGAGTCGGGACTCTTGCCGTAACAATGATGAGAAGTGATAGAATTAAGGATTTATTTTAGAAGTAAAATCACAAGAACTTGTTAATGGATTGAATTGGGGGGAATGAGGAAAAATCAAAGATAGCATCGAAATTTCTGATGGAAGCAACCAATTGGATAGTGCTGCCATTTCCTGATAGGAAGGAGGAAGGAACCTGTTTGGGTGGGTAGCAGGGACGGGCTCGAGAGAGTTTGGGTTAATCAAGTTCTAAATGTCAGAGATACCTCAGGGAAGCAATTGGATATTAAAATATGAAGGTCAAAAAAGACCTGGGCTTGATGAGAGCTCTGTGTTTGGAAGTCCTCCACAGACTGGCAATTGGATGCCTGGGGACTGAATCCAGCGGTGACAGGGAGAGAAGAGGAGTAGGGTAGTCCCAGAAAAGATGGTATAGCCATGGGGCCTCTAACCCTTGGGGGTCCACAGAGCAGGAGCCCGCAAAGGAGCCTGGGAAAGACAGGCCAGTGAGGCAGGGGGCACAGAGGAGCCTCGTGTCAGGCGGCTTGGAGGAGAGCCACTGAAGTTGCTGGGGTGGGAGACGGTGGGGAAAGAGAATTGGTGGTTGAATTTGGCCAGAGGACACCTCGATAAAAGTCAGTGACTGGAGGAGAGAAAAGCCCTTAGGGAGTGCATTGAAGAAGAATGGAAGGCTAAGAAAATGGAGACAAAGTTGCTTTGCCAAGAAGGGGCAAAAACAAAATGGAATGTTGTCAGGAGAGGACCCGGGTTAAGGGAGCTTTTTTGTTGGTGTCTATTTTACTTTTGTTTTTGGAGGGGGTGGACCATGCTAAGGCAGGTATGGAGGCCCCCAGGAGGAACTCGGTAGCGGGGGAAGGGTTGGTGATGCCGGAGGGGGCGAGGGGCTGGGATCCCGGGTCCACCCTGCTCTTCTTTCTGTCCAGGGCTCTTCCCACCCCCACGGAGGTGCTGGCTCGCGGGCTATTCGCAGCACCCAGGATGCTTTCAGGATCCCACGCGGGTCCGGCGGGGAGCGGAGGGGCTGCGCGGTGGCCGGTCCCGGGGCCCCCGCCCGGGGTGTGGGCCGAAGGGGCATCGCGCCCGGGGGACGCGGGTGCAGAGGCCACAGGACTGAGGCTGTGCGGCCAGGAGGTGGAAGAGCGCCCCTGCGAAGCAGACTCGGAAGCCTGCGTCCCCGTGGTGTGATCTGGGGCCTGTATGGGGTCACAGCCGGGGCGGGGGGGAGGGGGCAAGCAGGGACCGCCGGTCGGCCGTCCCCGAAGGGCTGCGGGGCTCTGAGCAGGGCCCCGGAGCACCGTCAGGATCCCCGCGCCTCCGCTCGCAGCCTCCCGGAGCTTGCAGGGATTTTGTCCCCCTGCAGACCACGGCCCGCTCCTCACCCCAAAGAGACCTTTCCCGACGGAACTCGGGCTGCTCATCTATAAAGCCCTCAAGTGTGCAGTAACTCGATCTCACCTAGAAAGGGCTAGATGCCCTGGGTACAGCGGCCTCGTGCATTCCAAAGAGAGCCCCAACATTAAACAAAATCCCATAAAATGTCTAGGAATTGTGCCAGTGCTATAAGGGAAAGCAGTAAGGGGGGGGGGGCGGAGATAAAAGGAGAGCTTGCCTTTTGGTTGGGAGGGAGGCTTGGGTAGGAGCCGTCCACGTGAGTAAGATAGTAAAGCCACAGGGGCTGTCAGGGAGACCTTTGAGGGGTGTTCCAGAAGCCGAAAGAAAAAATCTGAGGCGAGCAAGGAGGGGAAGGTCTCACTAGCTGTGGTTGATCCAGCAGGTCCTTGTGGAACTTGGTATATGCAAACAAAATAATCCGTAATGGTAAAATAACAAATGTCATGGATTGTTAAAGTTCAGGAGACTCTCTTGTACTTGAAATCCATAATCCATACCACAGGGTTCTAATCTTGACCTTGACAGTAATTCTCCTGTTGCGGGTTTCCCCTCTTCCCCCTCCTTCCCCCCCACCCCCCCAGGTATTCGACAAAGCAGGTGCTAAGGTTGGTCAGCCTGTCTGTCATACAGGATAAGTCTGACTGTGGGCCCAGGAGTAACCCTCTTCATATTCTCCCCCATGCCATAAAGCTACCCCAGTATATATTATCAGATAAATAATGAGGCAAAATGAAGAGTGACAGAGGACAAAACTTAAAATTCTTAAAGAGAAGGAATTATATATATTGAGGGGACAAAAGGGTCAGAAAGCACCCGCGGGTCTCGAACCCCCGTGAAGGGATTGTAAGTCCGAAGACAATGCACGAAGTAACCGCTTGAGCTAAAGCCGACCCGAAACTTCGGGTGCAATTTCAACCTCTCAACTGTAGGGGAGTGACGTAGAGGGGCCGGGCTTCGCTTTCTCCACGCCCCCAGAGCCGCTTGCCTCACTCGGTCCTGCCTGCTCCCTGTGTTCCAGGATCTTGCTTGTCCACGGTCTCCCGGCCCTCCCCTCCCCGCAGAGCCCAGCCGAGGAAAAGGAAGACACTCCCTGGCAGGAGGGAAGGAGGGAGGGAGGGAGGGAGGGAGTGGGGTGGGTGAGCCATCGAGGGCCGGAAGGAGCAGCCCGGTTTCCAGAAGTCCTTGCCTAGAAAGTTTTCAAGGTGTCCCTGAGCAGACCCGGGCAGCCCAAGTCTCCGTAAAATCTCCCACTACAGCCTGTGATCTTACCTAGGGCTGAGACCAGCTTGGTTCATCTCTGTGCCGCCCCAAGAGCTGGCCCTGGCGACAGAGTTTGTGATCTGCGCATGCTTTTTGGATGGGGCATGGGTGAATTAATGATGGGTTCTCCCGCTACTGGGCCGCAAGATAAAGCCCAGGATTGCGCTTGGAAGCTGAAAACTTTAAAGCCTCATAGCTCCTAAGAAAATCCCTCTCAAGGATAAAGTAGGATGAATTATCCTTCCCTTTCCCCACCCCACCCCTTCTTTACAATTCTTCCCTCTTGGATGATTCAAGAGCTGGGTAGAGACCCGACCTATACAATTGTTAACAAAGGGACTGGGACCTCAAGGATAATAATGTCCCGGCTGACTGAGCATACACCACTCTGCCAAGCCCTGGGTTAAGCTTCTGTCTCATGTATAACCTTATTGGTAATGTTGCCCCATTTTGTAGATGAATATACAGAGACTCAGAGTTTAAGTAACTGAAACGGTAAGAATTTAAAAAGTGGCCCAATTATTCAGTGGCCCAACCAAAGTTTGAACTCTTGGGAAAGGGGGAAGAGTTACCTGTAGAGTCTGTGTGCCTGTCTTGCTTTAAAATATTTCAAACAGGGGCGCCTGGGTGGCTCAGTCCGTTAAGCATCTGCCTTTGGTTCAGGTCATGATCCTGGGGTCCTGGGATCCAGCCCTGCTTTGGGCTCCTTGCTCAGAGGGGAACCTGCTTCTCCCTTTGCCTGCCGCTCCCCCTGCTTGTGCTCGCTCACTCTCTCTCTGACAAATAAATAAAAAAAATACCTTTAAAAAATGTTTCAAACCAGTAGTAAGGTCCACTAGACAGAGATCTTCAGTTTTGTTCTTTGCGGCGTCCCCGTGCCCAGCACGGTACCTGCTCCCCAGCAGATGCTCAGTGAACATGAGTGAGTGGATGCCCGGGAGGAGTAGGACCGCTCTGTACCGGAAACTGTGCCTGCCCCTCCAACCTGGCTTGAATCCCAGCTCCCCCACTTTGTAGCTCTGTAACTTCAAGCTCAAATGTTTAATTGGATTTTTAAATTTTGAATGAAACAAAAAACACACGAGCAATTAAAGCCAGTACAAGTAATGAAAGCCACCCCTTGACCTAATTTGAGCTACTCATCCCAACCCTTCCCCAGGGAAAACAGCTATTTTTAACAAGGTTGCTGTGCCTCCTTCCTAGTCGTCTTTCTATAAATTTACATATGAAGGTAAATAAAAATAGCTTTATTTTGCTTATGTCTGTGTTTTGTTTGCTAAGATGAGACTGCAGTGCCCTAGCTTTGTGGGAAACCTCATTGCGTCTGGGAAATGACCCCATAACACCGTCTGGAGATCTCTCATTATTTATAATAGCTCCCCAAGAGTACATGAACCATGATTTATTTTGCCATTCCACTGGTAGGACTGGACATGGAAGTTGTTTCTGGGTTGTTCTGGGGGTTTTTTTGTTTTGTTTTGTTTTAAACCAGTTTACAAATAATGCTCCAATGAATATCTTTGCACGAGACTCTTCATGGAAAGAGACAAGTATTTCTTGAGGATGAATTCCCAGCAGCGGAATTGCTCAGCAGTAATATACACATTTAAAATTGTAATTGCCAAATCGCCATCCCAAAATGGGGCTATTAATAGTATCGTGCGTGCTAGAGGCCGGGGGGTGATGTAAGAATGTGCCTCGTTCAGGCCAGGTGCGTAGGACTCCGTAAGCAGTGAACTCGGTTTACTGCCAGCAGTCTTTTCTCTCCTATGCGTCCGTTCCCAGCTCCTGGTCTGAGGAAGCCGGTGCTCTGGGGCCTGGGGTGTGGGGTCTGTGCGTAGGAATAAGAACTGGCCCGCAGAAAGGGGAGGACTCAGCCGGTTCGTACCAGGTGCTCCCCCTGGTGGGCAGATGGCCCTTGACAGTAAGGAAATCCCCGACCTGTAAACCCTAAAGCAAATCCTATCCATTCCTGCTCAGAACCCTGAGAGAAGGCCTCGTGTTCTCAGCATCCAGCTTGGGTTCTGTGCTCTGGATGACCTGGTGCTTCCCTACCTTTCCGATGGTACCCGGGGCCCCTCTCTTCCTCCCTTGCTTGATGGCTGCCATGTTGCCTTCCCATTCTGGGACATCTCATTCTGGAACACTTATCTCTTTAGAGAGCCCTTCCTTGAATACTCTCTACTTTCCACCTGCTGCTGCTTTGTCCCAGAAGCCAGTGTTTTTCCTCCATTAGCAAGTGTATACCTAGATCCACTCAGACATTTCCCAAGTGTGGCAGAGTGCAGTGTCCTGAGGGCAGGGACTGCACCTGTCTCACCTGGGGTCCTGGCTTCCCGGCGCCTGCCACAGCCCATGGCAGCAGCGAGCCCTGAGCATCTGTTACCTGGATGGATGGAGGAATACATCGATGGCACTGTTACAGACAGAAGTAGAACAGACCTTGAGAGCTAGCAGGGGTCAGGCAGGACATGCCTTCTGAGGTCTTGGCTTCTTTTCCTTCGCTGGGATAAATTGTTTTGCCGAGGTATCCTTTGCTCAGAGGTATTGTCCGAGCGCCCTAGAGAACAGGGAGGGGGACAGAAGGCAGAGGACATTTCCACGCCTTTGCCTCAGCAATCCTCCCCACAGTCTGTAAGGCAGACCGTATTATTTGCTAGATGAGCGAACTCGGGGGCAAAGAGGCAGAGTAAAAGGCACAGCGATAGCATCGGGCTCCATCCCTTCCTCTGGTTCAGAAGAACGCACAGTCCAAAAGAAAGACAAGCCCGCCCTCAGGGGGTGGTGGCCTTTCTCAGTGGAGAGATCTACCCTGGCTATGCCTGGGGGTCGGACTTAGCCACGCAGCACACCCTTCAAGATCATCTACTGTGTACCACGCCTGTCAAAGATGATGAAGGGGTGAACTCAGCATTTAAGAGCTTTACAGCCTAGAGACGGTTGCTGTGGAGGGTGTCAAGTGGTATGTTTGGAGTGTGTAGAAGCAGAGCAGTCACATGTGGTCAGGTTGTGCCTACCTCAAATCTGGGCTTGGCCCCGTGGAACGAGCACAGTGGGAACACGGCTGTCTGTAGTCAGTCTGTGCACAGTCTGAGCAAACGTGTGTGTGGCTGCTGGTGAGGGTGGGGTACGTCCCCTGGTATTGGGGCATCCGTCTAAGGAGTAAGAATGGGAGAAAGAGATCAGGGGAGCACGAGTGTGTTTGGTGTGTGTGAGACATATAAAAGCCAGTGATAGAGGAGGAGGACTGGCTGTTAGAAAAGTCAACACAAGATAACCGAGGCAGAGACGCAACCAGCGGCGCCTGAGGGTATGACTCGTGAAGCAGAGAAGGGCTCCCAAGTGACTGGCAACAAGGAGCTGGTTGGTGACCTTGGCAGGAGTGGCGAGGGCGAGAGGCAGATTGCTGTTTGTAGCATGGGATGTGGGCACAGGGTGAGGGTGTTCAGCTCTTCCTAGAAGTTGGGCTGTGGAAGAGAGGGGGCAAGGGTGGTGAGGGTCCTGAAGACCCTGCTTCACCAGCTTTGGTTTTTATTGGTTTTAAGATGAGAGCCCTGAGCCTGTCCAAATGCCATTGGGAAGGTGGTAGTAGCCAAGGGGAAGTTGAAAACTCACCAGAGAGAGTTTTCACCAGGATGGTTCATACAGCAAGAGAGGTTAGCTTCATACTGAGCAAAGACTCCAGATGCTGGCTAGTCAGGATTCCAGAAGGCTTTATGGTGGTGGTAGTAGTCCGTATGGCCGTAGTCCTGGGCATCGGGCCCCACCCTCTGTCTGATGCTTTAAAATGCCCTGCACAGTGCAGTAAGGAAATGGCAGAGGAACCATATGCAGAGCTCTTCTAGATCATACTCCGGGTAACTGGAACACTCAGGTCACCTGCCAGAATGGCCCAGAGGGTCTTCCGGGGTCTATGTGAGCCTTTTCCTCAGGGCACCCTCCCAAGAACAGACCATACCCAATGGGACACCAACTCATTTGATGGGGTTAGCATTTTTCTAATTCCACACCAGAAAAATTCATTGCAAGAAAACAACAAACCAATAGCCCTCATAAACATAGATGCAAAAATTCTAAACAAAATTTTAGCATAGAGAAATCCAACAACCTATAAAAAGGCAATATATCATAACCAAGTAGGGTTTATCACAGAAATGGAAGGTTGGTCTAACGTTTGAAGATCAACATAGTTCACTATGTTACTCAGCAAAAAAAACCACATCATAGATGCAGAAAAGACATTTAAAAACCCCACATCCATTCCTGATGAAAAACAACTCTCAGCAACCCAGGAACAGTGGAGAACTTCCTCAACCTGATAGTGGGTGTCTACAAGAGGTCTACATCTATCACCATGCTTCAGTATAACAGACTTTTCCCTATAGGATCAAGTAGTAAACAGTGGTGTCCGTTCTTAGCAATTTGATTTAACATTATACTAAAGGTTGTAGTCTGTGCAATAAGTCAAGAAAAAGAAATGAATTATCCAAATCAGAAGTAAAAGTGTTCTTACTAGCCAATGACCTAATCACTTATGCAGGAAATCTGATGGAATCTATGAAAAGTTACCCGAACTAATAAGATTGCAGGACACAAGATCAGCATACAAAAATCTATTGTATTTCCATGTACAGCAATAAACAACCAAAAATGAAATTTAAAAATACTGTTTACAATAGCACCAGAAATGATAAAATACTGAGGGATGAACACGACAAACGATGTTCAGGATCCATAGACTGAAAACTATACTTTGCTGAGACAAATTTTAAAATCCTAAATAAATGGAGAAAACATAGTGTGTTCATGGGTCAGAAGACTCAGTATTGTCAGTTCTCACCGAATTGTTCTATAGATTTATTATACTCCAAATCAGAATCCCATCTGGCTTTCTTTTATTTTTTTATTTTTAAAATTTTTTTTTTAATTTTATTTATTTATTTGAGAGAGAGAATGAGATAGAGAGCATGAGAGGGGGGAGGGTCAGAGAGAGAAGCAGACTCCCTGCTGAGCAGGGAGCCCGACGTGGGACTCGATCCTGGGACTCCAGGATCATGACCTGAGCCGAAGGCAGTCGCTTAACCAACTGAGCCACCCAGGCACCCTGGCTTGCTTTTAAATGAAATACTGATGAGCTCATGCTAAAATTCATATAAAAAGTCATAGATCTGTATTAGCCCAAACAACTTTGAAAAAGAAGAGTAGAATAGGAAGGCTAATACTACCTGATTGGAAGACTACACTCATCAAGACGATGATATTGGCCTAGAGATAGACAAATAGATCAGTGGAACAGAATGGAGATTCCAAAAATAGACACTGATTCTTGACAAATTTGCAAAGGCAATTTGGTGAAGAAGGTGTACTCTTTTCCACAAATAGGGCTGAAACAGTTGGTAATCCATATGCAAAGAGAAGTTAGACCATACTTCCCACCATATATAAAATGGAATCTTAAAATTTTTTTAAAGAACTAATAGATTATAGACCTAAATGTGAGACCCAAAACCCATAAAGCTTCTAGGAGAAAATCTTTATGACTTTGAGCTAGGCAAAAGGTTCTTAGATACGAGATCAAAAAGCATGATTCATAAAAGAAAAAAAATGATTTGAATTTCATTGGAATTTAAAACTCTGCTCTTTGAAAGATGCTGTTAAGAGAATAAATAGACAAGCCATGGACTGAGAGAGAAATCTCTGCAAATCACACAACTGATACAGACTAGAAAAACTCTCAAAACTCCGTATCAAGAAAACAGACAGCTCATTTTTCAGTAAAGGGCCAAAGGTTTAAACAGACATTTCAGCAAAGCAGATACATGGATGACAAATAAGCACATGATATAAAGCTCTCTGCGTCATTCTTGAGGGAAATGCAAATTAAAATCACAATAAGATTCCACTACACATTTGTCAGAATGGCTAGAGTGGAAAAGACCATTCCAAGTGTTAGTCACACCCAAGGGTGGGAAGGAGTTGGAACGCTCCCATGAACTGCTGGTGGGAGTAGAAAAGGATACGGCCCTGTGTAAAGAGAAGGTGGACAGTTTCTTAAAAAGTAAATATGCACATAACATATCCAGCTACTCCAGTACCAGGTGTCTCCTCCGGAGAAAAGAAAGCATATATAGGGGGCGCCTGGGTGGCTCAGTTGGTTAAGCGACTACCTTCAGCTCAGGTCATGATCCTGGAGTCCCAGGATCGAGTCCCGCATCAGGCTCCCTGCTCGGCAGGGAGTCTGTTTCTCCCTCTGACCCTCCTCCCTCTCATGCTCTCTGTCTCTCATTCTCTCTCTCTCAAATAAATAAATAAAATCTTTAAAAATAAAATAAAATAAAATTATAAAAAAAAAAGAAAGCATATATAGATACCAAATCTTGTACATGAATATTCCTAGCACCTTTATTCATAAGAGCCCCAAATAGGAAACAAATGGTCAAAAACCAGTCAATGGATAAACAGTCTCTGTTACGTCTATGCGGTGGAATGCTACCCAACAATAAAGGAGAGTGAAATAATGGTATTTGCATCAGCATGGATGAGTCTCAAAATAAGGATGCTAAGATGCAGAAGCCAAATGACAGGAGTACATACTACGTGGATCCATTTACATAAAACTCTAAAACAGGCCGATTGATCCCTTTCGCCAGAAAGCAGAATAGTGGTTGCCTGGGGATGGTAGAGGTGGGGTGGGAGGTATGGCAGGGTGGAATTATGCAGGGGGAGGGGTCTTTGGGGAGCATTACGTGTGTTCACTTCTGCTTGTGTGTGTACGTGTGTTCAATCTATGGTGGACAGTTTGTGTGTCGGTTACACCTCGATAAAGCTGTCTCGTATGTAGGCTCACAGAATGTCAGTCTCCCTGTTCTTCTGCCTTTTGTTCCACAAATGTTAGCAACAAGCTTCATGATGGGACATTAGGAAGAGTTAAACATTCAGAAAAAGCAACTAGACCTTTCCGAATATACATGTGAATGTGAGGCTGATGAGACACAAAAAGAGAAGACCACCTTCTCAAGTGCCCGAATACCTGGAGCTTTCCAAAAGTCACCACACGGTATAATTAACAGCAAATATTTATTTACCAACCAACTTGACCCCCTCCTTGAGTCAGATTCTTGACATAGATACATACACTAATCCTTTTGACCCTTCCAAGAAATTTATAGTATTTTGACACTTTCAAAAAGGAGTCTCAGAGACGTCAAGGCAGCTGCCCGGAAGTACACAGTGAAGAAGAGGCGGGGCCTGGACGTGTTGGGCCTGAGGGGGCCGCACTTGATCCCTCTCTGTGCACCCCTCCCTGCACACTCTAGCTCCCAGTTGGGTGGGGGCCTTTGGCTGCACGTGGGTGGGTGTTGAAACAATAGGTCCGCCCTGTCCAAGCGTCCAGCCCTCCAAGGTTAGCTGTTGTGTCTGGAGCTATATATAGCCGACTTGGGGGGAAGAAAGAGAAAATAAGATTTACTTTTTGGAGGCTCGGAGGATTGAAGCAACTTGAAAGGTCCTAAAGGCCTTTGCAGACCAGGACTGAAATGTCGTTGGCTAAGCACAGTTGGAGTGTGGTTTCTCGGCAAGGGAGGAGGTGTCCTGGCCCAGGGAGGTGTGACACGTTCCTCGGCTCAAAATAGAGACTGGCCATTTCCTGAGTGGGAGTCAGCTGGGGGTGGGAAGGCCTACCCAGCCCTTCAGCCTCAGCCCATTGGAGGGTCTGGCAGCCCTGCTGGAAAGTGGGACACGGGGCAAAAGTTCAGGGCCCCTCAGGCTCTCGCGCTGGCATGGGGAGTGACAGGGCAGTGAGAGGGCTGCTATCTTGCTGGTGGGGGAGGGGCAGCTCCCACCTCCGCCTGGTGTGGGGGTGGGGAGGGAGGGGGACCCGGGCTGAGACCCCTCCTTGCAAAGTGCAGCGCAGGGGAGGTTGAGGCTGCAAGTCTCTGGGTGTGGACGTAGTTCACGGTTCCTGTGCAGGAAGTCGCTGAAGAAGAAGGGTCCAGAAAAGGCGACTGGGACCTGACAGTGCCTTGGCGGTGTGTGTGAGAGCCCTGAGAGGTGATTTTCTAGCTGGGTGGGAATCAGCCGTGCCCTTGGGTTCAGATCCTCCACGGGCTCCAACTGAGTACCTGTTCCAGGGCTGACGTGGGCTGGTTTGCCCTGGTGGGGCCACGCTGAGGGTTCACGATGGAACCACTTCCACACTGGCTGGTAACGAGTCACTGCCTAGATCCCCCCAAATGACTCTTCACCATCACAGCCGTCCCTGCAATCTCTCACTCATCCCTGTGTCCCATAGTCTCCACTCCTCGCCAGAAATCCAACCACCCAAAGGTCAATGCCTTGCTTCTCTCTGATTGGCTCGTGCCAAGGTTGGCAAATGTTTGAATATCACCTATGCCGGACCCAAAAGAATAAGTATTGGTATTTGCTATGTGCAAATAGTCCATTGGTATTTGCTATGTGCCAGTCACCCCTATTCCAGATGCTTTACTTACATCTACAACAATCACAGTATCGATCACACAACAACAGCTAACAATAGTTCGAGGTACCAGGCGTGGTGCTAAGTGCTTTACACTGATTATGCTATTTCAGTGCCCACCCGCTCACTATAACCTTATGTGGGAGGTTCTGCTATTATCCTCCATTTTCAGAAGGAAAACCTCCAAAGCCCAGAGAGGTTAAGCAACTTGCTTTGGGTCACACAGCTAGTAAGTAACACAGCCCGATTAAAACCCAGGTCTTGCTGACTCCAAAGCCTTTGCTCTGGCGTTACTCTACACTGTGAGAAATAATACAAAATAATACAAAAATGCTCATAAAATTCAAAAACATTCTAATATGAAAAGCACTTTCCTCCCTTCTGGTCTGAGTGTCCAACACCTTCCTCAGCCAAATTTCTTCAACTTTGTTGCTTAAGTGTTTGCATTTGATGGGTACCATTTTCATGCTGTGGAAATAGATTTGATTGTGCCAGGAGTTCTCTAGTTAATCTGACTGAACAGTGGCCCCAAAACACCCTGTAAAGAGGATTCAGGTGAGTCCTGACTGATGTCTGGAAGAGACAAATGGAAAGAAACATGGAGCTCCATGCCATCCATTTGCTCTCCAGACTCCAGAGCCTTCCTGAAAACTCTCCTTCCAGATTTTTTTTTTTTTTTAATTTTGCTAAAGTCAATACAAAGGCTATTAATCTGTGCAGTGTCTCGTGGGCAAGGCTCTTAAGAGATGCCCTGTTCTGGGGCGCCTGGGTGGCCCAGTCATTAAGCGTCTGCCTTCGGCTCAGGTCATGATCCCAGGGTCCTGGGATCAAGTCCCGCATCGGGGTCCCTGCTCGGTGGGGAGCCTGCTTCTCCCTCTCCCACTCCCCCTGCTGGTGTTCCCTCTCTCGCTGTGTCAAATAAATAAATAAAATCTTAAAAAAAAAATAGATGCCCTGTTCCTAAAAGCAGGCCTCCTCCTGACTGTGTTCAAGGAATCATCCAGGGTATGCAAGGCTGGTTGTGAACCTGCTCTCACCCATTCAGCAACTGTCAAGGGAGGGTCAACCGTGGGTCAGGCACTCTTCTAGATACTGAGGAAGGAGTCATGGACAAAATGGACCCAGACACTGCCTTCGTATTTGACACCTGGCTGCAGAAATTACAGCCAGGTGTCAAATACAGAAATTACACAGCAAACTGTGTAATTATGTTTTGTGATAAATGCCATGAAAGAAAAGCAAAGACTAAAGTGAAGCTGATAACAGATCTTAGATTCGATTGTCGAAGAAGTAGGAAGAAGGAGTAAGTCCTATCCCAGCTGACTCAGGAAGAGGCAGCCAAAGTGAAGGAAGGAGAGGGTCTCAGCAGAAAGTTGCAGGCGGGAGGGGACAGCATAGGTAAGGGCCTGGGGCTGGGTGACAGTCTGGCATTTTTGAGGTCATGAAAGAAAAAACATCTTGTCTGGAGTTTAGCGAACGGGGGGAGGCTGAAAGGGGATGAGGCTGGATGTTGGGGGTGGGCCCAATTTTGTAGGAATGAGGGTCTCTATTTAGCTAGTGCAGATGAGGATTTAGAGCATAGGGAGGGTGGGGGAAATACTCCAAAGCAATACCCTTTGGCAGAGCAGACAAACCACTTGATAATAGCAAGAGAAGGCCCCCAAAGCTCTCTTTATTCATGAGGCAATGGCCTTCATAGAAAAATTTATTCTGGGCTAAAATCACATCATACTAGCAAGGGAAAGCATTCTTGATTAAAGTAGGCCCAAACAGCCCATGTCTGTAAACGTGTCCTGAACTTTTAGCGACTGAGATGTTGCCTTAGGATTCTTGTAGTTATCAGTGACAGAAACCAACTCAAATTAGCTTGGTGAGGAAGAGAAATGTATTGATTCAAACAATAAGGAGTCAACTGGCAGGGAGGAGAGGCTCAAACTTGTCATCTGTTGTCTCTCTCCATCTTTCCAGCTCTCTCTATTCTCTCTTTCCTTCTCACTGACTTACTCTGATCTGGCTTCATTCTGGGACAGGCAAAGCTGACTCAGATAAAAGAGCTAGACTGTTATCTGAAGTCTGAGTCTCACCTTGGATCATACAGCCATTTCTGAGCTGATTGCCAGGAGGATAAACCGTCTGCTGGCCTGGGGATCAGACAGGAGAGTGTGGAATTCGGGACGGGTTGTTCCCCAGAGGGCTACACGCAGACCAGTACGGACCCCTAGTACCTGAGGGGTATGAAACTTGTCCTGCCTCCACATGCAGAATTTTATTGTTGCATTATTTTTATAAATTAAAAAAGTGACTCATAAATCTATCGATGCAGTGTTAACGTTTTACTGCGTAACCTGTTAATGTTACCCACACACATGAACGTAGACATATACATATTTTATAGGCTTTTTTTTTTCCCCCTGGTAGTCATTTGGTAGAAGAATTTAACTCCAATAGTATTCACTTTTAATTTTTTCCAAAGAAATGTAAACTTCTATTCCTCTAATCAGCAATGCCCCAAATGAAACTTTTGTTCATATTTCTCTATTTAAACTTCACTTTGCTTCTTCACATCTTTCTTAACATTGAACACGGATGTCAATATTCCTGCCTGGCACGTTCTTGTCATTGGTTTTAGGTTCAACCATAAAGGCTAGAACGCTCCAAGTGTATCTGGAACGAAGGGACGGGGTTGAGGAGTCCTGACTCATTTCCTGCTTTTTACCTAAGAGTCGTTGGACTCAAGCTCTATGCTAAAATTCCACCCCATATCCCACTGCAACGTCCATTTGGTCCAGTGAGAGTGCATCCCAACAACACAAAACTTAGCAGCACTTACCAATACTGCTACCCACTTCCACGGACCCACGTGAAAGACGCCCAAGATGTATCGAGGGGAAAAATCAAATTGCAAAAGAGTGTTACAGTTTTATTTCATGACCTGCTATTTCAATAAATATTTAGTGAGTGTCTACTGCCTGTAGGGCTTTTCATTGTCCTGTTGTTGAAAATTTCATCTGTTGTATTTCCCAGTTGTGTTTTACTTGAAAAATGACTTCTCTTCCGAAAGCACTCAAAGAAGATGAGAAAAGTAGGATTCAGGGTGGCCTTTGAAAACTGCTTAGAGTTAATAATTTGAAGAACTTACAGAAGTGCTTTCCCCCATTTCTTTCCATAAAAGAACTCCTTGAAAGATGAACATTACATATGAACATGTGTATATATACATATACTTGGTTTTCTGACAGTTATAAAACCGGGATCACCTATTCCCTTAGGCACTGTTTGAATTTCTACCCTGAGGGTGAATTAGTTCTAGAACATAAAAAAGTACTAGCTCATTAAAAATTTCAAACACACATACGTGTGCACAATGCACACACACAGTTGTTCTCCCTGGCAAGTCTCTCTCCTGAGTGACTTTCTATTCTTTGGAAGAGTTGGCCCTTGTCACGCCAGGTGCTTCTGTGACCCCCTCTGAACTACCTGCCCTTTTGGGGCAGGGAGCCACATCCAACCATCCCGTTGTGCTGGTTCCTTTTTTTCCAGTGACCCAACGCTTGGATCTCTTCTAAAGGTAGTCAAAGAAGATGAGGAAGAATGCAAGGGGGTGTTTTAGAGCCATTCAGATTCATAGCTTGAATACCTTAATAAAAGCTTTAAGAAGTCTTTTTTCATAGAGGAAAAATACACTGTGTAATATTTTCCTCGAGCCCCACCCTGTGCATGAGTGGCTTAAAGCATTGCTCATTGTAAAGCATTTGGCTATTCTGACTCCTTCTGCAAATTAATTTACCTCAGGAAGCCACGTCCCTCCATAAAGGGGAGGGGAAACAATGGGGTCTTTTACATTCTCAGTAATATGGTGCTCATTAGCTAAATGCTGACTTTGTTGGGCTCTGGAACAGAATGAAATATCCTAAAGCAAGGTCATAGCTGTAGCAAACTGGAAAGAAAGGGGACCTTCACACCTGCGTCTGAGCCGTGGGTGAGGAAGGAGCCTGGTGGGGGCATCTGGGGCAGAAGGCATGCTGCCCAGGTGGCCTCCTCCCCGTCTCCTGGGGTCTGGGCCCAGAGGGAAGGATGAAGGAGTGCCTGAGGGCGGCATTTCAACCTCTTGGGCCAGAGGTGCCAGAGAATTTCATACCTGCCCCTGGTCCCACATGTTCTACATCCGTCCAGAGACTGCAAATCACAGAACGGAGGAGGGCAGGCAGTTTGGTGGGCAAGAGGGAAAGAGAAGGTATGGAGCCTTTCAAAGAGCTGAGGACCCAAGGTCAATGCTTGGACCATAAGGAAGAGAGAAGAAATCTTCATAATGGCACCTGATGAGGGGTTGCCTTTCTCCTTTATTCTGTCAGTTCAATGCGTCAGAAAGCCAGGATCTGGGAAGGAGGAGAAAATCCATCTGAGGACAAGAGAGGCATGTGACAGAGTGAGAGTCTGGGCCTTTATCCTTTGCTTCAATCAAGCTTTTTGTGATTTTAGAGGTGTTTATCTTGGAGTTCCAAGTAAGATTTTTTTCCCGAAAAAAGTTTCTGCTGAAAACCATGATAGTTACTCCAATTGGACGTTGGGAATTGGGTCATGAGCTGTCACGGCCACCTGTTCTACTTCTGAATTAACGAGAAGTAGAGCTGGGCAATACACCCATGCCCTGTAGTTAGATCCCGCTCTGTGCAGAACCAAGTCAAGAGAGAGGAACCTGACAAGGGACAACAAAAGCCCTCATGAAGAATGCCAGAGTACCAATAACATCTCACAAATTCACAGGGAGAATGTAACTGTGGAAATGATGTATGGCAAAGCCAGAAGAACAGTTTTGAAATCTGTTTGGCCTCATTGATTAATACAGCCTCCATTAATACAAGTAGAAAATCATGAGAAAAAAAACACAAGACAAGATGAAAAGGGATCTCAAGAAGGCAAGGAAACTCATGTATTAATGGTAAGTTCAAAATCTTCGGGATGGGAGGCTATTCATAACTAAATGTTCAGAAAATTAAGTCACTAACATGGAGGTTGAACTTCATCAGTCTTTACAAAACGCAGAGGAAATGGGAAAAGCAATGAAGATTATGAGAAAGGAGATGATCTACATGGAGGATAAATATTAGAGACTAATTCCAACAAGTAAGAATCAAAATAAGTGAGTGTAGGGAATTTAAAAAATCTTATGAGTGTGTAAATCAAAAATAAAACCATCTGGAGTGCCTGGGTGGCTCAGTCGTTCAGCGTCTGCCTTCGGCTCAGGTCATGATCCCAGAGTTCTGGGATCGAGTCCCACATCGGGCTCCCTGCTCGGCGGGAAGCCTGCTTCTCCCTCTCTCACTCCCCGCTTGTGTTCCTGCTCTCACTAACTCTCTCTCTTTGTCAAATAAATAAATAAAATCTTAAAAAAAAAAATAAAACCATCAAAAATGAAGAAAATATAGGTGCATATCTGACGTTAGGAGGGGCAAGAACTCTTAACAGACAAAGCACATCAACAATAGCAAACGTATTTCTCAAAATATTAATGCACTTGCATATATACTTTGAAGAGCATCACAAAATTGAGATAAATTACAAATTTGGAAAACTGTCTATGATAAATATGACGAAGTTAATATACTTAATATATAAACAGCCAGGGCGCCTGGGTGGCTCAGTTGGTTAAGCGACTGCCTTCAGCTCGGGTCATGATCCTGGAGTCCCGGGATCGAGTCCCGCATCGGGCTCCCTGCTCGGCGGGCGGGGAGTCTGCTTCTCCCTCTGACCCTCTTCCCTCTCATGCTCTCTCTCATTCTCTCTCTCTCAAATAAATAAATAAAATCTTTAAAAAAAAAAAAAAAATATATATATATAAACAGCCTTTAAAGACAAAAAGAAAAAAACAGTCCCCCTTCAATAACAAAGTTAGGCAAAGATCATTAAAAAAAGACTCAAATGACCAATAAATATTTGAAAACATTCAATCTCATTAATAATCAAAGATCTGCAAATAAACAGTACTAACATATAAATGCTTTTCACATTTGCAGTCTTTGAAAGTTACCATATACCCTGTAGTTGGTTTGAAAAGCTTAGTTGGAATAGTACTGGCTTTCTCCCACTTGAAGGATTCTTCTTACCCTTTGAGTTTCCGTTTATGTCCACTTCTTTGAAGTTCTCTCTGACCCCCAAGCTAGGTTACAGGCTCTCATTATCATTTCCATTACACCTTCTATTTTGTGGCATTTATCTGAACCATAGGGTGACAATTTGTGCGATCTGTTGATTCGGTATTTGGCACCTCACTGAGACTATAGTGATAACTGAAGTTTCTATTGAGAATTTACTTTGTGCTATGAAATATTTAAGTGCTTTTACATGTTTTTTTTCATTTCATCCTCCCAATAACCTTATGAGATAGATTCTTTAATTGTGCTTGTTTTTTGTTTTGTGTGTGTGTGTGTGTGTGTGTTAAGATTTTATGTATTTATTTGAGAGGGAGAGAGAGAGAGAGAGGGAGGGAGGGAGAAGCATGAGTGGGGGCAGAGGGAGAGGGAGATGTAGGCTCCCCACTGAGCAGGGAGCCCCATGCCGGGCTGGATCCCAGGACCCAAAGGTCCTTAACGCACTGAGCCACCAGGCACCCCTAATTGTGCTTGTTTTATCGAGAAGGAGGCTGATGAAGTTGAGAGAGGTTTAACACCTGGTCCTGCATGATGGGGCTGGTACCTGCCTCCCCTAGCTAGCTATTGTCCCTCCTTTGAGAGTTGCAGGCTTCTCTTTTATGCAGATGGATCATCCAGAAGCCAAGCTCCCTCTCTCTCTCCCCCTCCCTCCAGGGAGCCTCAGGCAGCACCAGAGCTGGACAGGAGCAGATCAAGGTTACATTTCAAAGCTAAAAAGCAAGTGGTTTTATTAGAAAATCCTAAAAATTCACCTTCGGGTTTTGTTTTTTTTTTTTTTTTTTTTTTGGTTTGTTTGTTTTAGTAAGTACAACTTTTACCCATGACAAACCTCTCCATATTTCAAAATGTCACCTTCCATCATAAAGATACAAAGCAAAACTGGGGCCCTTGAGGAATTCATGGCTCAAGTGTCCAAATCCTTTTTTGGATCCAAAGGAAAATACCTTTTCACTTTCATATGCTCCTCCGTAAATGTCAAATAGATAGCAAGATAAACAATCCTTTTCGAGGATATAGGACACATAGGAATTATTAAGTTAAGTCAATGAACATGGGGTGACGGCCCTTTGTTCGCAAGGAGACAGCCCTGAGGTCTCGGGCAGGGTGAGCTGGTGCTCGGGGCTTCACGTTTGGGGGAAGGGGGTAGGCGGTGAGCAGCTGGAAGAGAGGGTTTGCTAATTCACATCTGTAACCAGCAGGGAGCAGGGAAAGAATTGGTGAAGGCATGCAGCTTTGTAGAATGGAGACACTTCTAGGAACCTCTAATCTGCCACAACCCCCTGAATACAGGGTTCGCACAAAAAACAAAGCAGCTCAGGGCACTGGTTTCAGAACCTGAGCTTTGGTGTTAGTAGGATCTGCATCTGAGTCCGGGCTCTGTAGCTTGCCTCTGTGCAAGGTTCTTAATCTTATGAGCCCAACTCTCCCACAAATTTGGGGTAATAAAAGGGTTGTAATGAGAGCTACATGGGATGAGTAAGCAAAGTGCTTAGAGCAGAGCCTGTCCTGTCTCAGGCTTTCAATATTTGTTAAACATTAGTATTTCATAGTGGTAACTCAGCCTGCCAGTGAAAATGATCCCGTCCTTTATATCTTAATTATTTTTCTTTAGACTTCAATTATTTTTTTATGGCAACGTTCTACATTGAAGTGCGTATTTTCCAGGCTTATTAAATAGGATATACTAAAGGCAGTGAATTCCTTTGCTTTTGTGGGAATTTTGTTATGCTTCATATGCGTCACTATACAAACATCAACAGTGCAGGGGTCTATAAAGTCAAAACTAGAAATCTGCCCAGCGTGCTCTAATTCTCCAGGTAACCACTCTTAGAGTTCATGGTGTGCCCTTCCCAACTTGGAATTTCCCTGAAAGTTTCACTAAATGCTGTGATGCTGGGATGCTCTCATCTAGAGCTATGACAACGTGTGCATTTTGTCCTTACACTAAATGGCCCCAGCCGGCCAACATCTTGGAGCTCCAGGCCTGCTCCTCAGTCTTTCTGCCTCTCCCTTGATGTCAGCCGGTGGCCTTCCCTCCTGCTCCTTCCCACGTTAGTTGGAGTTTCTAATCTCCTTTGTTGAGGAAACAAAGCACCAAGTTGATTTCAAGAGTGAGCTCTTTAGGACTGTGATCTCAGGTATTTCAGATACATGATAATAATTTTCATATATTTCTGAGCTTATGGTTATACCATAGAAAGACGTAGTATCTCAGAAAGAGTCCTAGATGGGAAATGCAAAGATATGATTTCTCGTCCTGGCCTTACCATTTAATACCTGCGTGAGCCTGGAAAAGTTACTTGCTAACTAAGCCTCAGTTGCTCCATCTGTAAAATGAGACCTATTAATTAATTCACCAAAGTCCTCGTTACCAAGGGCTTCCTGTGGGACAGGCATATTCCTAGATGCTCTGCACACAGCATGAACAAGACGGGTATCCTCAAGTTTACATTCTAGAAGTGGGAAAAGAGGTGATAAACAAAATGCATTCACCAGTTAATATCCTCAGTCAGATAATAGTGTTACCAGAAAGAGCTACGAAGACAGTTAAGCAGGGTGGTACGGTTGAACATGATAGGTCACCCGTCTCCCAGTGTTGCCAGGCCTTCGAATAAGTTTCATCAAAGGGTTTTGTAAACTCTAAAACATGATATAAAATATAATTCTTAGGAAACAAGAAAGCACCCATGTATTTCTAATACCAACCACCCAAGATTCTGTGATTCTCAAAGATGTGGTGGGTGCCTCCAAGCAAAGGGGACATCTGGATGGCCAAAGGGTAAGAAACACTGCTTTACAGTGAATAGAACAGTTATCTGTGTTTATTTCCATCTGTCCCCTAAGTTTGCAAAGTCTCCCAAATATGTGGCAGGGATAAAAGAATGGGAAGATTTTTTTTTCTATGTGCAAAGGCCATCCTTGTATATTACTTAGGCTAGACCCTGCCATTAGCACTGGAATGACCAATGGGAGGGTGAAAGGGTGCTGGACCAAGCTCTGCAGCATCCTTTTGTGGTCCCAAACTCTCAAGTGTGTGTTTACAGATCATTTAATACTCTAATGGTAGGAGAAAGCCGAAGCAAAGTGCTCCAACCACCACCAAGGAAGACTCATGAGACGTTATGATGAAGCAGATCTGGTAATATGATAAAGACACATTTATATGTCTCGGTTTAGGATTTCCATCGTTAGGATTTTCATCACTGTCTCAAACACCCAGTGAGGCTTGTCTCACTCCCCATACTTTACAGATGAGAAAACTGAGGTTCCCAGTGAAAATATCCTCCCCAATGTGTCGCTGAATGAACTTCTTGGATGAGTGGCTGCCTTCAGAGCCCCCCAGGGGCTCAGGCCATACTGGGTTTCTTCTCAAGCTCCTGGGCCCTTCACGCTCCATCCTGTCTGGGGCCCCTTGCTGTTGCCCTCCCTTTGCCCATCCTGCTCTCCCTTCTGGTCTTCTGCCTCCTTCCCCACCTTAAATACAGGTCCTCCTGTTCGTTTTTCTCTACCATAGCACCTCCTTTTCTTCTAGGCACATATGAAGAGATATCATATTTCCAAACATGTGAGTTCGTGTACTGGCAGTCCTCCCCACCATGAAGTCAAAGTCTATACCTGCTCAGTTCACAGCTGCATTCTCAGCCCTGGCATGGTGCTCATTAAGTATTTGTGGAATGATGAAGGAGGGAAGGCGGGCCGGCCAACTCATCACTTTTATTTGAAGGGTCAAACATAAAATTAAAACTATTTGCCCTGATATTCTATCACGAAAATGTTAAAACAGAGACAAAGGTGAAAGAATTGTTATTATGTTAACAATTCAACAATTGTTAACATAAATTAAGAGCTACTGATTGAAGTTCGTGTGAAGGAAAACTGAACTTATTTTTTTTTAAAGGTCTTATTCTACTCCAGAGGGGGAGGGGGAGGAGGAGCACAAGCTGGGGCAGAAACAGAGGCAGAGGGAGAAGCAGGCTTCCCACTGAGCAGGGAGCCTGACATGGGACTCCATCCCAGGACCCCAGTGATCGTGACCTGAGCTGAGGGCAGATGCTTAACTGACTGAGCCACCCAGGCGCTCCTGGAAAACTGAATTTAAAGGTGGGTTGCTTGGTTGCGACACACAACACACTAGGCATCAGACTCACTGGCACTCACTGCCAAGTGCTCTGGGGGTTTTCAGTTGTCAGGAACCCGCTCTACAGAAGTAGCACCTTGGACAGAAAGCTGTGGGTCCCCACACACAGGGCTGACACCTTCCTCACAGTTCCCGGTGACACAGGGTGTTGGGGGACAAGGACATATCTGGGCCTGGGGGGGGTCTCATCAAGGCCTCCTGAGGCTCTGTGGTGTTGGTCGAATTAGTTTTCCTTTCTCATCGATTTCTTCTTCTGTGAAATGGGGATTGGTATCCCAGGCCTGACCCCCTCATTGCTCACCAAGGTGGGATGATGGGAATCAGATGTAGGGCACTGTCCTTTGTAAAAATACAAAGTACAAAGTACCGTCTAAAAGCCAGGGCTTATTGCAGTCAGGGGCACACACAAAGCATCCGGGTATCTGTTTATTTTCCTTCTCGCTCATTTGCACCGTTAATGAAGAATTCCGGGTTACCTCCCGGCTTCTGTTATCTGGCTGGACTTTGGATCATAGCCCTGCGGCTCCTCCTGAAAACCTGTCGTTGAGCCAAGGGCAAACCTGTCAGGGTCTCTTAGAGACTGACTGCTCACTCCCCAGAAGCTGGATTGCTTTGAATTTTTTGCCAAACCTTCCCACTCTTAGAAGATTGGAGCCTGAAAGAATACAGGATGGGCCCCTTCCCCCTCCCCCGCCTACAGGATTTCAGTCTCCCATCTACCCTCCTACTCCTTTTCTTCTCCTCCCACCCAGATCCAAACTTGCAGGGGACCTTTTGCCCTGATTTTCAGCAGGAAACACAACCAGCAACCAGATGTCTGACTTTTTCACCCCCTTGGCAAGGATTAGCCATCTTCCCTGTAAATTTCCGGCCTTTCCTCTCCCTTAGATCTTTCAGCTTCTTCACGCTCCATCTCCTTTAGCTCATACACATGAACAGCCTCCAGAGGAGAAACAAAAGGTAGCCTGCAAAGGGGAGGATTTATATACCCCGCTCAGGGCCGAGGGGCGGTGGATGCTGCCGAGGCTGGGGGTGGGTCGGGGAGCTGTTTGGCTCTCGGATTCATTTGCTATATTGCTGAATTCAGGTCCCATAAATTCGGAATAGGTGTCCTTGATCAAAGACAGAGATAAATAAGCTCACACCTTAAAATAACACATAAAGGGGAATAAATGCAGAATCTGTCACCGTCCAAGTCACTGGGTGTGAAAAAATAATAAGGAAGGCAGCTCTGTCAGCTTCTGGAGTAATGAGACCTGGATCCTCTCCGACACATAGCGGAGGACTTTGGAACTGGGAGAGTCTCAGAAGTCAGCTCATCCTGTTCCTTCGCTTTCCAGGTGGAGAAACCGAGGCTCTGCCGAGGCAGAAAGGACTTACCCCAGGTCTCTTGGTGGATGGCACTGTGGGGCTTCGCAGCTCAACGCTGTACTTAGACCTCCCCTGGGACATTTCTGGAAAAGCAGGGTAGCAGTCACAGGTGTGGGCTTGGCCTTCCTACTGTCTCTGTGTCCTTCCGCTCTCGGAATGGTCGTCTGGGTCTCCTTTTTAGGGGTCACTCTGATCCACAAGTCCCGGCCATGCTGCAAGAGCAGCAGGGACCAATAATCACCTTGCAGGGGAGGAAAAGCAGAAGTCTTTTTTTTTTTTTTTAAACATAAGAGGAAACACCCAAAAAGACTCTGGTTTTCAAGTGAACACTCTTAGTCTATCTATAAGGCGATAAGGAACAAATGATTCCCAAAGAAATGCATGAAAAGCAGGTGGGTCATCACAGGAAACTTTTTTGAAGGGGGTTTAAGGAATTATAACTCATTTGTGCAGAGTCCTGTGCCCCTCCCATCCCCCACACTCACTTTCCCACCTTTGTCCCTGTTTGCTGGTATAAATCTTCACTCCACCATTCCTAGATGGCGTGGCTTTGGTCAAGTTGTCGTCCCTCTCTGTGCCCTAATGTCTTTACCTATAAAAGACGGATACTGGTTCTTATTTGGGGATTACGTGAAATGAAGGCGATCACATTTTGCATGTAGTAGGTGTTTAATAAACTTCTGTTTTCTTCCTTCTGCAGTGGAAGACTGTGAACGCTTCCCTTAGGGAATGGGTCCCGACCGGGTAGGAGGGTGCCTCCCTCGAGCTCCATAGCACTTTGCCTCCTCACCCACCTGCATCTTCGTCCTGCAGCCTCAGCTGCCTCCAAGAAGAAGGATTGAGGGGCACCTGGGTGGCTCAGTCGTTAAGCGTCTGCCTTCGGCTCGGGTCATGATCCCAGGGTCCTGGGATCAAGCCCCGCATCGGGCTCTCTGCTCGTCCGGGAGCCTGCTTCTCCTTCTCCCACTCCCCCTGCTTGTGTTCCCTCTCTAGCAGTCTCTCTCTCTCTCTGTCAAATAAATAAAATAAAATCTTTAAAAAAAAAAAAGAAGGATTGATCCGGGCCTTGAAGGATGTGTTCAATGTGTCTAAGTGGCCGGGACACCTCGGCCTGGCAGCGCCACTGTGGGAAATGTATGCTCCCTCTGTGCCGGACCCACAACCAGGGCCTCTACCCCTGATGTTTCTAATTGTTCACTTCACAAAACCTGAATTTTTCTTCTAAAAAAAAAAAAAAGAAAGAAAGAAACCAGGGCCCCAACATTAATGTAAATGAATCCCAAGGGGGGCCGTTAGCTTGGACTCGGAACAATGAGTTAATTGAAAGTGGTAATGAGAAAAAGCAGCTGACACTCATAAACCCACGGGCCAATGAGCAGTTCAATTCCTGGGCAGCGGCTGAGAACCAGGCTTGCTAGCCAGCCACGATGTCAATGGCTCCTGAAAATAATTGCCCGAGGAATACCAGGCTACGGGCAGGGCCCGAGCTTGTCTGCAGATCTTGTCACCTGGCTGGGACCCACCTGCGCTGGCTCAGCGCCCAGTGCTTCACGCCCTGAGAACACCCTGGGCTTTGAAGAAATACCTGGGACCCAAGGACAGACACTCACCTAGGATGTCCTGTGGCAACTCACCACATCAAGGGACTTGGCTCACATTCCAGCATGGGGACGGGGTCTGATGCAAAACCATCTCCAGGCCTCAGTGTTCCTACCTGTCAAATGAGTACATTAATACCTTACCGCCCCCCCCCAGCCTCTCAGCATTGCTTTGTTTGGACATCAAATGAGATAGGTCTGGAATGTTCTCTAAAATAAGACACGTGTAAAATAGAAAAGCTCTGCATTGAGTGGAGGGGTCAGGTTGCCTAGTTAACTCGGGTTAGACTCAGAAAATAATAATTCCTGCATCATAAGATCGAGAATTAAAAATATACCTTGTATATAATACTACACAGTATTTGGAATGGTGGCTGGTATATGGTAAGCACTGAAGACATGTCAGCTAGTCCTTCTGGTGAGTTATTACTTTCAGGGCTGCATTGTTTTGTAAGTGACTAATCCAAGCTTAGGGCCAGAGGTCCCGTTTGGGCTTGAACTCTGCTTCTTTCTCCAACCATTTCAGGTCGCATGGACCAAACGTCCATTCTTCCCGCAGCAGTCCTGCATCATACAAAGCGGAGCAGGCTGAGTCGACAGCAGTGGGAAATTTGAAAGACAAAATGATTCACAACACAGCTGAGATCTAACCAAGTGAAATGCCATCTCTTCCCAGAACCTGACAATCACACTGCATTGTGGGCTCATTGCAAGCCTGTCCACCTGCAGGGCCAAGCAGGGACGTAATGGAATCTCCAGTGAGCCTTGGACCGTTTATCCAGACAAGTGATGGAGTCCAGGGTACAGGAAACCGGGAAACATGATTGTGTGTGTCTGTGGGTGGGGGAGCTGCAGAACATCCTGTAAGAAAAAATGATGGACTTCTTGGATTAGAATGAGGACACAGGCATCTCCCTGGCTATCTACCTCCATTCCCCTGTGTCTCTCAGACCTTCCCAGAAGTTTCCTCTTATTACTCACGTGCAACCTCGAGTGGGACTTGATGGCGGGGGCTGAGTGGCACTGCCCATACTATGCTGAGCATGAGTCTCATGGCAAGTGCTGGAACATAATCCACGTGCCTGTGCCTTAGTATATGCTTTATTAAAGCCAAGGACAGCATTAAAGCACAACCAAGTGATTCACACATTGCCAATAGGAGTGAAAATTGGCATAACCTTTTCAGAGCACAGTTTGGCAGTGCTTCTCAAAACTAAAGATGCGCCTACCCTTTCACCCAGCTTTTACTTCGAGAAATCTGTCCCACAGAAACATGCAGAGGCCCAAACCTGTTCCCTGCGGTGTGCTGGTAATAGAAAGGATTGGCATTAACTCAGCTACCCGTCCAAATGCGCAAAGATGCAAAGATGCTCACTGCACCAGCCTTGTAACCCCGGGGAAAAAAGAGAGACCATGGGAAATCTGTTTATGTGAGGTGTTTAAAATACTGAGGTGACTTAGTGCATGGACTACAGTGAACACGGACAGTTTCCAAATATGTGAATAGAAAAGGTAGATTGCAACATAGTAAATGCAGTGAAATCCTTTTTGTTAGTATGTGTACAGAAACAAGATCCAGATGAATAGACAGAACTATTGACCTGATTGTTACCCTGATGGGGCTGGGGGGAGTGGGGACAATAGAGGAGACTTATACTTTCTACATTATTTATTTCTATAGTGCTGGACTTCTTCATGATGGAGATGTTTCAAGTTTGAATGTAAAAAAAAAAAGCAGTAAAGGGGCACCTGGGTGGCTCAGATGGTTAAGCATCTGCCTGCAGCTCAGATCATGATCCCAGGGTCCTGGGATCGAGCCCCATATGGGGCTCCCTGCTCAGCGGGGAGCCTGCTTCTCCCTCTCCCTCTGGCCCTCCCCCTGCTTGTGTGCTCTCTCTTTCTCTCTGTCTCAAATACATAAGTAACATCTTTTTTAAAAAGCAGCAAAGATGATTGCGAAAATGCACATAAACAAACTTAAGGGTAAATAAGCCTAAAGGGCTGAACTACACGCTTGGCCTTCAGGGCATTCAGTTAGGTTGGAGTGCACTCTCAAGGATCCAGAGAGGTGGTTCGGTTTGGGCTCCTTTGTGGAATCTTTGGTAGGCAGGGGTCAAGTTGGACTGGGAGCACAGGCAGCTCAAGGAGTTCTGTTCCCTACTGAGGGCAGCAAACGTTGACCAGCTTCAGAGCCGAGGAGCTGTCGGTCTGGCTGCCCGGATGCTCTTGTGGAGGTGGGCTGCAGAGAGGCTACGGTCGGGGCTTGCTCCCCCTTGGGAGCAGATCCGGGTCTGAGTCAGACTGGGAAGAAGGGTTTCCTTCAGGCCCCTGTCCATCTCGCATGCTGGGAACTCCACACAAAAGGTCATCCTTTTTCCCCTTCCTCCCAGAGGCCCAGAAGAACTTTCATGTTTCCCCTTAGGACCCTGAAATTCTTAAATTTTTGATTCCGGGTGAGCTGGACAAGAAAAATCTGACCACGCCAAGGGCACTGTCCGTTCTAGGCGCCAGATGGCTGGGCAACATCTTTGTGTAGCTTCTCAGGACCTGCTCAGCCAATCACTGAGGGGCCCTTCTCCCCAGCAAGGGACCATCAACAGCTTCTCGGGCTGGAGGAACGAAACTTGTGCCTCTACTCATTCAGTAAAATCAGCCGGACCTATTGAAGAGCAGACATGGGATGGGAAGTCTTTGGTCCCCTTAATTCTGCTTCATCTGAGGCATTTTAATGTTATTCCTGCAGAAAGGCCAGAACCCTCGTCGGAGCCTTTTTGACATTGAGAAGGTTTACAGGGGAGTCATGTGAACTACCTTTGAATATTTACAAAGTCAACCCCTGGAAAGAGACATTTGACCCAATCTGTGGATTTCCAGAACATTTCCCTCTCTATCAATAATGGGTGAGAGTTCCAGGGGAAGAGAAGTGGGGGACGCCTGCTGTGGACCAGTGTGAGCTTCCAGGGATACACCGGTGAATGTCAACGGGCTTGTCTATCTTCATGGACATTACAGTCTGGTGAGGGAGGTGACCTTCAAGTGAATAATGACCAGCCTAGTATATAATAGCAAAGGGACACGGTGCCCTGAAAACTCAGACAAGTTTCCACAGAAACCTAGAATGAAGGAAGCAGTCTAGACTGGGGGCTCAGGGAAGGCTGTCTTAAGGGAGCGATGCTGAGATCTGAGAGGTGAGACATGGACAGGGCTGGAAGGGGTGGGGAGTGATCACCCTTTAGATAGACCCTCCACAGAGGATGGCTGTGAGCTGGGGGCGGCGGGGGGGTTGGGCAGCAGGGGAGATGGAGAGAGTGGACGGGGATGATGAAAGGGCAGTGAAGAAGACAAAGGAAATGATGGTTTTTATGGAGATAGCTATGACTACAGCCACTACTCCTCCTTCTAAACACACACACACACACACACACAGCCTCAGAATATCTTACTTGGAAACAGATGGAGGTTGAACTTGCCAAGACCAAAGGATTCCTCACAGGGCTGCGTCCCTGTGTTTACTAACCATTCATTCCTTTACTGAGAGAGACATGAAGAACGAAATTGATTCAAGTACCTGCTAATTAAGAAATGATGAGGATGGAGAGGATCTGGAATGAGCTTGATAAAAGCGTATGCTTGACTAGTTTTAATCTTTGTCTTTCTTTTACTGGACAGGAATCTAGAATGCCAGACCGTCTGGTTCAACACCGCACACTCCTCGTCTGGACTCCTGGGCCTTCTTCCTTCCTCAGGAAACCCAGGCCATTGCCCACAGGCGCCGACTCCCAGGCCGCTTCCCTCTCCAACCCAAAGAGCTTCCAACCCAAAGCCTGGACACTTCTTTCCATGCCAGGGAACCCAGCCTTTCTCTTGCTCTGGTAGAGCTGGCTCCTCTCCCTCGGGGGGGGGGGACTCCGACACCCCTTCTGACCTCCAGCCTCCTCTGTGCTGCACATACTCTTCCTTGAGCTCATCTCATGAATCCCCACCTCCTACCCCCTCCCCTCCTTCCTAGCCTGACACTTCACTCTGTTTTATTCTCTCTATCCCAGATCAAACTCGAAGGCCCCTCTGACCAGACTCCTGAGGCTGGAGGCTGGGAGTAACCAAGGCAAAAGGGACCCGGGGCTCTCCACTCCCCACCCACACCCTGCCCCCTTTCTCTTCACCTCTTCCTCAGGAGCCTAGCTCCCATCGGAACCGAGATCTGAAGGGCCACCTGGGGCAAACTAGGGTGCTGGAGGATCTGTACATGATCTCTTGGGACTAGAATCTTGGAGCTATTTGGCCTGAGGAGAAGCACAAGGCAGAAGGCCTGGTGTATGGGGTAGAAAGCGCCTTCCAGTGAGCTCTGCTTCAAAGGAACAAACATCTCCCAGGGAGATCCACCTTCCAGTCCCACAGGAAGTTTCCTACTCTGTCATCTTCCTTCATGGATTCAGTGGGCCACTGTGTGCCGCCTATTCTTGGAGGGGTTCTGAGATGATCAGACAGGAATGAGGCCATGGCCATCAGGGTTTCTGGAAGATGAGATAAAATGTAAAAACTTCTCTTTATGAAGATGAGAGGTTCTTAACTTCTTAGAGATCACAAACCCTTAGAACAGGTAAAAGGGCCTCTCACCAGAAAAATATTCATGCACAAAATGCAGAAAGCTTTGCAGAGAGCACCAAGGCAAAGGACTGGGGGAGAACCTGGGCAGCCAGGTAAGCCCAACCAGCCAGCAGGCAGGGCACCCAAGTCCCCCTTCCCTGCACCAGAGAGCATGAGGGAAACCTAGCCTCATCCGGGGTCCGGTCCCTAGGTCCTGGCTACAAGGAAAGAGCAAGTGAATGAGCACCTTTTTTTTCCCTCTCTCATAGGGATAGCCCCATTACATTGGGCCCCTCCTCTCTACTGTCATATAAAGTAGGACTCCTAAGCAAGAATTCTCCTGGTCCAGAGGTAAGCAAAATGCTATTCCTAGCGCTTTCAGAAGGGAAAAGTCTGCCGAATTCACCCCATGGCCTTGAAATAATCTGCTGACTCCTGGCTGGCTGGCCAGATGCAGGGCCTTCCTTCCTAGGTCACTGCAGAGGAGAGGACCCCTACATGGGTGCACACACACACACACATGCACACACACACACATGCACAGAAAGGCCAGGAGACCTGTCTCTAGACTGAAAGCCCTGACTCTTGTCTGGGCTCCAACCTTTGCTGGAACACTGACCTGGGCAAAAATAAATGAAGTCTCCACAATTAAACAAACAAACAAAATAAACTTATAAGATAATGAGAGCAAAGTCTGCAGGAGCCCTGGTTTAGTCTAAGACTTCTTTACCCATTTAAAACATTTGTAATGAGCTCACCCAACTCAGAGGACAAGAAATGGTATTGTTTTCCCTATTAATTTGGGGTGTCCCAGATTTTTCCCTCAAGGTAATAAGGGAAAAGTAAAATTACCTTTTGTATGTTTTGCACTGGAATTCAGTTAACAAACATTTACTGTGGGTCTTCCGTGGACCACAGTACCAGGCACCAGAGCAAAGAACTGGATAGACGTGTCCCTACCCCTCCCCTACATCACAGAGGTAAGTGCAGGTGTGATGAGTCTTCCCACAGGCACTCCACCCAGGATGTTGTGTCATCTAGGAGTGTGGAAGCATCCCCGCTGCTCTCCCCCAGGAGGAAGTGTCTTTTCCTACCCCCTGGAAGGGTGAAAGTAGCATGTGGGCGCAGTCTTCCATGGAGCCTGTTTGCCCCAGACATGCCTTCCCAGCTCCTCCGACTTCCCAGCTCACACCCACCCTCCCTCCCCAGCAGCGTCTAGGCCCTATAGTCACAGGGCCACAGCACGACAGGAAAGTGGCACAAAGCCTGGGGAGTGGGATATGTCTGGAGCGGCCAAGGTCCTGGGCTGGCGTCGGGTAGAAGTCACAGGTAAGACTAGTGGTAGAGCTCCTGAAATGCCGGCAGAGAGCTTGTCCTGTGAGTAACCCCATCTTCCTCTGCACCCCTTTCTCTTCCCTGCTACCACCAGCCTTCCTCCTCACCGGGAAGGCAGCTGTCTGAGGCCCAGCTCGGACATGTGATGCACAGTTAGGATAAGGCCAAACACTAGCTGCGGCCTACAAAGCCCTGCGCTCTATTTTTAATATCTTGAGGAGCCTCCATACTGTTTTCCAGAGTGGCTGTACCAGCCCGCCTTCCCACCCTACGACCCAGCAATTGCACTACTGGGTATTTACCCCGAAGATACAAATATAGTGAAAAGAAGGGCCATATGCACCCCAGTGTTCATAGCAGCAATGTCCACAATAGCCAAACTGGAAGGAGCCGAGATGCCCTTCAACAGACGAATGGATAAAGAAGATGTGGTCCATATATACAATGGAATGTTACTCAGCCATAGGAAAGGAGGAATACCCACTATTTGCACTGACATGGAGGAAACTGGAGGGGATTATGCTAAGTGAAATAAGTCAAGCAGAGAAAGACAATTATCATATGGTTTCACTTATTTGTGGAACATAAGGAATAGCACGGAGGACCATATGGGAAGGGAGGGAAAACTGAAGGGGAAGAAATCAGAGAGGGAGACGAACCATGAAAGACTCCGTACTCCAGGAAACAATCTGAGGATGGGGTAGCCGGGTGATGGGTATTAAGGAGGGCACGTGTTGTGATGAGCACTGGGTGTTATATGCAACTAACGAATCATTGAACACTACATCAAAAACTAATGATGTACTATATACTATACAGTGACTAACTGAACATAATAAAAAAATGAAAGTAGTATTAGATATACTTAAACAAACAAACAAACAATCAAACAAACAAAAAACACAAAGCCCTGGGTTGTCCTGTCCCCGTTTCCAGGCCCATCTGTCCTTGCTTTCTCTGTCCGGCCTTGGTTTTCCCACCTTGGGGTCTTCACACTTGCCTTGAAGGCTTCCTCACCCTCAACCCCACCCAAATGTCACCCTCACTTAACACACAGCATGGGCCTGTGATTCCTACTTGTCCTTCCTACTAGGTTATGTACTTTGCGTGGGCAAGGACTGGGTCTGTTTCTGCTCTCCGTTGTGTCTGGTGTCTGTCACAGAGCCTGCACAGAGCAGCTTATTAGTGAAAGTATACAAATACTTGCATGGAGAAAACAAATCAATACGTGCCTTGCGTGGGGGAAGCTGCCCAGACTGAGCAGACGCCCTGGCCCTCACCCTGTATGCTGGGCTGGCATACAGAAAGCACAGTGTGTCTGCCGTGCCCACAGCAAGCTTGTCGGGAAAGCAACCTGAGCTGCTTCGCTCCTGGAGAAGTGGCTGTGACATGGGCCGTGTGGTTTGAGTGGGAGCAGCCCTACCGCTCTGGCCACAACTGCCCAGATGAGGAGACTGGAGTCCTTGCCCACCTGCAGCTGCCATGAGAAACGCCAATCGTTCTAGAGGAGGCTTAGGATGAAATCGATCAGTAGAATTCATTTTGGAGGGGGGCGAACTTGGAAGCGTCTCTTGAGAAGTCTAATGGCCAGGAATTCTGGAAAAGTGCATAAAGAGGAGGAGGGTCACTCTAGGGGTGGCTGGATCCCTCATCGCACCCTGAGTATTGTTCTAGAAGTCTGTCGGACACCCCGCTTTTGGTAGCCCTGGGACCAACGTGACTTCTTTGCCAATGAAACCACGTTTTTTTTTTTTTGGCTACATATGCTTGCCTCCTCTACCCTCAGGTAGCTCCTGTTCATCGCTTTCTTCCAATTTCAAGGAGTAAGAATAACCCAAGTGTGAGAATGAGGAATGGGTTTGTTGCTGTGTGTTTGTTCTCATTACGTGCTGCGCAGGAAAAAAAATTTGACCTTTTTGTTTCCTCCTTAAGGCTGCTAAGAGTCTCCAAAGGTAGCTGCTAGAAACCATTCTGCACAAAAACCCGTGTCTAGTATCTTTTTGGCCATGTAGCTGTGGGGCATTAGCCTACTGATGAAATTGTTTCTGGTACCCTAGCAGCTCCAAAACCTTTGGGTCCTTAAGGTGCACTCTGGCAGCCCGGTGAAGACCTGGCCTGTCCATGAATCAGCACTAGTTCCTGGCATCCCAGCTGCTAACTCCCTCGGGAGCCAATGCAGGGGTGGCTGCTTGGGGGTCCGGGGGCCTTTGGTGACTCCAATTTGTTTTGGCTCTGTCCATGTTGCAAAAACGATGAAAGCAAGCGAGGCATGAGTCTTTCTCTTTCCATGAGGTTGCTGATAGACCTTAAAACGAATTTCCTGCCATGTGCTGATGAGATGAGTAGAGGAAGGGAAAAAAGCCATGTGGTTTAAAAAGTTGAGCTCAGCCAATGTTGATCAAAAGAAAGGGGGTGTTTGGGGATCATCGTAAGCATGCAGATTCTAGATGGAGGATTTATGTCTGTCTTCCTGGCTTCACTGTATTCCCTGTGGGCAGAGGTCCTGCCTGGTTTTGCACTCTTAGGCATTCCCAGTGTGGAGCCCAAGGCCTGACACAGAGCCAGCACTCCACAAATATTGGCTGAGTGAATAAATGAATCCGATTTCAGTTATGAAGCCAGAGATTGGAATAGACACCTGACTGCAGGAAGAGACCAGGAGAGAGTTTCAAGGAGCGAGGAGGGTGTTCTTTTCCATGGACATCTGTCTCTTTGAGTAAATAGGGTAAATAGAGGAATGTAAAATAGGAATGAATAAATACATTTTCCTTATCATTGTGGTGCCTGCCCGATAAGAGAGACTCATCTAGCAATCATAAGCAAGTAAAATAAATACCTTAACCTATTTGAGGTTCTTTCCTGTGGTTCTGAAAATCTGTAGCAGCCCCCAGATGGTTTTTGCTAAGACCTCAGAGACATCACAGCCAGAACCACACTGGAGCTCAGACCTCATAAAAATTCTAATTTCTGACAGCATGATCTGGCAGGGGCCTCCTACTACTCCATCTGTGACACATTTGGGGCAGGCGACTCTGTGTTGACTTCTTGTTTCATTTTTGAAATGTTAGAATGCTAGGTTTTGGTGCATCGTGTGATAGTGCTCTTATAAAAAGAAGTTTTGGGAAGGAACACTGATGAGAGCAGCCGGCCCGGCTGCTCTCTGCAATGGGAACATTACACCACAGGACTTGGGTAGCTAGAGTTGACTTAGAGGAACTTAACTGATTTGATTCATCAGTTCAAATCACCTTTAATGTGGCACGTTAGCAATGCTATCATATTGTAAATGATACATCCATCGAGGCATTAGTCATTACACAAATAGAATGAATAGGTTGCACTACACTTCAAGATAAACATGTTAGAACAGTACCTCCATTCAGCCCGGGCCTTTTGAGCTTGCTCAGGGTCCTTACCTGACTGTTAGAATAAATACAAAGTTTTATGGCCTGCTTGCTCTGTGTGACTTCACCATCACCAAATGACACACATTCGCTTTAGAAATGGCAGTCGTGTGCATTGACACGTTCATTCACTCGTTCCTTCTCTTACTCAGTAACCTATTGTTTTCCCAGCTCAGTTCGCCAAGTACTGTGGTTCCCTGACTGTTATCGGAGGGCTCATAAGAACGGTTTTGTTGGGGGGCAGAAGTTTAGGCTATCTCAGTGAGTGGGACTCCAGAGAGCAGGCGGTATGCATAGTGGTTAGAGCAGGAGCTTGGGCATCAGACTCATTGGATTTGAATTCTAGTTCCATCACCGACTGTCTGTGTACACTCAGGAATTGATTTCACTTCTCTTGAGCCTCTACTTCCTTATCTGTAAAGTGCCCAGGAGGCCCCTCATCCCTTACCATCTCTACATCATGCATCTCTTTTCCTTCTTATGCTCCTCCCACGATGCCATGCATCCAGGAAAGATCCTTGAGGTCTGGGCAGGCTGCAGGAGGGAACATTCCTACAGAGGTTCCTTGAAAGCAAAGGTGTATTGATGGAGTGTGATGGCAGATTGGGAGTAGGAGGGACAGCAAAGAGGCCAGTTCACTGGCAGGGGAAAGAAGAGCCATACAGGGGATGGTGGGAGAAGATGGAAGAGACTGGGTTGTGGAAGCAGAGAACGCAAGATTTTACGGAATGCACGAAGTGAGGAATGAGCTTAGTGTGTGAAATATTTTAACCACATTCTGTAATATCCTTCCATGATCAGCAAAGCAGTTGCAAACACCAATTCTTAAAAAAAGGCACCCTCCAAGGTTAGAAACATTTCTGGGCATTGTAAGCCCAAGGAGGTTGTAGAAATATGTGCATCCCCATCCTTAGTTTCTCCATTTATAAAAAAAGAGGATCATAAAGTTAGCAATGGTAACTCCATTGTGAGGTTAGTGTGGCATTTAATAAAACATGTAAAGCACATTGCTCTGTACTTAGCATAAAGTACATCCTTGATCAATAATAGCTATTATTATACACATGGAAAGATATCTGGCAAGATGTTATATGTGTGATTTCAAGTGATTTTTACTTTCTTTTGCCTTTTCTCTGTGACTTGAAATTTGCCAATAAACATGCATTATTTTTATAAAACTATAAGCTATTTTTTTTAAAGATTCATACTTAGGAATGAAACATCTCAGGAAATACAGTCTGAAGGGATGTAGCTCTTCCTGTAACAACCCTTCCAATGAGTGTCCCGGATCCTTTAAACTTTAGTGCTAAATACTCCTGTTCAGAACGTAATCTTTGTTTGACATTGGCATAATTGGTCTATTCCTTGTGGGAGCTTTTTATAAAACGAGGGGCTCCTTAAAGTTCTGAAGAGTGTCCTCCCCTGAGAATACTTGGGCTTTACTCCTTTGAAATGACAGATTTTGATTTTCTAGTTTCTGACTCTTTTGTCAAGTGTTCAAGGATCTTGGAGACAGAAAAGAAGCAAACATCCCCCAGGACACTGTGAGATTCAATAGGGCAGTCATCTTTGTAGCCCAGTAGTGGGCACACTGCCAGGCACATAGTAGGTACTACGTAAATATTTAAGTTGAATGCATAAGCAAATGCACAAATGTTAAATCTAAGGGCTGAGTTTCTGTTTGGGAGATAAGGGGAATGACATCCTATTATACAGTAAAATTTGATTAAGAACTTTAAAAAAATTAAATGGAAACAAAGTGCTTTTATGCGAAGCAAGCATAAAACCAAAATTGAAGCAGAAAATTCAATGACTCCTTATTGAGGGCCTATAGCAGTCCAGGCACTGATCTAAGTGTTGAGGATTCTGTTGTGAAGGAGACTTAACTCCATGGGGGAAGATAGACTTTGATCAAATCATGATATGTGAAAAGAGGGCAAGAGCTAGATGCTTGGGAGGTCTGTAATGGGGGGAACCCATTCTAGAGAATGTGAACTTCTGTCTCCTTCCCCTCGCCCCAATTCCATAGCATTCCCAGATGGGATAGTGAGGTTCAGCGGAGCAGAGGTGGCCAGGGAAGGCTTTTGTAAGAAATTGACCTTCAAGCTGAGACCCAAGGTTGATGAGAGGGAGTGAGACAGGTGGGGAGTGGTAGGCAAAGCATTTCAGAGCTGTCCAAGGTGAAGAGCAAGAATAAGCAGAGGGAACTGTGCGTACAAAACCTGAAGTTTAGGAAGAGCTTGTGACACGTGAGGAACAGAAAGAAGGCCAGTGTGTACAAGGCATGCGCGGGAATGTTGGTAATGGCAGGGACGGTATTGGTCAGGGCAGGGCCGTGGTAGAGAGTTTGAATTTTAAGCTAAATGACATGGGAAGACTTTGAAGAACTTGAAGAGTTTAATTCCAGAGTGATCATAACCTGATTTACATTTTCACCCTGTAATAGCTGTTGGGTGGTCAAGGGGCTGGAGCAAGGCTGGTGGAAGCAGAAGAGAGCCTGGGGAGAGATGGTAGTGACTGGACCTGGCTGTCTGTAGATAGTAGATGTGGAGAGAAGTGGAGAGATTTAGAGATGGTTTGAAGGTAGAAATGGATTGGAAGTGGAAGGGCAACCCTATTTAACCCTGACCTAGCCATCAACACAGCAGTGATCGCCCCTCCTCATCCTGGCACACACTCCGTCCCCCATTTATGATTTTATTATTTTTTTTACTAGGTAGTTATTCCCAGGTGACATACTAAATTTTACTTTTCATATTTAAAAAAATACCTTTAATATTCTATTAAAGCTGAGATTTTTGTCTGTTTTGTTTAATGTCTTTTCCCTGGTGCCCCAAATATGCTTGATACATAGTAGGTGCTCCATAAAGATTTGTCATATTATTGAATAAGGGAGTGAATAAATGAATAAATAAATAAATGAGGATGAGAGGTAGGGGTAAGTGAAGAATGTTTTAGCTGGCTATTGCTGCATAACAAACAACCCCAGGATCTCAGTGGTATAAAATAGCAAACATTAATTTTTCACTCATGGGTCTATGAATCAGCTTGGGTGGCTGTGCATCAGGCTGCAGGTCTGGTGAGCTAGGCTCTAGGCCGTGGGTTGGAATCAGCTCCGCTCTATCTGTGTTTTCATCCCCCTTGGACCAGTGGCTACCTGGGGCCTATTTTTTCAATGATAGATGGCAAGAGCACAGAATAGCAAGTCACTATCAAGCACATCCTAAGATGATGTTCATGTCATATCTACTGGCCAAAGCCAACATCAAAGGGACAAAGAAGTAAGTATATTCCACCTTCCCTAGAGAATGTTAGTGCAAAGTCACGTGGCAAAGAGTGCAGATGTATAATTTCACAACAGGGAAGGAGTGAAGATTTAGGACAATAATCCAATCTACCACAGATGACCGCCCGGTGGGACCAACTATGTAGATGGAGTTGCCATGTATTGATGCGGGGGAGATTAGAGCAGCACCAGGCTGGGAAGGGAGAATGACAAGTATCAGGAGTTCACATTTGCACCTGATAAATCCAGCAAGACTACCAAGGCAGAGGTTACAAGTGGTGGAAGTGTAACTAGGTTAAACAACAGCAGAATGTATAGGCTCATGTCATTGGGAAGTCTAAGGAATATTTTTAGATATTGAGGCACAGCCAGATCAATGATTTTTTCATGGCTTCTCCTCTGTATCTCAGCTGTGCTTCACTCTCTTGGCTTCATTGCCAAGCAGACTCCCCCTACATGGTGGCTAGATGGCCTCTGGCAGCCTCAGACTCACCCTTAGCGTAGCAGCAACAGTAAGGAGGAGGATTTCCCTCTCCCCACATCCATACATCAATCTAAGAGAGAATACATGTTGCTTTCTTTGGGTCATATGCCTGTCTATGAACCAATCATGGTGGCCTGGCTGGGGGAAACTGTGATAACCCTCCTGGGTCATGTGCCCATCTCTGGGGCGGGGTGTGTGGGACCGTGCTTAATACTGAAGAGGAATGGCTGCACAAAGGAAGCAGGAGAAAGGGGTTTGGAGAGTATGGCAGGTAGACAAAATCCACAATTCTACAGTCCAGTAGAGACATTAGAGGGGAGTTCAAGGACCTGGAGTTCGTCAGCCAAGTCTAAGATGGAAACGGAAATTTGGGAACTGTCTGCAACAGATAGAACCATAGGCTTGAGGGGGGATGAAATCACCTAGTAAAGTAAGAAGAGAAGAGGGTCTACTGTTGGGTAAAATACTCTACTTGATAGAGTAGAGGTGGCTACTAGGTAGGATACTGTTCATTTAATCCCCATAATAATTCTGTTAATTGGACCCTACTGTAATGCCCATTTTACGGATGAGGAGACTAAGGCACAGATTGGCTAAGGAACTTGGGCAAGGTCACACAGGAAGTAAGGGAGACAGTCGGTGTTCAAACCAGGAAGTCTGGCTTCAAGAGTTCCGGTGCCCAAGATTTTACGCACTTAAAAGGCATTCTAGAGAATGTGAACTTCTGTCTCCTTCCCCTCTCCCCAGTTCCATAGCATTCCCAGATTTTCACTTGCTGCCCTGGATTTGTGGCAGAGTGCACATGTGGTCTGGCTCATCTGAGACCATGTCTCTGAGGATGAAAACTGAGCATGTAGGACTGGGAGCTCAGTTGAGTTAACTCGGAGGGTGTTTGCCATCAGGAGGCACAGATGCTGTTTAAGTCAGGAAGAAATGAGCGTTCACTTCAAGTCCTGCTTTAGAAAGCCTCTTTGTTTTATGACTCTGGGTGCAAGCAACCCTTTTAATTTTGTGTTTTGGATTCCAGCCATAGGAGGCCTTCTTTAATGTAGCAGATGGCTGCAGACAGGCAAGCCAGGTTCCTCCATTCTGCATCAAGCAGCCCTCCCTCGAGAGGGATCTCCCAATTATGTTGCTCTGAAAAAGAGAAGAGAACTTAAAATGGACACATTAAATTTACGCCACACGGAAAGTCACCACTGCTTTAACCATTTGCAAACATTAGCGGGGTCAGGCAAACCTTTGAGCAGCTGATGAAGATTTGGATTTTTTCCTGCGGAAAATGTGACGTAGGTACATACACAAAAATGTGCATATTCATTGGGGGGGTCACAGGGTCTCTCATATCCGTCCCTGAAGCTTCAAGGGGTCCATGGCCTGGAGAGTCCTGAGCCTCCAGGAGAGGCAGCTGTCATTCTTTTATTTTATGTTTCTTTTCTTTCTTTTTTTTTTTTTAAATACATTAAGACTCTCGACATCTGAGTTATGAAAATAAAGGGTCTGTGGACTATTAGGAGATCATCTCACACCAGAACACTCAGATTTTACTGGGGAAAAAAAAACCAAACCCTTTCAAATGTCGAATAAAGTCACTTTAGTGTATTCTCTGGTTTGCACAGAACCTTGTGGCTCATTCTGTTGAACAGTAACATGAAGTTTCTTTGGAAAATTTTAACATGATGACTTTTCTGTCAGTTTTTTTTTTTTTAAGATTTTATTTATTTATTTGAGAGAGAGAAAGAGCATGAGCAGGGGAGGAGCAGAGGGAGAGGGATAAGGAGACTCTGTGCTGAGCGAGGAGCCCAACGCGGGGCTCAACCCCACAACCCATGAGATCATGACCTGAGCTGAAATCAAGAGTCGGACACTTAACAGGCTAAGCCACCCAGGAACCCCTTTCTCGGATTTTTGTATACCATTTCTTTGGGATGTCACTCTTCTCACACTTTTCTCCATTTAGCTCTGCCTCCTGCACTGTTTCTAATAATAAGATTGGAGGTGGGGCTAGTCTGTCAACTTAAGAACATGTACAGAATGTTTAGAACTTGGGAAGTTAGCTTTATCGTTTCTAGGACACAGTCCAGAGGAGTCACTCAAACTCAGACATTTCTTCCTCTCATTCCACTTGCCATGACTGTCTCAGGAAGTGGGAATCTTTGAGGTGGCTACTAGGTAGGACCCTTTATGGATCTCTGTGGTTGTTCACCGATCCTTCCACACTGGGTGACTCCTCCAGACGTCATCACATTCTTCCAATTCTACTGGGTGTGCCCTGGCTGTTAAGGGAGAATCTTCAGAGCTATAGCAAAGAGTGGAATTGACATATTTATTAAGGATTCTGACACCAAAACCAATTTGCCTCAATTACCCTAAATTTTAAATTAAAAATTAAGAATATGGGAAGACTGAGTTAATTATTCCAGTTCTTCATGTTCCTTATATGGTCCCATCTTTCCTGAAAATTACCTTCTCTTTGGTTCTGGAAAATTCAAGGTGGGAGTAGGGCTACACATTAAGGCTGATTTGTTCTACCTAATGAATAACTAAAACAATTATTTTTATTTATTTTTGGAAAAATCCAAAGAAAAGGCTCACTTTTTCCTTAAACATCAACTCAATTAAGGAAAGCCTATTTGGGACTTCAAACAGGGTTTCTCAACCTCAGCACGATTGACATTTTGGGCTAGATAACTCTTGGTAGAAGGAGGCTGTCCTGTATATTGCAAAGAATTTAGCAGCTTCTCTGGCCTCTACCCAGTAAATGCTATTAGCACCACCCTCCTAGATGCGGCAGTCACAATTATTTTCAAACATTGCCAAATGTTCCCCGGGAGGAGGGCACAGCCACCCCTCGTTGAGAGGCACTGGCCTATATTACCCAGAAATAGGTTTCTTTACAAATAAAGCAAGATTGAGAATTGAAGCTGCTTTTATCTGATTCTCCTGGGGGAATGCTAAACTGAAAAATCAGTTTAACTATTTTGATGTCCCACGGAGACTATATCTACTTGTTCAGATCATCCCATTCTACATTTGTTTTTAGAATCCATTTGATTGTCAAAAACAGGAACTTCCTTACTCCATTCCTAGGGCTCCGACATGCCAGTTCATTGACTGTTTGATAATCTTTTCGACTATCTAGGCATTTAGTGATCTGTCTGATTTTCTCTATCCTTTGAGTCTGGGCAATTCCTCCGTTCTTTGGGAGGCATCTTTTGTGCTCTTACAGTTTTTCTTCCTCCTTCTATGTTATCTCTTCCAACTTCAGACCTAAGCTGAGCCCACAGAGCAACTTGGAGAGGTTGGAGTCTCTGGTTGCTTTGATCAGTATGTGAACTCATAGTTCAGGAAACAAAACTGTTGGCTTTGAGATTATCAATGTGAGCATTCATAGGAATCCTGCAATCACAAATTGTTCCTTGCATATTATGCAGTGACTGCAAGACAGCAAATGGTTTGGGGGAAGATTTTACTAGCTATTTGAAGTGTGGAATGGCTCTAGTACACAAAATACTTAAACCAAATTATTATGTCTTATAATGTTCAACAAAACACTCCGCAAACATTTAGTTCTGGGAAAAAAAAAAAAAGGCACCCTCAAGGCAGGGTTATGGGCACTTCTGGGAGTTGTAAACCCATGCAGGCTCCAGAAATATGTGCCTTCCAAGGACTGGAAACTTCTGAATTACCAACAAATAATCAGTGAGTGTGACAAAGAGTTAAAGTACACAGACTTTACTTTCACAAAATTTATGATGTAGTAAAGAGGTTTAAGATGTAGACCTGAAACTGCACACCAATGGTCAATAGGCTAAATCGGGACCATGGATTTGTTTTGCTTGGCTTGGATAGGATTGGCCTCCTGAATGTCTGAGAAAGGGAGAAAAAGTGAGAAAGAATGAAAGAAGTGGCTAAGCATATAAAAGTGATATTTTTTTTGCATTAACATCCAGATTTCCAGCTGTTTTTGAAAAATCAGATCTGCCAACACTGCCCCTTATTTCATTTCCCCATGGTGGCAGTTGGCTGGAGTGGATCAGCAGCTGCCCCTGTGATCAGAATACGCACTGTCTGGTTCCCCACCCTGGCCCACTGCACTTCCTCACCAGGCCCCTGTCCCATTGGAAATGGCCACCTCTCATGCAGACACTTGTGCAACATCTACTTAGTCTTTTCACTGTGGGAACAAACTGCTGGAGCCCCGAGCAAAAGAGCAGTTGTCCATTTGTGTGAGAGGATGCTGGCTCAGGCCGCGGAGGTGATAACAGAAAGCAGTGAGAAATCAGATTTGGCATATATTTTGAAGGTGGAGTTAAGAAGATTTCATGATGGATAGACTTAGGCTATGAGGGAGAAGATTCGGAAGTGACTCCAATTTTGATTTTTACTTAGATTAATTGGCTGAAAAAGGAAACCTACCGTGGAGTACTGGAAAACCCGGGTTGAACTTTTAAAACGAGGACAAAATTATTTAAAAGGTTTTCTTCACTAGTACTCTTCAAACTGGACACCCTACGTGGTGCTACTATCACATTCTGGGAAACGCTGACGCTTCGGGGGAATTTAAGGAAAAGAGCAAGGAGAAGATGCCCAAACACTAAGGCAGAGACTTAGGTTCTTGCCGCAGGAGGCGGAGTGGAGGGATACCAGCCTACAGGTGAGCTTTGGGCAACTCAGTGGCCTCACCTGTCCAGAAGGGTGTGTGTATCTTGAACTATTGGGGTTGCTCTCCCAATACACGGACAGCCCTAATTCGGGGAACCCCAAGTGCAGGCCCTGCCAGCGGGGTTGGGGGAGAGCAGAGACTCCGAGATTTCCATACAGAAGGGGTTCTAGGATTGCTGCTCAGAAGTTTGTTCTGAAGCTAGTTTTCATAAAAAGAGGATTCTCTCAGAGTTATATAGTTACCCCCAAAATCAATAAAAGTAGCCAAGTTGCGTCCGAAGATCTTTCTACAGTGTTTGTATGATTGAGAAAATCTGCAATTGTCCCTATCAAGGGCAGTAGTTTTATTTTCTTACAACGTGGGTTGCTTTGGTTAGTGGAGACTACTAGCGGCCATCGTGGCGGTGGGAGCGCACCGACTCCCACGCCTGGGCCTGGCCATTGCCCCAAGAGCCTCGGGCGGATCGGAAGCCAGGCTTGGCCGCGCGGAGCCAAGCGCCAGGGCTTCCTTCCCTCCGGCCCCGCAGCGGTCACCCGGCCTCTCGCGCGCATGCGCGGACTCCAGCGGCGTCCTCCCCGGCTCCTTCCCTCCCTCATCCGGGTCCTGGGCGAGCGGGCGCCGTGCGCGTGTCCCGCGGCCGAGCTGCTAATAAAGTTGCACTGAGGGGAAGCGCAGCGACGGCGCCCGGGGAGTGCGTCCAGCCGGCGGGTGAGTGAGTGTGGGGCCCCGGGGCGGGCGAGCCGGGCTGGGGGCTGCAGCTTCTTCCGGGACGCGGCTCCCCCTCAGGCCCCAGCGGCTGCTGGAGTCGGGCCGAGGCGGGGGCGTTGGGCCGCGGGCGGAACGGAAACCGCCCGGGCCTGCGGGGCGGGAGGTAGGCCGAGTCCCGGCATGCAGAGGTTCGAGCGGCCGAGGATGGGGCGGCCCGTCCGGCTGCGGAGGCCTTACTGCGGCCGGGGGCGTCTCGAGGCTGGCCTTGGTCCCTGCGCTGCCGTTGCCGCCCGGACTCTGGAGGGAGGCGCTCTGGACGCCCTCGGGGCGGGGGTGGGGTGGGGTGGGGGAGATTCCCGGCCCCGCTTGGGTCCGGAGGAGCGGTTTGTTGTACCTCATCTAAGCACCACTCTCAGTCACACCCCTGGTAGGATCGCCGTGCTGGGTCGAGCCGTGTGATCTGCTACCCTGCAAAGCTGTCCAATGGCTTGATGAATCCGTGCCGTCGTCGCTTTGTGTTTCAGAGATAAGGATCCACGCTTATCGGTGGGAATTACACTCTGGGCACTTGTGCCCTGCTGCTGCACTCAGCTGGTAGTTAGACCTGGTTTCTGCCACTTGCCGTGCTAGTTTTCACCATTGCAAAGATTTCTTGTCCTTTCTTGCAAACTTCTGCATTGGTGCAAGGAGAATGCCAAGCCGTCCCTGTTTGCCTTCATCATATTCGGTCTCTGCCCGGTCTTTCACTTCAGTAGCAGTACTCAAATTCATATTCCGGTCTCTCCCCTTCCCCCTCCCTTTTCCCTCTCTTCCCCTTTCAGCTGCTGCTATTACGTGGAGTTTGGAGCCTAAGCTTTGAAAACTCCCATGTGGCGCCTGTCTTAAGTTGGAGCATGCTCAGTAGCCAAAAACAGATTTCGGTTGCAAAAAGAACTGGGGCGAGGATAGCCCGGGTATTTGGACGTGTGCCCGATTCCTAACAAAATGTTCCAATTCTGGTTTTGATGGCATTGGAGAATGGAGCTGTAGGCCATCCTGGAGGTGAGGAATGCCTGAACACCCTGGGCCAGATCACTATCTTGATTGCAGAGACATTGTTTCCTGACCAGCTGGAGGTCTGGGGGGGGGGGGGACATTCCTGGCTGCTTGTGCGTTTAAATGGGTGTGGTGCTAAGTATATCTTGTTTACCTTATCTTTCTGTGGAAAAAGTTTTGGGTTTGTCACATCATGCGTGTTGCCTAGCACTACCAAAAGTGTTCTTATCTAGCAACAAAGGCTGGGTAGGTGGAGGTTGCGGCTTGGCTTCACAGAAGTTGAGAGGAAAGGGTGCTTGAGTTGCTGTTTTAAAAATTAAATTTAAGTTCCTAAAAACCAGAGTACTTGCATTTCCTTAGAGTACCTGAATTGCCCAGAGTGAGTTTTGAATTTTAATTTGAAACCTAAAAGGCTCAAAAGCCTTAGTCCCAGTAAATTTAGTGACATTGCAAGTAGGGTGAAGTTTCTGCTAGATGTCATTGTGGTGGAGGCTGTTGTAAGGAAAACAATACCCTAGACACAATGTGACAGTTTCACACGTATTGATCAGAATACTCTTAGGAAATTAGTGTGTCCCAAATTTAGTAAGTAAGGGATTATTTACAGATTTGTACAAATTCTTTTTTTTTTCTTTTACTCCTTCTTTGGTAGCTATTTTTTCCCCTCTGCGGTGAACCCTGAGATTACAAGAATACGGAACAACTCATAAGAGGCAATTTAACAAAATTTAAACTTCACAAAGGTGGTATATAATTACAAGAATACGGAACAACTCAGACAATTTAACAGAATTTAAACTTCACAAAGGTGGTACCTAATACGTTTTGGATTTTTAAAATTTAAGTTTTGTTTTGAATGTTTGCATGGTTACATCCTCCTCTCTTTCCCTCTGTATTGCGGATCCCTCCATCAGCGTGCCTTTTTCACATAGCTGTTTTTATTGCATAAATGTTACTGTGTATCTTTGTTACAAAAATTCACTCATCATTTATCCTTCCATTTCTTTAAAATCTGAAATAGCTAAAATAGACAGTAAAAGTTAGGTGAACCTCCTCAGTTCGCTTTCCTCTTAGATTTTAAATGCATCCATATGATACAGTCTGGTAAAAAGGAGGAAAGCCAGCAGTGAACTGGGGAAGAGAGAAGAATAAAATATTTTTGTAGATTCTGTGCAGATTTGGTGGTATTATCTACTTGTCTGGTTCACTTAGGTAGGCGCCACAGAAATGGGTAGATTGATACGTGTTGCATTTCTTTTCCCCCTGGCAAAGTCAGCTATTAATTTCAGTGGGACACAGTGGCAGAATGTTGTTACTAATGAGGTTTGAATCAGATTGTTGTTTACTGTTGGTTATGTAACATGTTGCTGGAAGTATTATTAAAAGTTCCCTTCTGCAGCAAGGTAGAGGCAAGTAAATTCTGCTTACTCTTCACTGGGTTTTAATTCTTGGCTGAACCTGAAGGCACATTACACTATAACCATAATTATACCTGGGCAGCCTGTCTGTTTCCTGTTTGCATCATGAACCCAAACATTATGATTTGCAGTGATGATCTTTTTTGTCCTTTGCGTTAAACAGAGGCAATATGTTTTCTCTGTCTACTGAAAACAGATTTGTAACTTGGTCAAATCAAAGATACTGGCTTCTTAGTGTTTTGAAGACTAGGCAGTAAAATACCAGTTTTTCATCTTAGTGATTTAAGTTGAAATACAAGTACTATCTAAAAAAATCTGTTTCACGCATATTGTTTGATAGTATTTTATGTAAATTTTAATGTTACCGGTAGTTTCTAGAGTTTTTGAATTAAGAAAGCCCTTTTTGTTTATGACTTATCAGTGTTTATTATTACCAGATGTATATGTTGGTTTAGGCACTGAGCCACACATTTGGGTGAATTTCAGAGCCTGCTTGAGTATACTTTAAGATATAGCCACCTTTATTCCTTTGGTTTATCATTCTACACTGTTTTCTTCTGGAGCGTCCGTCTGTGTTCCCTGTCTTCTGTGTGTGTGTGTGTTTCATACTAAGCACAAAGAAGAAGCCAAAATAGTTTATTTCTTCAGATGTTGCCACTGCCTTACATCCAGTGGATTTGCCAGTCTACTCATAAGGTCAAAGACGGTGAAGAAAATTTCCTTTTATAAAGGACAGTCGCAGCCTGAGAGATGATTTTTATCTCTACCAGTCCGAATATTCTAGAGAAGAGAGAGTTATCTGGAAGGATAGGACCCAAGAAGGCTGCACAGAGGTAGGGTGCTTTCCCACCAAAAAAGATGATGCATGATCCCAGGAAGCCTGTCCATGTCTTCTCATACCTTGTTTTTATACTTCCAAAGCTAATAGAATAATAGAACTGGAATTTTTCGTGCTAGATTATCCAGTTTATTGCCATTGTGTAGAACTGTGAATCTGAGAGGTATGTTTACTAGTTGGAAGTTTAAGATGTACAGTTCTTTTTGAAGAACTGTTAAGATTTAGATTGTTGTTAGGACATCTCCCATTTTCATATGTCATCTTCATATTCTAAAATTTTATTGTTTTACAAGTTTGAAAAGGTGGTATAATTACATAGTAGGTTTTTCAGAAATAGTCATCTAGTTCCTAACTTTTTAGTTTTGGTGGTTTTTTTTTTTTGTTTGTTTTGTTTTTGTTTTTTTCTTTTGTTTTGCTTTGGGCAGCTAGGTGGAGAAAATTTTGGCCCTATCATAGTAGAGAGGCGGTTTCAGTGACTTTTCTTCCTGCTTTTATTGTAGTATTCTCTAACTTAGTTGTGATAGTATTTTAGAAGAAAGAATTCTTTATTAGACAGTTCTCTATGGGCAGTACTATAATTGTAATTGACTTTTGGAAGCTAGTGTTAAAGTACATTTTGTAAACAGGTTTTGCTCTTGAATTTTGTGGTATACCAGTCTGTCTATAATGCATATACAGTTTACAGACTAGTATACTCTATGAAAATTTGACAGTGGTTTGATGTGTTGTGAGAGTCTAACTAGGTTTTTCCTTTTGATTTCTGTGTATGTTTTGTTATTGCTGAAAATAACAGAACAAAACTGGTGTCACTATCCCACCTTTCTCTGAGCATAGCACGTGGGGTTCTGAGAAGTGTCTTACACTTTTCCAATTTAACTGTGATCTCAGAATATGACTGGTGCTTTCAAGGCAAGTTTTGTTTTGTTCAGTTCTGTTTTCATGATGTGTTAGGATCTGTCTTGCATCCTATCTGGTAGGCTGTATAACTTGAGATCTAGTTATTCTGGTTTGTATGTTCCCAGGAAAGGGGGTACTACAGAAATATTTCAAAGCTAGTCTTCTCTTTCCCCTTATTTACATCTCTGTGCCCACTTAAGCGAGTGCCTGCTTAACTCACTATTTCCACTTTTTTGAGGTGGAAGTGTATAACTGAGTGACAACAGGAGCCAAAAAGCTACCCAGAGCCGTATTTGCTCCCTTTTCTTCTATGTGACTTGAGTTCTGGGGTGCACATGAGGTATCTTGAGAACATCTTCCTAAAGCATCGTGTACACAGGTTAGTGCTTTGTGCTCCTGAGACCATTTTATAGTGTAATGATTTGGTATCTGCCCTTGACGGTTTTATAACTTAAAGGAAAGCACTATAATGATTGACCAGCTCTGTGTCTATTCCTGTGCCTACAAGCCTGTGCAAGTATACTCCAACACATCTGGTAGTAATATCGGAAATCTTGCAGGCTCTGTGGGGGTGAGTATACATCTAGATCAGGCGCTGCTTAATTAGAGGACTTAGAGGAGCAGGTGAAGTTTAAAGAGTGATTAAAAACTGGGAAACAAAAGTCTGGACGTGGGAGATAAAAAAAGAGAGACTTGTGTGGGCACAAAGAGAGACTATGTAAGATTATTTTGTGAGAAGTGCCAGGGAACATGAGTTCAGCTCCTGAATGGCTGTGAAATCCACTGTGAGAACTTTTGATATCTTTGGAAATTGAGAGCCATGATTGGGAGAAGTGGAGATTGAAGTGTTTCTCTACTGAAAGTTGTTTCGGTGCCCATGTAATTGTAGCCCCTCTTCCTTATAGATGTTCCCATAAAGAATGGTATTTCTGAATCTAGGACAGCTTGTAGGCAAACTTGCTCCTGGTTTCTCTTCTCTGCCTGTTGCCATGGATGTGGCTTACATGTTTTAATAATTGTATGTCTGGATCCGGGATTGATTTGACAGCAGTGGTGACTACTATTGATATTAGAACCATAGGGAAGGATATTTTTAAAGCTTTACCCCCACCAGCCACAAAAATGTTACCCTTGGAGATATATGTATATATATATGTATATATATGCAAGTGTGTGTGTGTGTGTGTATATATGCAAGTGACTTTCTTCCATTGCAGGTGATCCTAAGGGCTTTGGTTCTCCAACCTGCTGCAGATCTGGGACTCTTGTTAAAATGGTGGGAGGTACGGCCCTAATCTCAAACCTAATGAATCTGAATTTTGTGGGATGGTTATGAGAAATTTCTTTCTTTAAAATCTCCATCCATAATTCTTTAATACAGGGTTGGCTGAGATTATGGTGGGTTGTGACCCATATGGGCATTTATTTGTGTGGGTTGATATGCTCAGCAGGTTCTGTTTTGGCTAACAGTGTTGGGTGAGATTTTTGGATTGGTTGCTTGCCTTTTATTTTGGATTGAAGCAGTTAGAGGAGGTGTTGGAGCAGAAAGTGAGGGAGCTGTTTCAATGAATTGAAAAGTCAAGTCTGGGCATGAGTCCTGTGTGTGTGTGTGTCTGGGGGTAAGTGTGGAAGGTGGTTTGTGTATGTCTTTATAGGAGTTGGTTAAGAGGTCCTACTAAGTAGCTTGAGGTAAGAACAGGATCTTTGGGTTTTTGATGTTAATATGATTTCATTTGAAATGGAAGCCTGGTAAAGCTTAATAACATTTCATTCATACATTTAATGTATGTAAAATGTAACGCCTGATCTTCCTTTAGCTTTGCTATCAGCCTTCCCCCAAATCAGTTGATGGCAAATCCTGTTCTTCCAGTAGTCGATGCTGACACTTGGAATCACTGTTGACTCTTCTGTTCTCACATTCCCCATATCTCTTCCATCAGGAAACTTACTATTCCCTGAAATGTATGTGAAGTTGTCTACTTCTCAGCACCCAACTGCCATCACTCTGGTCTAAGCCATTATCATCTCTCACCTAGCTGACTGCAGCTCTGAACTGGTCTCCCACTTTTTAAAACCCTTGCTGTTGATTCTCAGCACATCAGCCAGAGTAATTCTTTAATAATGTTAGTCAGAAATTGTCATGTCTCCATCAGAGAGCTCTCAGATGGGTCCTCATTTGACTTACAGCCAGTGCCCTTATATGCAGGTCTCTTACCTGTTTAACCCCATTTCTTATTTTACCCTCCTTGTTCACTTTATTTTCAGGCTATACTGGTCTTGCAGTTCCCAGAGTGTGCCAGACATGCACCCACCTTGGGGCCTTTACATTCCCTGTTGCCTTTGCCTGCCATGGTTTTCCACAGATACCTGCCTGGTTTGCTCCTATTTCCTTCAAGTTTTGACTCTGTTGGTGCTTACTCAAGTGAGGCCCAGCACAGCCACCCTATTTAAAATCACACCTCTCCCACAGCACTTCCCGTTTACCTTCCTCTGCTTTATTTTTCTCCATAGCACTTTTCACCTAACAAACTAATCACTTATGTATTGTCTTTTTTCTGTCTCCCTCCACTAGAGTGTAACACCACATGAGGACAAAGGTTTTGGTCCCCTTTATTCATGTGTGTATTCCCAGCTCCTAGAATGCTACTTCAAAAAATATACTTTTTGAATGAATTACTTGAATACATTTAACAGGTTCTCTGAATATGCTTAGTATTGTTTCTTAAAGATTACATTCTAGTGGGAGAGAAAAAATCAAGTAAGTCAACAAATAATTACACATTGGTTCATAGCGTGAAGGAAATGAACACAGTATTGGATTAGGGATTGGGGGAAATCTACTTTATATAGGATTATGGGTGATTGGGGAAGGTCTCTGGGATGACAGCTGAAGCTGAAGTCTGAATGATGAGAGAGCTTGGAAATTAGTGGTTGAGGCTTGAGGAAAGTGGCTCAGGCAGAGAATGGCATTTGTAAAATCTCTGAGGTACAAAAGACATTCCAGTATAGGAAGATAAATGCTTTTGAAAGATGAATTGGGAGCAGAAGGTGTTTGCCCCTAGTTTCTCATTGATTTTTCTTAAATTTTAGCCTCCAAATTTGTATAATCCTAGATAGAGTGGAGAGAATTCTTTTGAAATATGAATGTCTCTTGTAAATCCCCTCTTTAGTAAGAATTTTTATATGGCTGAAGTGCAGCTGACTTTGGTTTGAAATTTGTTTTTTCCCCTGACTATACAAGAAACACGTTTGTTTTAAAAACAGAATTGTATGAGGCAGAAAGTAAGAAGTACCCCAACCCTTCAGCTAAGGTCCTTTCAAAAGCTTTTTATTTTAGCACATTCTCTTTCATTAGTTAAAAGAAATATTTCTTGAGCATATGTATCACAGGGCTTATAGCAATAAGTGAAAATAGATATTGTTCCTCTCATTTATGGTCTTGCAGAATTTGCACTCTTTCAGGGCTGGACAGTTAAATGTAAAAAATAGAGGTATGTTAAGTGCTACAAAGTAGAGGTACGTGATGCATGAAGAGTATATAATAGGGGGATTTTATCTACACAGCAGCGTCTAGGAAGGCTTCTCTGAAGAAGGGATGCTTGAGCTGAAATAGAATTAGTGTGTGTAAGTGTGTGTCTGTGTTTTGTAATGTGTTAGATCCTTTTGTAATGTATAATGTTTCTTAATTTTACATTGTTTTCATTTATAGCTAGATACCACTGTTTTTCTTTGTATTTATTAGGTACTCTGCATTATTGTCTAATTGATAGTTTGCAGTTTCTCGAAAGAGTTTCAGGGAACTTAACACACAAGGATTTCTTGGTCTTATTATCCTGGTTTTCTTTCTAGCTCTGAGGTTATTTCTCTAAGAAATGACAAAATACTTTAATTGAGAGGGTTGTACAGTCAGGTCTTCATAAACCAGAGGTAGACTATAAAAGGCCAAGGTGATAGCAGACAGTAGGTTCATAGTTTTATTCTTAAGTACCTCCAGGTTCTAACATAAGAAGCAGCACACATTCCTGCCTGCTCAATTACTGGCCTTCTGTGCTTGCTGTATATGTATTTTACTCTTTTTAATTTAATTATTATTTTTTATTTGGAGAGAGAGCACACATGAACTGGTGGGGGGCAGAACGCAGAGGGAGAGAGAATCTGAAGCAGGCTCCAGCACGGAGCCCAACACAGGGTTCGATCTCCCGACCCTGAGATCATGACCTGAGCCGAAATCAAGAGTCGGACGCTTAACTGACTGAGCTACCCAGGCACCCCCTTTTTTTTTCACTCTATTTTAATGCCCCATCTTTGTTGGTTATCATAAGGAAAGAAAATTAAGTGGTGTGCTAACTAGCATAAGAAGTTCTTTGTAGCACCTTCTCTTTTTTCCATTATTCTTTAAGATCTTTGCGATTACAGATAGTGTTTTTTTCAGGCTGAGTTCCTGGCTTATTAGACGCAGTAAATTGTGAATAAATGAAACATCTACTCTCATAGAGTCATCTCACTTCTAGTCGTATGATCCTCCAAATCTACATATTCTGTCTCTCTTGCGCTTTAATTTCACATTTCCTTGGAGGTGTCTCAGTGCTTTTACTCCCTTAAAGCCAGCCCTTCACCAACACTTTCTTGCCTCGTCTTGGCTATAACTAGAATTGCCCTTTTTAGGTAAGTGATGTCTTTGCTTTTTAGCTTTTTTTTTTTTTTTAAAGATTTTATTTATTTATTTGAGACAGAGAGAATGAGAGAAAGAGAGAGAGCACATGAGAGGGGGGAGGGTCAGAGGGAGAAGCAGACTCCCTACTGAGCAGGGAGCCTGATGTGGGACTCGATCCCGGGACTCCAGGATCATGACCTGAGCCGAAGGCAGTCACTTAACCAGCTGAGCCACCCAGGCGCCCTGCTTTTTAGCTTTTAAACCTTTACCTCTCTTGCTTGCCCTTGTTTCTCTTGTGGGTGGTCACCAAGTCCTCTTGATTGTTTATTTGTAATGCCCATCACATCTCATCATTTTCTGTCTCTGCTGCCATTGCTATCATGGCTTTGTACCCCTGAGCTGGTGTGTCTTCCCATCATAGTTGGATTTCTACTGTGTTTTCCCTCTACCTTCTCTGCCCCCCCCCTGAATTAGGTCTCTTCCTTGGTTATTTCTGACTTTTCAAAATTCCTCTTAGAACATATCTTTCTGCTTAGAACTCTGCACTACACATAGGGTTTCTTCTAGCAGCCTGACTCTAGCCTCATATTCATTCTTCCCTGTTTGGCATCCATTCTGTGGTGGTGCCTTTCCCTTTTGTTTCACAGACTGGCTAAGTGTCTTCTTGCCTCATATGGCTTAATGACACTTGGTTTTCCTTATTCTTGTCCTTTATAACCAACTATATTGTGAATTATAGATTGTCATATTCCTATTTTGATCTTGTGATAATTGTTCCCAAAATTTGTGCCAAAATGATGAGCGGTTTTCCACACCTCATCCTTAAGGCTTTTCTTCACCTTAGTGCAGTGCCTATGGTTGCGGGGGGAAGGACCGTGAGCTAGGCAGAGCTCTTGTTTTTTTGTATAGTGGCTAAGCCTTCCACTTTGTCTGTCACTAGCCATTTGCAGCCCAATTATTTCTTCTTCAGCAGTCTTATTAACAAGTATGTAATCTTTTCACCTTCTCCCCCTCACCCTCTGTTTTCCAGTTATATTGGGATAATTCCTCTTCCTTTCTGTTATATTTATGATCTCCCTAAATCTCAGTTTCAAAGTGTTTGATCACTAGACTTAATTATATTCACTCAAACTGCAATATTGATGAGAATTAACTGGCTCACTTTACACAGGTTGTCCTGTGTATTTCCTAATGGGATTTTAGATTTTGGGGGCTTCTCTGGTTTTAAGCTAGAAATAGAAATTCCCTGAAAGGTATCTTGGGCATGTTCAGTTTAGTTCGTATTTTTTGTTTTATTAACTTGGTTAGCCCACTCTGCATTACTGTAACAAGACATGGCTTTTAAGGAAAAGGCTCATTTTGACATTTAGAATTGTAAAATGTTGGTTTAGTATGGCCCCAGTAAGAGCAAAAAAAGAGAAAACAGATTTTGTTTTCTGTCCCTGATTATGCTATTGAAATAAGGCTTTTTATAAATAAGTACTAAAATGTTAAAAATGTTAAATAAATGTTACATGTTATAAATAGCTTTTTAGGGATGTTTATTGCAAAAGAAAATAATTCTCTGTTAAGTTCCTTGAAGTGTCCTTGTTTTCTTAGGAATTAAATGTATCACCTTTAAAAAATAACAAATATGTATTATTCCCAGTGGTGTATTTTAGGATAACTTCAGGATTATCCCAATATAACTGGAAAACAGGGGGTGAGGGGGAGAAGGTGAAAAGATTACATACTTGTTAATAAGATTGCTGAAGAAAAAAATAACTGGGCTGCAAATGGCAGTGTGTTAGATGGCCCAGGATGAGGATGGCAGAGGCACAAATAGAATCTGCTCAGAAGCCAGGTTTTCATGTAGGGCACTGTCTCACGTATCTGGACTGTCAAATGCATTTTCCTTTCTACTTAGAGGAGAGCACAGAGGGAAGCAGTGAAGAATGTGGGAGAAGCTGTGAGGAATGAAGAAAGAGGAGGCAGGAAAGAAGAGTCAAAGAAATGAGAACAAAAGAGAAAGGAGGGCAACAGATAACTGGTGGGAAGTGATGGGGAGCATGAGAAGGGCTTTGGGAGGGGACAAAAGAAAAAGCTGCATTATTTCCTTACTTCTTCTAAGTTGTAGTTACAGTTTTTTCACCTTAGAACATCTCTGAAAGTGGAATGTGTCTTACATTCGATGGTATTTGAGTGTTGGTTTTGGCCAGGTGGTAGTTGTGATGTAGTTGTCATTGCGTGGGCATACACTCTGCCTTTCTGTTTATGTTGCTGTCATTTCTTCCATTTACAACCTTTGGGAAGATGAAACAAACACCAGTATCAGAACTTGCAGGATGCGTATCTGGCTTGAATGACAGTCCTGGAGTAATATTGGAACACTCTTCAGACCTACAGTCTTGAGGGCAGAAGGATGATAATGTGAAAAAAAATTTTAAGCGGTAAGAAAGCACTGTGTGATAGTGAATTTGCTGCTTGTTCTTCCTTCAAGTTTAATACAGTAATGGTACCATTTAAGTAGATGGCTTTGTATATTTGTTGAAATAAAGTAGCTCAGCTATATTTTTTAAAATCCTTGGCCTGGTAGCAAGATGTTCATGATTATTACAACAGTAGTAACTACAGTACAGAGTATGCACCATGGCAGGCACTAAGTTAAGTGTTTATCTCATTTAATTCTCAGAACTGATATTTATTATATAAAATAGAAAAAGTTAGGTGTAAACGTTAGATGCAAAATGTGATTAGACTTCAAGTCTGGTGTTTTTATGTGTTACAGTGCATATATTATTATCCCTGTATAGATAGCCCTATTTATATTTCCAGCCAGTTTAATTCTACCGCCTGTGTTCTCGCAAACTGAATTTAGTATTTTCTCATCCTGGTAGATCAAATAAAAACTCACATTTTGTGTCTTTACCTACAGTCACTTTTATGCCTGTGATAAAGCTGCTTCACCCATCTTGTCTCTCCCCCTCCTCCCTTGCCCAAAGGGCCATCCCCTGAATTTATTTTAGCACTTTATACACCCTTAGGGCATCTGCCATTCTCCATTGTGTATTGTAGGTAAGGGCATATTTTAATTATCAATTTGTCTGAGATGAAGTTTAGCACTGGTTATATATGTGCCTCAGTAGACTCTGAAAGCATTGAGGAAAGGGAGCACAGAGGAGGACCATATTTAACTGCCCAGCAATATGTAACCTCTAAAGACTGAAGTTACTAAATACAGCCTTTTGGGGCTTTTCTCTATACTAGGATAAGTTTAGAGATACTATGGAAAGAATCATATGAATGGTTATGTACACAGCTGACTGAACTGAGAATGGGTATTCATTTTATATAGTGAAAGGCAAAACGGCTATGAAAAATTGAACCAACTTTTCGGTAAGAGATTCAAAATGAAACCTTTTGGTCACTAGAAAACCTGTTTTCAAAGGTATTGCATGTTTTCTTGGAGTTCACATAACATATGCTAATATATGCAAACTAGAAAAAGTATAGTATCTTACTCTGTTTTTTTGTATACGTAATGAGAAATTCTTTCATAACCAAGGACTTAAGTGAAGATAGTGAAATGAATCTGTTGCTATATCCCAAGCACTCTGATACTTTCATTTCAATGTGGATGAAGGTGTTATTTTGAACCTGATATATTCTACAGGAAAGTTTACAGGAGAAAATTGATCTATCATATGGGCTCAATAAAACAGTTTTAATCCCAATATAACAATTTTATTTAGAAATCTAAATGTTAAATATTAAGGAAGTGGATGAGTGAAATAGAGTTGGGCTCTTAAAATGTGTGTATGGTGTATACATACCTGCACACACACACAGACATATACACACGCATACTGTGTTCTAGAGAGTAGTGTGGCAGAAATGTCCTAATGAAAATTTAAAAAGCTTTGGAGTAAGGCTGCCGTAATAAACATAAATTTTTTTACAATAATAGTAAACAGTTCATACCTATTGACTTATTTAGCTCAGTTGAGAGAAGAAAGGGTTAAAGTAGATGAAGACGTTAATGAGATATGTTAATGGTACAAAAAATCCATTTGAAAATGAACATATTGAACAGGATTATCCTTGGTCTCTGAAACTGTATAATCTTGTGATAATTTGAATATTTTGGAGAAGTCAGAGATTCAGAGAACAATAGAAAAGATCTTTAAGAGAAGAATAGCCCTTGGTGGGAGGCTTCTTTGTAGGAGGCAGTGTGTTGTGTTTAGGAGTGTAGGTGGAGCTGGACTGCTGGGGTTCAATTCCTGGCTCCATTTCTTATCTATAGAAATAAGCAAGTCACATTTAATTTCCCGTTGCCTGTTCTCTCATCTGTGAAATGAGAATAATGTAATTTACCTGATATGGCTGTTTTGAGATTTTAATCATTTTTGGTCTCTCAGTGTAAGGTCCTTAACGGTGCTTGACATAGTGTTCAGGAAATGTTAGTAGTTTATTACTATTACCATTATTATCATTATCATCATCAAAGGAACTGATTCTGTAGAAAGGAAGCTGTTGGATTCCTTGAAATAGCTACATTCTTTTAAGAAAGTCAGATGTCCAAAAGTCTATAAGTAACTTTTCAAGATCATTGATGTGCTTTTGTCTGTATAGTGGGTAACAGTGCAGACCGTGTTCCGTGCTTTGTATAGAGCATTTCCAGCACAGCAGCGGAGAGGTTCATAAGGATAACTAAGTCATCAAGAGAAGCTCATGCCACATGTAGGTTTTCCCCAACTAATGATAATTGGTTCTAAAAAAGCCCATTTAAAATGAAACCATTTAGGGGCATCTGGGCGGCTCAGTTGATTAAGCAGCTGCTTTCGGCTTAGGTCATGATCGCAGGGTCCTGGGATCGAGTCCCTCGTCGGGCTCCCTGCTCAGTGGGGAGCCTGCTTCTCCCTCTCCCTCTCCTCCCTCTGCCTCTCCTCCTGCTGGTTCTCTCTCTCTCTCTCTCTCATATGCTCACTCTCCCTCTCTCTCTCAAATAAATAAAATCTTAAAAAAAGAAACCATTTGAAATTTGATCATTTTAAACTAAATTGTGAATAAAAGGTCTGATTGGGACTTTATTTTCAAAAATTAAAAATTTAGAAAAACATTAGGTTATAATTGTAAACATGTATTCTTTTTTTTTTTTTTAAAGATTTTTTATTTATTTATTTGAGACAGAGAGAATGAGAGACAGAGAGCATGAGAGGGAGGAGGGTCAGAGGGAGAAGCAGACTCCCTGCCGAGCAGGGAGCCTGATGCGGGACTCGATCCCGGGACTCCAGGATCATGACCTGAGCCGAAGGCAGTCACTTAACCAACTGAGCCACCCAGGCCCTGTAAACATGTATTCTTACAGTGAACAAAGAATGAATCATTGTTTGATGGATAGGCATATTTTCTTTTTTTTTTAAAGAGAGTGTGTGTGAGCCAGAGGTGGAGGCGTGCGGGTGGGGTGGGGGGGACAGAGGGAGAGAGAGAATCCTAAGCAGGCAGGCTTCACACACAGTGCGGATGCTGACGCGGGGGTCGATCTCATGACCCCAAGATCATGACCTGAGCCAAAATTAAGAGTCAGACGCTCAACCAACTGAACCACCCAGGTGCCCCTAATAGGTGTAATTTTTTTCACAGTAATTTAATAGCGTGATAGGGCATCCTTTATGTTTGTCATTTGTGCTACTAACATAAAGAGCATTTTAATTTTTTTACAAAAATATCCATAAAAAATAAACATTGATTTTACTAAGGACCAGTGTTAATCCTTTGATAGTGAAGCTATTCTCTTTCCACAAAGAGAGGCTTGCTTAATGTAACTGTAAGAGTGGTGAATTCCCCAAGCTCATTGTTCCTTATCAGTGCAAACTCACTGCAGGAGTACTGTCCATCTTGGCCATATTTCATCACTCCCGTGCCTGTGGGTCTCTCGGAGGCAAAGGGAACCGCAAATCTGAGGCTTATGCTGCTTGCTGTGCCATGAGTGATAAAGTCCTTTGTCTCTGGCTCAGGAGTCTGTGGCCTTTGTCAGAATCCATGAAACAGTTAGCAAATTAACTTGCTTGCTTGTGGGGCTGGTAGGGTAAAATTAAGTCCCAGACCCTACATTTTTGGGCACTATTTTAACAAACTTTGTGAAATCATACCATATTTTGCAAACTTTGCACTTTCACTGGTGGTTTTTAAGTCATTATGGTGAAGGAGATGGTAGTGAGTGGGAACCAATTTTTAAGTGATCAGTTCACTAACACGTTTTTTAAAGACTTTTTTATAAATCTTAATGTGTATAGCTCAGTGAACTTCTACTTACTTGTACATCTGTGTCATCATCACCCAAATCAAGTTACAGAATATTTCTTTCTCCCCGCAAGGCTCTCTCTTGTCCCCACTTAGTAACCTTCTTGTCTCTGATGACATAGGTTAGTTTTGCCTGTTTTTGAGAAGGAATGATACAACGTGTAACCTTTTATATCTGATTTCTTCATTATTATATCTCTGTGATACCATGTCTGTGTGATTCATCCATGTTTTTCATACGTTAGTTTGTTCTTTGACATTGCTGCGAAGTATTCCATTCTTTGAATTTATTGCTATGATTTATTGTCCCACTCCACTGTTAGTGCATATTTGGGTTATTTCCAGTTTGGGGCTAGTAAAAATAAAGTTACTCTGAACATGCACTTGTCTTTTGATGACAATAGCACTTGTTTTTGTCGGATATATACCTAGGGATGGAATTGCTGGGTCATAGGGATTTATGTGTAAATATAGAGTGATATTTCAGTTTTCTTTAAAAATTTTTTTTCTGATAACTAATAATTGAGCCTGTTTTACCATCTAATAGCCACTGTGATATTTTCTTATGTGAAATGCCTGATCAGTTCTTTTGCTTATTCATCAGTAAATTTTTATGATGAATTTTGTTACTTTTTTTTTTTTTTTTAACTTTGTGAGACTTAGATAATGAGTACTTGGATTGCTTGCTCATACCATTTACGCAGTTTGCAAAGTTACAAAATTTTTGGAAAGAATACCATGAGAAGTTTCTGAAATTTTTAATTATTTAATATTTAAAGAGTTGAATACGTGGTTTGTCCCTACTCCTTTCCCAATGCTAGTTTTAAGAAAACACTAATATTGAGTCTTAGGTTTTTGGAATCTGATACCCATTCTTTTTTCTGAAACCGGTCTCTTGAAGTTGAGCTAATGACATCCTCAGTCACCAGTCATTGGCCTTTTCTTTGTTCTCATTCTTTTTAACCTCTGCCTTTTATATGATACTCTGCAATACCAGTGTATCTAATTCTAAGCTCCTCCTTTTAATGATACTTCATTGGTAACTTTTTCTCTTCCCTACCAGTGTTCCCTAATACGCAGGTGTTAACATGCCACCCTTTTCTTTCTGTTGAAATCCCATTTTTTATTACTGTTTCAGCTCTTTGTGCAAATCTTAAATTTCTTTCTCATCTTTTCCTTGCTAAACCTGTATCTCCAGTCATGACCTTTTTCTGGTAGAGTTTGCCATCTTCTCTACTGACTAAACTACTTTCTGAGTGTCCTTATTTCTGCAAATGGAGTTATCATTATCTTAGTCACCTGGATTAAAATTTGAAGTTATCTTTTAATTTCAAGGTGCAGTTGATAGAAAAATCAATGACCATTCATTAAATACTCCTTTAATATGTGGTATGATGAATGGAATGGTGCCAGGTGCTGAAGACTTCCTCCTGGAAAGATTTTGTATTCCATTTGGAAAGTTAAGATATGTTCTTATCACTGTTTTATTAATTTTTATGATATTCAGTGACCATAGCCTCTTTAGAATCAGGTGGGAAGGAATTCTTCACCAGAGGGAGTGGCCTTGAGCTTATCATTAAGAATGACTTCAGATTTCTCCTGGAAGACCCAGATGGGCAAAAGTACAGGAATTTGGGCTGGATCAGAAAGTGTGTATAGTGGTATAGTGCTGGCTATGTTATGTTAGGTTGGTACTAGATCCAGCCTTTTTTTTTTTTTTTTTTTAAAGAAAGGGAGTGGGAGAGAAAGCGAGAATGTTAAGCAGGCTCCATGCCCAGTGTGGAGCCCGATGCAGGGCTTGATTCCACAACCCTGAGATCAGGACCTGAGCCAAAATCAAGAGCTGGGTGCTTAACCCACCCAGGTGCTCCAGATCCAGCCATTTTTTTGAGTCTTGATTCTTTTTCCTTTGAATACTAATGCTCATAATTCATGTTTGAATAGCACTTTTTAGTTTATAAAGCATCTATCATGTGTGTGTTGACACATGTGCACATATATTTTATTATTTCTTAAAAGATTTTATTTATTTTAGAGTGAGAAAGAAGATGTGCATGCGAGCAGATGGGATGGGGCAGAGGGAGAGGGAGAGAGAATCTTAAGTAGGCTCCATGCTCAGTGTGGAGCCCGACCCAGGTCTCTATCTTATGACCCTGAGATCATGACCTGAGCTTTGAAACCAAGAGTTGGATGTTTAACTGACTTAGCCACCCAGGTGCCCCTACATATTTTATTACTTCAACTTTTTAGTCACTTAGGAACCATCACCCCTTTTTTACAGAAGAATTAGTAGACTTAGAAAGAGTGGTACCTGGTTTTGGTTTTATATCTTGTAAAGGACAGAATCTGATCATTTTCTGTTTTCATCACACTACTTTTTAAAAATTAAAAATTTTGAATTGGGCGCCTGGGTGGCTCAGTTGGTTAAGTGACTGCCTTCGGCTCAGGTCATGATCCTGGAGTCCCGGGATCAAGTCCTGCATCGGGCTACCTGCTCAGCAGGGAATCTGCTTCTCCCTCTCCCGCTCCCCCCTCTTGTGCTCTCTCTCTCTCAAATAAATAAAAAAATCTTAAAAAATAAAATAAAAAAAATAAAAATTAAAAATTTTGAATATTTTGAGTTATGAAATATTCTAACATAGAGAAGAAGAGAGAATATAACATCTGATGACTTGCCAATTTTAAAATCTGGTTTTAAAATAGCTGAATCTTTTCCATTCTTCATCCTTCTTTCCTTTTAGCAGTTGCAACCAGTACTCATTGTCCTGAGATTGGTATGTATCCTTTTTATCCATGCTTTTATTCTCTTACATATCTGTGCATATCCATAAATACAGTGTTTTGTTTTAACTCTTATACTAGGTTGCTCTGATAAAGGAATGTATATTTTTCCAAGTTGCTTTTCTTTAGTTCACTCATTCACTACTTCCTTGCTCACTCATTTAATAAATAGGCACTGTTCTCAGTCCAGGGGAATTTGATGATGGATAAAGAAGATGAAGCTACCTGCCTACTAACATGTCAGTGAGGAAGACCTATAATAAATAAATAAAATTGATATGTTGATCAGGTTAGGATAAACACCATGAAAGAAAAGTGAGCAGGATCAGGGAGGAGAGAATGGTGCGGGAGTGTGATGTATGCTATTTTAGATAAAGTGGCCAGGGAAGTCCTTTTTCAAGAAGTGACATTTGAGCAGCTGAATTAATTGAAAGAGTAAGCATGTTAAATAACATGAGGGAGAATGCAGGGGAGGAAACATCAAGTGCAAAGGCCTTAAGGTAGAAATGACCTTGGAGCACTTGAGAAATGGAAAGGAGGTTAAGTGCAAAGTTAGGTAGGAGAATGGTAAGAAATGACTTTGATGGAAAGCCAAAGGCCAGCTCATGTAGGCCCTATAAAGTGATGTTAAGGAATTTAGATACGAGTGTAATGGGAAACGACTGAATAATTTTTGAGCAGAGGAATGACATAGTTTGACATGCTTGTAAGATTACTTTTATACTAGAATTCTGTGTAGTAGAAAAAAGAATGTGGAAGCACTTTCTATATTGGAATGGGAAGATCTTGAGCATATATGGTACATATGTTTTTCTGTACCTTTTTCTTTTTAGAATACCATTATGTAAAAAAAGGTTTTATGTATATATTTGTATTTGATTGTGTTTGTGTTAAATTTCTCTGTAGGGACATGAAAGACAAATACAGAGGGATAACCTGTGAGAAGGGGCATTGATTGATGATGGGAAGAAAAATGGGAAGGAAACTGAGCACTCTATGCTTTTTTATATATCCAGAAAATTTTTTAAAATCATACAGAAGTGTGTACACATCTTAAGTATCCCACCAGCTGGATTTTCACAAACTGAGCTCTCCCATATAATCACCCAGAGGAGAAGCAGGACTTTACCAGGATGGCAGAAACTCAGTTTTCCTTCTGAGTTTAATACCCTTCCTTTCAAAGGGAAATTACCATCCTGACCTCTAAGATAGCATACATTAGTCTTACCTCCTCATTGTACTGGCACTCGTAACTCCGTTCTATTCACAACAATTTGTTTTAGATTATTTACTATTTTTATTTTAGTATTATGCAAGTAATGCATTAATAGACTCCCTTTGTGAAAAGGTTAAAATAATACGGAAATATATAAAACAAATCACAGAACCCCTTTCTCTCGCCTTTCCCCCATTCCATGCCTCTCCCCAAAGGAAACTGCATGATGAATTTAGTATGTAGCTTTCTAGTGCTTGTTCTTTCTGTACACGCAGAAGTAACTCCCCCCGCCTTTTTTTTGGTTAATACATAATATGGTTAGTACTTGATGATGATGATGACGATGATGATAGTGAGATTAGTAGTTAACATTAAGCACCGTCTAGTGGTTAACCACCATCTGGTGTTTGGTCTTCAAGCTTCTCTACTCTTGTCCCTTTCCTCAACTTAATCTCTCCATTGTTCATATATTCTCTCTCCCACACACATGCACTACCCCGTCTTGTCTCCATTATGTTCCAGTGTTACTGAGTAAGATCTCAGCCAGACCTATCTATTCTTTATTTTAGGAAATGCTCTATTCATGTCTGCCCACATATTTTGTTGTTGTTGTTTGTGTCCCTATGCCTTTGAAATTTCTCTTGTCTTAGACAAGCCCAATGATATTTTGGTTTACTTTGTTACCTTTACTCTCTGGCCCAGATGGCTTTTATCCTATATCCTTGATGTAGCTACAGCTGAGCTCAGCTCTCTTAGCACATAACACTTCACAGTCTGTGACCTGTTACTGACAAATACACTTTCAGTCTTTCCTTATTTTCTTTAGTTTAATGTAGCCAGTTTTGACTACCTGACAAAAATCATCCCATGTAGCCTTGGAAATCCATCCACACAGAAGGAGTATTACTTTACTTCTGTGCACCTTTGCACCCTTGGTTCTAGGTTCTAACCATGGTTCATAGCAGTCTGGATAGCCAGAGCTGGTTGATCAGCATCCAGAACAATGCTTGGCATTTACTAGGTCTCAGTAAGTGTCTGTTGAATGAATGAATCAGTTGGCTCTTAAGATGAAGCATAATTTGGTGTGACCTTTTTTTTTTTTTTTTAAAGCACCATCAGGGCAGTTCACAATGTATGGCACATAGAAAGCAATTAGTTCTTATTTGTTGAGTTTAACTCAGTTTTATTTTAATTTATGTTTATCTGGGTTTTAACTGAACACAAGTATTCTTTTCTGGGAAGATGGATCCCAATCCGGAATGGTCTTGATGCCAGAGTTTGGTAGAAATTGTCAAAGGCAGAGCTGCAGCATTATTTGCAATTTTAGGCCCAAGAAAAGAAGCCTCTTGGCTTCCAATTTGTTACTGACATCCTTTTTCCAAACATTACTCCTGCTGTTTCTCTAGCCGCTCATTGTCTGTAGTTGGCTGTGTAGTGACCACGGGGAATTGTACCCATTCTTATCAGTGCAGCGCCTCTGCACATCACTTCCTCTTGTCATCATCTCCAGGAGCTTCGTAAGGGTGCAGTGGGGTGGTCTGCCTAGAGCAGGTTCTTTAACTTAACATGCCTAAAATACCACAGAAGGCAATAGCAATTATAAAATTATAAACTGTCCTTTTCTGGGTTAAACTTTGAATTTATTCTCTTTAAATCTGTTCAGCATTTTTGGTTTTAAAAGTAGATACTTCCCATTTTTCTGGCAATTATGTGTGTTATGATTTATCTGAGGATTTGTTATCTCTTATGAAAAACCTAATATAAAATTTGATAAAATTTGCATCTAATAATGTGACTTAAATAGGACTATAGCTTTTGTCCAAACCTTGTAAGTCTGTGAAACACTTTACGGAGAATAATGACCTTAGGAAAGAGTTAGATTTTTCTGAAGACTGTGTTGACATTAGAGGACATACTGTGTTCAAAATTGACAGGGCATGTGACATGGGTTTCAGTGAAGAGAAGTACTTCAGAATCAAACCTTAGAAGGGCGTTTGGGGGCTTATTGGCCTAGGGAAAGGAAATGAAAGTCTAGAGGCTTATTTGTTAGGAAAGTACAGAGGAGAGGAGGTAGAGCAATCTGTTTTTGCTTCTGGTGGTTATTTGCCATTGCCAGTGAGTTACTTGTTCATGTTAAGAAGAAAGGAAGTAAGTGGTCACAGGACTTTAGGGAAAATTTCTCCTTCTAGACTTAGGTTTTTTTTTTTACTTTGTAATGCTTTTCTGCTCTTATTTAAAAATAACATACTTTCCAATTAAATTGATTTAGATGTATGTTAATTGCATTCATTTAAGTTAGGGGTCTTACCCTTTTCCCTCTTTCTCTTTCAGGACTTGAACCAATGAAAGAATCTTATGGCACTTATGAAGATAAATGTCACTCCTCCCTTTTTAATTGGAACTTCTGCTTAGAACCTGTATGTGACTTTTCATCTGTGAGCTGTTCTTTGAGTAGCCACTGACTTTGAGTTGCAGGAAGGTCTCTGAAGATTTATATCAAATGACGTCAATGGCCAGCTTGTTTTCCTTTACTAGTCCAGCAGTAAAGCGATTGTTGGGCTGGAAGCAAGGTGATGAAGAGGAGAAATGGGCAGAAAAGGCAGTCGATGCTTTGGTGAAAAAGCTAAAAAAGAAAAAGGGTGCCATGGAAGAACTGGAGAAAGCCTTGAGCAGTCCAGGACAGCCGAGCAAATGTGTCACTATTCCCAGATCTTTAGATGGACGCCTGCAGGTTTCCCACAGAAAAGGCTTACCCCATGTTATATATTGTCGTGTTTGGCGCTGGCCTGATTTGCAGAGTCATCATGAGCTAAAGCCATTGGATATTTGTGAATTTCCTTTTGGATCTAAGCAGAAAGAAGTTTGTATCAACCCATACCACTATAAGAGAGTGGAGAGTCCAGGTAGGTTTTACCTTGAGAAGAATTACAAAACCTTGTCTCTTCCTGATTTATATTTCAGTGGATTTAGTAATTAAAAGGCTGTATTAGCCTTGTGTTTCCTTCTTAAAGATTTTAATCTTGGAAGAAATAGTGGATTTTGAATTTAGCTTTTTATATACAGATAAAATAGCTCCTAAGTAGCTAATTCTAATTCATGTTCACTGTAAGCAGTCAGTCATATGTACATGAATCAGTCAGTGTCAGTCGTATGCATGCTCTGCCTTTCCCATGGATGCCATGTCTCTTTTATCTAAAACCTAAGTTTCAGGGGCGCCTGGGTGGCTTAGTCATTAAGCGCCTGCCTTCGGCTCAGGTCATGATCCCAGGGCCCTGGAATTGAGCCCCACGTTGGGTTCCCTGCTCAGCGGGAAGCCTGCTTCTCCCTGTGCCACTCCCCCTCGCTGTGTCTCTCTCTGTCAAATAAGTAAATAAAATCTTAAAAAAAGAATAAAACCTAAGCTCCATATGTGTGCTACATCCCACTCCTTTTTGTCTTACTCAAGAACTTTGTTCATACAGTTACCACCCCTCTCGCCAGGATTACATTTTCCTTCTCTATTAGACTATTTCTGTCAGCACATAAGCATATCATGCTACTGCCCATCCTAAAACAGAAGTTGAAAAAATTCTGGTCCCTACTTCATTCACATCCCCTCACCCCCAGTCTCCTGTACTGTTTCTTTGAGTCCTTTTATAGGAGTCTCCATTTTTTTTTTATCTCTATGTTACTTTCCTCCCGTTCTTTCTGGACACCCCTCCTCTTAGTCTGTCTTCCCTACCATTTGACTTGTCAAGATCACTGGCGACTGCCTTCTGGATGGAGGGGTCATTCTCAGTCCTAATCTCACTTGCCTTCTCAACGTCATTTGAGATGCTTTCTTTCCCTCCCACTCACAACTTTTTCTTTATTGGTTTCTGAAACACGACACTCTTCTGCTTCTCCTACTTCACTGGCTCTTTTTGCTTAGTCTCTTCATTGGCTTCTTTTCCTGTTTTCACATGACTCAGTCCCTAGACCTTTTCTACATCCATATTTTTCCCCTGTGGGCTCTCATGCTGTCACATGTAAAACTGTAAGCTCATGCTCACATTTTGAACTCCAGAGTGAACTTCTCCTTTGAGTTTTAGACTTCTGTATTCAGTTGCCCACTTGACATCTCCATTTGAATGTCTCATAAACATATCAGATTCAACATGTCTAAATAGGGCTTTTGATTTTTTCCCCCCACCAAGTCCTTTTTACCTCCAGTTTTCTCTATTGAGGTAAATGGCACCAGCATTCATGTAATTGCTACCTAAAAGTCATTTTTTATTTCTCTCTTTGAAGTCCTCATTTGAGCTATGAGCAAATGCTGTTTGCTGTACCTTCAAAATATTATCTTAATAATGTCCCCTTTTACCATCTCTAACACCACTCTTCTAGGACAGACCATCTTCATCTTCCACCTTAAGCAGTGTTCTAATTGGTCTCTCTGCCTCTTTTCTCTCCCTCCAACCCATTCTGTTTTCTGCACAGCAGCCAGAGTGCTCTTTAGAAAATAGCAAATCATGGGGCGCCTGGGTGGCTCAGTCAGTTAAGTATCCCACTCTTGGTTTTAGCTCAGGTCACGATCTCAGGGTCATGAAATTGAGCCCCGTGTCAGGCTCCGTGCTCAGCGGGGAGTCTGCTTGAGATTCTCTATCTAAAACAAATCAATCTTTAAAAAAAGAAAATACCAAATCATGTCTGCCTGCTCAAAACACTTAAGACTTTTATCACACTTAGAACAGATTTCTTTTTTTTTTTTTTAAAGATTTTATTTATTCATTTGACAGAGATAGATACAATGAGAGAGGGAACACAAGCAGGGGGAGTGGGAGAGGGAGAAGCAGGCTTCCCACGGAACGGGGAGCCCGATGTGGGGCTCGATCCCAGGACCCTGGGAACATGACCCGAGCCGAAGGCAGACACTTAACTACTGAGCCACCCAAGCGCCCCCAGGTTTCTAAAGACCCTACATAACCTCTCTTCAGACTTCCTCTGTCCCATGGACTTGGCCTACTCCTGCATCTAGACTTACTTTTTCTTCCTTCCTTTTTTTTTTTTCTGTTTCTTCTACTTAACTCTCTCCCATGATCTTTTCATGGTACATTTTCTCACTCCATTCAGTCCTTGCTCAAATACCCCCATCACTACTTGATGCTGTGTTAGGTAATTATTTTATTTATTGACTCATGCAAGCAGGAACTTCCTCTGTCTCATTCTGTAGTGCATCACCAGTGCCTAGAATAGTAGTATGACCTGGCACTTAGTAGGTGGTGCACAGTAAATATTTTTTTTAATGAATGAATTATATAAGCTGAGATACTAGTTGGGTGCATTAGTTATCTTTTGCCGCATAACAGATTAATAAAGTGGCTTAATACACATTTATTATCTCACGGTTTCTGTGGGACAGGAGTCCAGACATGGCTTGAGTCCTTTGCTAGGCTATATTTAAGGTGTTGGTCAGGGCTTGGGTCTCATGTAAGGCTCAGCTGGGGAAGGATCTGCTTCCCAGCTCATGTGATTGTTAATGGGGTTCAGTTCCTTGTGGGCTGTTGGACTCTTCTTGCTGGTTGTTGACTAGAGGCTGCCTTCATTTCTTTGCCACCTTTTTCATAGTAGCTCACATTCATGGAAGCTTACTTCAAAGACAGAAGAGAGAGGGTCTTCTTGATAGAAGGGCATTATATTCTTATATCGTATCATCACATAACATCCTATCACCTTTGCCATGTTGTGTTGGTGAGCAGAAAGTCAGAGATAATACCTTGAAAGGGAGAGGATTATGCAAAGGGTGTATACCGAGAAGCAGGAATCATGGTGGCCACCTTAGAGGATGTCTCCCATGCTGGATTTTGCATGGAGATAATAAGAGCCTGGTATGGTAAAAAGGCTCTGGAAATAACATTGGGTATGGAGACTAGCTAAAAGAACGGCAGTGATGGTGCTGCAGGGATAAAAGACCCATGCATGAAATTTTAGTATTAGTATATCATGGTTAAAAAAGATTCTGAAAGCTCCCAGAGAGAAAAGACAGGACATATAGAAAGGACTGGAAGTGAAAATGTTGGGTTTCTCAGAGCAGTTCTGGATTCTAGAAGACCGTGAAGCAGTGCCCCTAAAATTCAGAGAGAAAAAGTTGTTTATTCTGGAATCTGTCTGCAGACAAACAAAAGACATTTTCATATATGCAAGGACTAAAAATTTATCTTTCACCCTTTTTTTTAAAATTCTTATTTGAGAGAGAAAGAATGAGCAGGGGGAGAGGCAGATGGAGAGGGAGAAGCAGGCTCTCCACTGAGCAGGGAGCCTGATGCGGGGTTCGATCCCAGGACCCCAGGGTCATGACCCGAGTCGAAGGCAGATGCTTAACCTTCTGAGCCACCCAGGCGCCCCCTTCCTTTTGCCCCCCTTAGGAAACTAATAGAACATGAGGTCCAAGAAATGGGTTCCAACAGGAGAGAAGAGAAGGGAAGTCTAAGAACTTGAGATCTCTAGGAGACTTAAGGAGCTACCAGTCTAGATCATAGAAGAATGAAGGGCCCAGGGGAAAAAATGAGTTAATAGATTATTTATTTGTGGCATCTGGAAAATAGCAGTGATAGGAATTTAACAAATCTGTTAGACTTCTGGAATTATTAGTTGTGTGTACTTAAGATTAAGCAAATGAAGTAACAAGTCAATAATCAGCTTTACTTAAAGCACTGTTCAAGAAAAAATATAGTACATACTTGGCTCAGAATGAATAATATTTGTACGTGTAATAAACATCAGATGTTGATTTAACCAACATTTTTTTATGTAACTTTATTGAGGGGAATGGGAATGGGAGTGGGTAGAATGATGTAAGAAAGCTACTTCATTTGCCACAATAGCAAATCAGCAAATGATGTCTTGGCAAATTAATAATAGCAGTATAAGCATATTATTTAGCAGTGCACAAAGTAAATGTTAGAAGAGGTGGCTAAGAGTTTAAATTTGTTGTCTCTGGAAGCATATGGGAGGAGGCTTAGAAATTGCTCTGTTACCTCTTATAGCATCTGTCTGTTTAAACTATGTATTTTGGAGGAAAATAGTCTTTAAAAAGTGATGTGTATAGTTAATAGACGAGAGAAGTCGGTGATTTTAGCTCCGCCTCTAAAAAAAAATAAAGGAATTCTTAGCTGGATTGAATTCCTCATTAGTTATTTCATTTAGTCTTTCAGCTTGCTAGCCAGCTAAACATAGAAATTCTTATTGTCTCACGCCTTACTCTCCAATGGCAGCTGTCCCATCATTCTGTAAAGGGAACAGCAGTTGGTAATACACAGTAGAATGAAACAATTGTAATCAGATGTTAACCACATAATTACAACACTGATTCAGTACAAAGAAAAGAGACAAAAAAACAGTACGAATACTGACTTACAGAGCCTCTCATTCCTCAGGTACATCCCTAGTTCAAGCAGGGAAGTATGACCTAGTTAACTTAAAATAAACATTGATTTTGTTGCTGCTGAATGATGTCAGAGTCAAAGTGAGATTTTTGGAAGTAAAATTACATTGACAGATATGGGAAGGTTGTGAAAGAGATGAACTGATACAGTAAGAGTTTAAAGAAATCATGTTGGCTTTGATTTCCTATAGGGAAGGGTAGTCAGACATTTCATTTGGGTCATTTGGGTCTTCAGAGAAAGTCAATGTTTGAATAAAGTTAACCTTTTAAAAAATAGGTCTCTTAAAATATTTAGGCTTTGTTTGATATATTTTCATTATGATCATGTTTAGAAAACTGATTTTGAATGGAAGACTTCTACCTAGGAAATGTTATTATTTTCACTAGGGAAAAGTTGACTGAAGAACATAAAATGTGAAATCTCTCAAACTAAGAAAGATGCAGTGTTCAAACTTGGAAACACAGAGGCTTTCAGGGCATCTTAATAGCTGACCTCAGCGTCACACTCTAATATCAGCTCCTAGTTTAGTGCTTAGGCCAACTGTGAATATGCTTTCTTATCTCCCTCCTGGAGTCTCCCCATGTCCTTCTCTAGTATCCCTGCACTTGGCATTCCCTGTTCTTTAATGTCCAGTCAGTTGTAATCTTTTCCATAGTGTTTTGTTTGATTCTTGCTAGCTGGAAGTGCTCACCTCTGTTGAACTCTCACTACATTAAATTCTCTGTGTTATGATTGTTTTTAAATATGCCTTCCCTCCTATGGAACAGGAGTGGTATCTTTTCTGGATTTTCTGTTTTTCAGAGCTCTTAATACAGGCCTAAATCCTTAGAGTGCTTTTGGCTTAGTTATTATGTAAATATACATTCAAGGTTCTACAAAGCCGCCCTTCCTGAAAGTAAATTGTTTTTACTGAATCCTTTCTATCTGCCCTTTAATATGTATGGGATATTTGCTTTAGTCTTTGCTGACAGATGACTTTTGATTTTTGTCTTTCAGTCTTACCTCCAGTATTAGTGCCTCGTCACAATGAATTCAATCCACAGCACAGCCTTTTGGTTCAGTTTAGAAACCTGAGCCACAACGAGCCACACATGCCACAAAATGCAACGTTTCCAGATTCTTTCCACCAGCCCAACAACACTCCTTTTCCCTTATCTCCAAATAGCCCTTATCCCCCTTCCCCTGCTAGCAGCACATATCCCAATTCCCCAGCAAGTTCTGGACCAGGAAGTCCATTTCAGCTCCCAGGTAAGAATTTATTTTATTGATTAAAGAAATGACCCTTGAGAATCAGCAGTTCTTATATTGCTGGCCCTCTGGGTGAATTGTTAAATGCTAAGAGGTAGCTATTTTTGACTCTGTGTTCTTTGGTAATTATTTGATTTCCAGAAGAGTTTTGGATTTTATTTTGCCGTGTACCATATATTTTTTAAAAATGAAAGTAGCTGAGGCGCCTGGGTGGGTCAGTTGGTTAAGCAACTGCCTTTGGCTCAGGTCATGATCCCGGAGTCCTGGGATCGAGTCCCACATCGGGCTCCTGGCTCGGAGGAGAGCCTGCTTCTCCCTCTGACCCTATCCCCTCTCATGCTGTTTCTCTCTCTCTCTCTCTCTCTCAAATAAATAAATAAATAAAATCTTTAAAAAAAAAAATGAAAGTAGCTGTATTTTCCACAGCAATAGAAAAAACAATCCTAAAATTTGTAAACAACCATAAAAGACCCAAGAATAGCCAAAGCAATCTTGAGAAAGAAGAATCAAGCTGGAAGCATCGCACTGCCTGATTTCAAACTATATTACAAAGCTTGTAATTTTTTAAACAAATTTTTAAAAATTGAAGTATGATTAACTTACAGTTTGAAAGATACCGTAGTTAAAACAGTGTGGGATTGGCATTAAAACAGACCTATAAGGGCGCCTGGGTGCCTTAGTCACTAAGCGTCTGCCTTCAGCTCAGGTCATGATCCCAAAGTGCTGGGATCGAGCCCCACATCAGGTTCCCTGCTAGGCAGGAAGCCTGCTTCTCTCTCTCTCCCACTCCCCCTGCTTGTGTTCCCTCTCTCGCAGTGTCTCTCTCTGTCAAATAAATAAAATCTTTAAAAAAAAAAACAAAACAGACCTATAGATCAGTGGAGCAGAAGAGAGAGCCCAGAAATAAACCCACAGTTAGATGGACAGTTAATTTATGACAAAGGTGCTAAGAATATACAATGGGGAAAGGAGAGTCTCATCAATAAATGATGTTGGGAAAATTGGACAACCACATGCAAAAGAATGAAGCTGGACCACTATCTGACACCATAGTCAAAAATTAAGTCAAAAGGGATTAAAGACTTGAACATAAGACTTAAAGCCATAAAGCTCCTAGAAGAAAACAGGCATGCAGCTCCTTGACATTGGTCTTGGCATTGATTTTTTGAATTGACCCCAAAAGCAAAAGAAGCAAAAAATAAACACGTTTGACTATGTCAAACAAAAAAATTTCTGCACAGCAAAGGAAACTATTAATAAAATGAAAAGGCAACCTACTGAATGGGAGAAAATATTTGAAAATCATATATCTGATGAGGGGGTAATATGCAAAATACATAAAGAACTCATACAGCTCAATATCAAAAACAAACATTCCAATTAAAAAATGGACAGAGGGGGTGCCTGGGTGGCTCAGTCATTAAGCTTCTGCCTTCGGCTCAGGTCATGATCCCAGGGTCCTGGGATCGAGCCCCACATCGGGCTCCCTGCTCCACGGGAAGCCTGCTTTTCCCTCTCCCACTCCCCCTGCTTGTGTTCTCTCTCTCCCTGTGTCTCTCTCTGTCAAATAAATAAAACCTTAAAAAAAAAAATGGGCAGAGGACCTGAATAGGCCTTCTTCCCAAGAGGACATACATACACATGACCAACAGGTACATGAAAAGGTGCTCTCCACCATTAATCATCAGGGAAATACAAATTGAAACCACAATGAGTTATCTGTCACCTTATACCTGTTAGAGTAGCTATTATCAGAAAGACTAGAAATAACAAGTGTTGGCAATGTGGAGAAAAGGAAATCCTCATGCGGTTGGTGGGAATGCAGATTGGTACAGCCACTGTGAAAAACAATATGGAGTTTCCCAAACTGAGGGTTGCTGGTGGGGAGGGGGTTGAGGGGATGGGGTAACTGGCTGATGGACATTAAGGAGGGCACGTGATGTAAATGAGCGCTGGGTATTCTATAAGGCTGATGAATCACTGACGTCTCCCTCTGGAACCAATAATATATGTTGAATAATTGAATTTAAATTAAAAAAACCAGTATGGAGTTTCCTCAAAAAATTAAAAATAAAAGTGCCACATAATCCAGGAATTCCATTTTTTGGTAGTTATCTGAAGAAAAAACACTTAACTTGAAAACATGTGCAGTCCCAGGTTCATTGCAGCATGATTTACAATAGGACACAGAAGCAACCTAAGTTTAGTCCATCGATGGATGAATGAATGGATAAAGAAATTGTGGCATATTCCGCCATAAAAAAGAATGAAATCTTGTCATTTGTGACAACATGGCTGGACCTTGAAGGTATTAAGCTAAATGAAGTAAGCCAGGGAAAGAGAGGAGTTTTCTTAAATGTGAAATCTAAAACAAAAACAAAAACAAAAAACAGAAAACCCAGATCATAGATGATGAGAACAGGTTAGTAGTTGCCAGAGGCAAGGAATAAGAGAAATGGATGAACTGTTTTTTTGGATTGAAATTAATTGAATGTTGTGAAAAAAGCAAACAGTTTTGGAGAGATGATCCTTTAAGAATTAATGAAAAAAAAATTCACTTTCTCCTTTCATCCTATCTTCTTTCTCTCACTGCTTGATTTTTCTTGATAGCCTATATTATAGTCCAACAGATTGTTTGTATTTATATTCTTTCCTTTCCTCCTCTCCCTATCTTGACTATAAACTCCATGAAAAAGGGAATTTTAGCCTCTGTTTTTTTAACTGCTACATCCCCAGTCTCTGTATCAGAGCCTGTTATACAGTAGACCCTCAAGAAATATTTGTGAAATGAATGGGTAAACTTACAGAAATACATACATACATTTACAACTAGCTATGTAAAGTGGCTGCCACTGCAACTTGAGAGTGAAGCCAAATGGTGCTAATGTGAAAGGTTTCATAGGGAGTCCTATATGCGTGAAAGGCAGAGTGTTCTAATAGGTTATCAAAAACCTGAAGCCAGAAAAAGACTACGTGTTTGATGACTATGACGTGGAGTACGTAATCTGAAAAACTGGAAGTGTATTTAGGTATCATTCGATCATTTATTGGCCCAAACAATTAAATTATGTATTTCCAGGCATTAAAAAAAGAAGCAGCCGTATTTGACTTAAATATTTTCATATAATTTATAATACAGAGTACCATTTATTAAGTGCCTTTTGTATAACTGGTACTGTGATGGAAGATACTGCATTAAATTTAATCTTCAGAACAACCATGTGAGCTAGATAGTACTCTGATTATACAGGTGGAGAAAGAAATTGATACTCGCTTCAAGAGCTTAAGTACCTTGCCTGAGGGTTCCGACCTAGGTTTCTCTGACTCTAAAGTCTGTGCTTTTTTAACTTTACTGCTTGTCACATCATTATAGACTGGAAAGTTAAAAGGCACCCCAGTTATCTTTAATTAGGTAACTGATGAACTGGTTTGCCTGGAGAAAGTTCGTAAGTAGATTTTATAAAGTGCCCAGATTTCATTAATGGCATGTCATACATGGATGGATCATTTTGTTAGTTTGTCAAGAAATATTTGAATGCCTACTGTTATAGGTGGAGTCATATGTCAGTATATTGTTTCTGGTTTCTTTACTGCATCAGTTGATGTGTTTTTTTATTTTTTCAAGAAGAATTAAGTATCAACTGTTTAACTTGCTGTTAGGTATTTGTTCCAAAACTAATTTTCATACTTTACCCTAGATTCAGTCTGATTACAGTTCTGTGTCACAGTGTATCTTGTATAAGCCTTGGAGTGAAAGACTATTATATTCAGTATTTATAATTACTGAGACAAAGAAATACAGCTGTAGCTTTTGCGAAGATTTTTAACTAGGAGTGCTGGAACTCAAAAGATTTTCTAGTTCACATTCAGATTTCCTAAGAATTACCTAATCATTTAGTAGGGCATGACAGCCATTTTAGGATGTTGAAAAGAATTAGATGTCTAGCTGCTGTTCATGTTGGTACATTTTGTAGGAGTATAGTTTTAATTTCTGATGTTAATTAACAACATAGTGTGTGATGATCTTGATAATTTAAAAGTGTCTCTGTAGAGATATACTCAAACTAGGATAATCTGTGTCCTTCAGATTGGAGTTTCTCCCAGCATATGATTCTAAGTACATAAAGACAAAATTCTTGACGTTGAATTCTATTTTAGTGAATTTTAGCGCTGATCTTACTATCCTGGTTTGGACCGAATACATGCAGACCTTTAGCAGGTTTTCAGTAACTAATGGGTATGCTGTCTTTTCTACTTTTCTCTTGTCTCAGGTAGCATCCTACATTTTTCTTTGTCTGTAATGTTCAGTGACAAATCCTGCTGGTAATCTTAGGACCTTTTTAATGCTTTTAGAATACATTTAAGCAGGATGAAGATATTAACTATTCTTTTGGGACTTTAACTTGTCTCATTTTCTTCTTCTTAGCTGATACTCCTCCTCCTGCCTATATGCCACCAGATGATCAAATGGGTCAAGATAATTCCCAGCCAATGGATACAAGCAATAATATGATTCCTCAGATTATGCCCAGTATATCCAGCAGAGGTAAGAGAAATTCTCATCATAATTTGTTGTTGCTGCTATTTTGTGTTTAACTTCTTACCACTCTTTAAAATCAACTTTATTGAAGTATAATTTATAAACCATAACATTTATCCATTACAAGTGTATGATTCAATGATTTTTAGTAAATGTATAAAGTTTTGCAACATCACCACAATCTAGTTTTAGAACACTTTCATAATCCTTTAAAAAGATACCCTGTGTGTATTTGCAGTCTGTCCTTGCTCCTGTCCTCGGCTCCAGAGACCCTCTAATCTCTGGTCTGTATATATAGATTTACCTTTTCTAAACATTTCATGTAAGTAGAATCTCATAATGTGTAGTCTTTTGCATCTGGCTTCTTTCACTTAGCGTAATATTTTCAAGGTTCTTTCATGTTGAAACATGTATCAGTAGTTTTTTCCTTTTTATTGCTGAACAGTTGTCCTTGTATGGATGTACCACATTTTTTTTTAGCCATTCACCAGTTGGTGGACATTTGAATTATTTCTAGTTTTTGGCTAGTATGACCACTACTGTTAGGAACATTTGCATATAACTCTTTGTATGAGTTTTGTTTTTATTTTTCTTGGGTAAATACCTAAGAATGGAATTTCTGAGGCAATATGGTGAATTTAACTATTTAAGAAAAACTGCCAAATTTCTCCAAAGCAGCAGTGTTGTTTTATATTCTTACCACTAACATATGAGGGTTCCAGTTTCTCCACATGGCTCTTATTTATTTATTTATTTTTTAAAGATTTTATTTGAGAGAGAAAGAGAGAGAGAGTACACACAAGCAGGGGAAGCAGCAGAGGGAGAGGGAGAAGTGGGCTCCCTGCTTAGGGAGCCCAATGAGGTGCTCCACTCTAGGACCCTGGAATCATGACCTGAGCTGAAGGCAGACATTTAATCGACTGAGCCACCAGGCGCCCTGTCTCCACATGCTCTTGATACTTGTTATTGTCGGGCTGTTTGAATGTACCCATTTTAGTGGGTATGAGGTAGTGTCTTATTGTGGTTTTAATTTGCATTGAATTTTCCATCATTTCCATAATGAGTAATGTTGTTGAGCATTTTTCATGTACTTACTAGCTCTTCATGTATCTTTTTTCATGAAATATTTAAATCTTTTGCCCATTTTTAATTGGGTTGTTTTACTATTGAGTTGTAAGAGTTCTTTATATATTCTGGGTAGAAGTCCTTTATTAGATGTGTGATTTGCAGATACTTTCTCTCAGTCTGGATTGTGGTTGCATTTTCTTAATGTCTTTTGAAGCACAGAAGTTTTCATTTTTTTGGTACACTTTTATTTTCCCTTCAGTAAGTTGAAATCCTTGAGGGGTGCAGTATCAGATTCTGTTACAGATGGCTTAACAGGAAGGTTGCTTGGGAATTTGGCACAAACCATGCTGCTGTTTCCATGAGCACGAGTTACTTTCCCCCAGATTACTCTGGTTTTGTACAGTTTGCCACCAGGAGTTACTGTATTGTTCTTTGCTTTGTACACAGAAGCCCATCTCTTGTCTAGATAAGAGTTCAGTTTCATTTCAAGCATAAACACCTTCGATTTTAAGAAGAGCTGTGTGCTGCTCCCTCTAATTCTGGAGACCTCCCTTAGGGCCAGCAAAAATGGCCCTGGACCACAGCCTTCTAGACATATTTGTCATTTTAGGAGTCCTGTTCCCAGCAGGCCTCTACAGGCTGCAAGATGACAGAAAGAGCTGAACGTTCTTAATTTTGACTGAGTCTTGTTTGTCACGTTTTTCTTCCCTTGTTTATGTTTTTGGTGTTGGATCTGAGAAATCTTTGTCTATCCCGAAGTCATGAAAGTTTTCTGTTTTGTCTTCTAGAAATTCTGTAGCCTTAGCTTTTACATTTAGGTCTGTGATTTATTTTGAGTTAAGCTTTCTGCATGGTAAAGATCTAAATTGGTCTTTGTGTACGTAGACATCCATTTGGTTCTAGCACTATTTTGTTGAAAAGAGCATCTACCATTTCTCCATTGAATTGCCTTGGCATGTTTTTCAGAAATCAGTGGAATAAATGTAAGAGTTTATTACAGGGCTCTCAATTTGTTCATTGATTTGTATGTCTGTACTTCATAGTCTTAAGATACTTACTAAAGCTTCATAGTGAGTTTTGAAAACGAGAAGTGTTATTCCTCCAACTTTGTTCTTTTTCACAGTTGTTTAGCACTCCTGCATTCTTTGCATTTGCATATCATTTTAGTATTGGTTTGTTAATTTCTGCCTCCCCAAAATCCCCTCCTTGGATTTTGATAGAGATCACATTGAATCTCTAAATCAGTGGGGGAGGTTTGCCATCTTCCAGTGCACAGGTGTGGTATGTCTTTCCATTTATTTAGATCTTCCAGTATTCAATGTAAATTGTTTTACTTTGCTATTCCTAAGTGAATGGAATTTGGTTTCTTCTTAATTAAATAGATTGAAATACAATTGATTTTCATACATTAATCTTGTAACCTGCAACCTTGCTGAATTCATTTATTAATTCTAGTAGGGCTTTTTTGTGTGGGTGCGTTTATCTGGATTCCTTAGGGTCTTCTAAATACAAGAACATGTCAATAACAAACAGCATTTTTTTTCACTACCCAATCTGGATGCCTTTAATTTTTTTCTCTCTCACTCATTCTTCTTCTTCTTCTTTTTTTTTTTTCTTAACATATATTGCATTATTTGTTTCAGAGGTACAGATCTGAGATTCAACAGTCTTGCACAATTCACAGCGCTTACCAGAGCACACACCCTCCCCAGTGTCCATCACCCAGTCACCCCATCCCTCCCACCCCACCCCCCACTCCAACAACACTCAGTTTGTTTCCTGCGATTAAGAATTCCTCATATCAGTGAGATCATATGATACATGTCTTTCTCTGTTTGACTTATTTCACTCAACATAATACCCTCCAGTTCCATCCACGTCGTTGCAAATGGAAAGATCTCATTCCTTTTGATGGCTGCATAATATTCCATTGTATATATATACCACCTCTTCTTTATCCATTCATCTGTCGATGGACATCTTGGCTCTTTCCACAGTTTGGCTATTGTGGACATTGCTGCTATAAACATCGGGGTGCACGTACCCCTTCGGATCCCTACTTTTGTATCTCTGGGGTAAATACCTAGTAGTGCAATTGCTGGATCATATGGTAGCTCTATTTTCAACTTTTTGAGGAACCTCCATACAGTTTTCCAGAGTGGCTGCACCAGCTTGCATTCCCACCAACAGTGGAGGAGGGTTCCCCTTTCTCCGCATAAAGGATTGTTAATTTTGTTGATCTTTTGAAAGAACCAGTTTTTCTCTTTTTCATTGATTTCCAAATCCATTTGCTATTATTTTCTTTATTCTGCTTACTCTATGTTTAGTTTGCTTTTCTTTTTATAGTTTCTTAAGGTGAAATCTTACTGGTTTCAGTTATTTCTTTTTTTTTAGCGTAGGAGTTCAAGACCATTCCTTTAGTTGCATCCCATAATTTTGGTATGTTTTGTTTTCATACTTACTTAGTTCAAAATATTTTTAAATTTCCCTTGTGATGTCTTACTTTGACCCTTGGATTATTTAGTAACACGTTAATCAATTTCCGCATATTTTGGGATTTCCCCAGTTTTTTCTGTTGATTCCTAATCTAATTCCATTGTGGGATTACAAAGCATTGAACATATTTTGCATGATTCCAGTTTTTTTTAAAATTTATTGAGAATTGTTTTATGCATGTTTTTGTATAGCCTGTGATCTAAGAATGGTTTTTAGATTATTAAAGAGTTGTTAAAGAAGAATATGTGACAAAGGTAGTATGTGGCTTGCAAAACCTAAAGTATTTGCATCCCACTTGGTCATGGTATTTAATCATTTTTATATGGTGGACAGGAAAGGTTTGACAACCCCTGGCACAGCAGTGGTCTATTTTATAGAGACTATTCCATGTGCATTTGAAAAAAACAAAACAAAACCTGTATATTTTGATACTGTAGGGTGTCATAAGTTCTGTGGATTTTAGTTAGATCAGGTTGGTTGATAGTGTTGTTCAAGTCTTCTGTATCCTTGCTTATTTTCTAATTGTTTTATTGTTGAGAGTGTGAGATTGCAAGTTGGGATATCCCCAACTTGTTACTGGTGAAGTGAACAAGTGAACAAGTCAATATCATTAAGTATATCCACAGTGTCATGCAACCATCACCACTGTCCATTTCCAGAACTTTTCATCATCTCAGTTGGAACTCTGTACCCATTAAACAGCAACCCCCCTTCCCTTAGCCCCTTGGTAACCACCATTCTACTTTCTGTCTCTATGAATTTGCCTATCTAAGTAGAATCATATACTGTTTGTCCTTTTGTGACTGGATTTTTTCACTTAGCTTAATCTTTTCAAGGTTTATTCATGTTATAGCAGGTATCAGAGTTTCATTTCTTTCCAAGACTGAATGGGTTCTCTCGTATGCATATACCACATTTTGTTAACCCTTTTATCAGTTGATGGACATTTAGGTTGTTTCTACCTTTTGGTAGAATAGTGAATAATGCCACCATGAACGTTGTTGTACAGGTATTTGTCGGACTCTGCTTTTTTAAATCATTTGGTATCCTATGCCTGGAAGTAGAATTGCTGGATTTTATGGTAATTCTGTTTAACTTCTTGAGAAACTGCCAAACTGTTTTCCACAGCAGCTGTACCATTTACACATTAATGCTAGCAGTGCTTTAGAGTTCCGATTTCTGTACATTCTTGCCAATACTTGTTAATTTCCGTTTTGCTTTTTTTTTTTTTTTTTAAAAAAATGGATGTGAAGTGGTATCTCATTGTTGTTCTAAAGTCACTTTGTTGGTTTTTTATTTATTTGAGAGAGAGAAAGCATGAGTGGGGGGAGGGGCAGAGGGAGAGGGAGAAGCAGACTCCCTGCTCGGCAGGGAGCCACATGTGGGGCTGATTGATTCCAGGACCCCAAGATCATGGAAGGCAGACGCTTAACTGACTGAGCCACCCAGATGCCCCTAAAGTCACTTTGTTTTGAGACTTTAATCTTCTTAGTTTGTAACAAGTTTAGGAGAAGTAAGGTACTGCCATTTTATACATTTCTTAAAAGAATGATGTTTTTGTATGCTTTGTATGTGTTTGTGATGATACTGAAGGAGTGAGTACATGTCACACTTTGTTTTCCTGGGAGCCCCGCATTTCTAAGAACAGTTAAATTTCAGCCCTCCCTAGTAGTCTTGTTAATGTGTGAATACTGTCTTTGCTTTTTCAAGGTCTAGAATTTATCTAGGACTGTTATCATACTAATTTTCTTGTAATTTATAGAATCTACCTTCATGTAGAGCAAAATGTCTGTGGACCTCTGGACCTCTCCTTGCTCGCTTTGCAGCCTCAGGTAGCATTTAAAATCTCCCCGCTTCTTTTTCCCCATTTGTACATTAAACAGAATATTTACACAGGGATTATTGGTTGTTGATTGGATTAGACACTATGTGTAATGGCCATAGCATACTGCATCAGGGGATAACCAGTAAATGGTATTCTCATTCTTCTTCTGAAACTTCAGACTGGATTTACCTCCCTTGTCATCTTCCTTCCCGTCTTTGTCCTGGCTGCCTAGAGATCAGAGTGCAGCTTCGAGGTGTTGTCTGTTAGTTAGGTACTCCTTGTACTATCATTTGTCGCAGCCAAACAGCTAAGTCCCTTTAGGGGGACTTGGCACACAAGTCTTCTTGCTCTTGTTGAGGTCTCTTTTCACTGAAGTTTCCTCTAGTTTCAATCCTATTTTGTGTTTTTTCTCTCTGTTTTATTTTGACAGGTGACAAAAGGGACATTAGAGTTAACCTGCAGCGCCTTGAATTGCCGGTTGACAGACAATATGTCCTTCGCCTTGAGTAGAGGCAGAGCTCTTCTTTTTCTTCTTTTCTCTGAACCAAAATTGTCTTTTTAGTTTTGCTTAGCAATTTTTTCCTGACAAGCTTCTGCTCGTTTTTGGCTCTAGCTTTCCTGACACTATTCTTGTAACTGCTTGCAACTCATTTGTATATGTCTTTGGTTGTGGGCCCCTCCCTGTTCCATCTTTTTATATAAACTTCTTTATATTCTGAGCCCTTAGGACTTCTCTTTATGGGTCCACATTGGTTTATTTTTTCCTGTTCCTCCTTATCTGAATTCTTTGCAATTGAATAATCAAAACTGAGTCTTACAAGTTAACCAATTATTTTGTACTGCCTACCTAGGCCACATAGCCACTCTTGAGGGTTTTTTGGACATTTTTAATTTCTGCCTTTTTTGAAAGGAAATTTGAGGGTTCCTGACTTTTCTTTCTGATTTCAGCCCCAAGAAAGATAATCTACCAGCACTGGGTGAAAAATTTACATGTGTCCTTCCCATCCATTACATCCATTATGAATTGTTCACTTTTACAGTATTAAGAGTTTGGCTGGTCATTTATTTTGTGTCTGTATCTTTTTCCGTAGGCACTTCTGGCATTTAACATTAGAATGTATACCACCTTTTACCCAGAGTTCATGCTCACTTAGTTGTGTTTTTTTTTCTTTTCTTTTAGTTTTTTTTTTTAAAAGATTTTATTTATTTATTTGACAGAGAGAGACACAGCTAGAGAGGGAACACAAGCAGGGGGAGTGGGAGAGGGAGAAGCAGGCTCCCCACTGAGCAGGGAGCCCGATGTGGGACTCGATCCCAGGACCCTGAGATCATGACCTGAGCCGAAGGCAGACGCTTAACCGACTGAGCCACCCAGGCGCCCCAACAGACTCTATTTTTTATATGAGTTTTAGGTTCACAGCAAATAAGAGTGGAAACTACAGAGAGTTCCCACACACCCCTGCCTCCACACATGCACCCAGCTACCAAAACCCTACACTGGTACATTTATTAGTCTTACCTATCTTGACATATCATTATCACCCCAAATCGATGGTGTACATTAGGTTTCATTTTTGGTGTTGTATGTTTTGTGGATTGTAACAAATGAGTAATGACAGGAATGTACCTCTCTAGTACTGGTAATATACAGAAGTATATCTACAGTATACAGAATAGATTCACTGCCCTAAAAATCCTCTGTGCTCTGCCTGTTCATTCCTTACTCCTTCTGACCTGCAACCACTGATATTTTTACTGTCTCTATAGTTTTGCCTTTTCCAGAAGGGCATCTAGTTAGAATCATACAGTATGTAGCCTTGTCAGATTGGTTTCTTTCACTTAGTAACATGCATTTAAGTTCCCTCATCCCTTTTCATGCCTTGATAGCTCATTTCTTTGTAGAGCTGAATTATTCCATCAACTGGAAATTATCAGTTTATCCATTCACCTGCAAAAGGACATCTTGGTTGCTTTCAAGTTTTGGCAGTCATGGGTAAAGCGGCTTATAAACATCTGTGTGTAGGTTTTTGTGTGGACATAAGTTTTTAGCTCCTTTGTGTAAATACTGAGGAGCATGTTTGTGGATAATATGGTAAGAGTATGTTAAGTTTTGTAAGAAACCACCAAACCGTCTTCCAAAGTGGCTGTACCATTTTATATTCCCACTAGCAGTGAATGAGAATTCCTGTTGTTGCACATCCTCACCAACTTTTGGTGTTGTCACACTTTTGGATTTTGGCCATTCTTATGGGTGTACAGTGGTATTTTATTGCTATCTTAGTTTGCATTTACTGATGACACATGATGTGGAGCATGTTTTTATATGCTTATTTGTTATGTATATATCTTCTTTGATGAGGTGGCTGGTTATGTCTTTGACCCATTTTTTAAATTGGGTTACTTATTTTCTTGTTGAATTTTAAGAGTTCTTTGTATATTTTGGGTAATAGTCCTTTACCAGGTATGTCTTTTGTACATATTTTCTCCCAGGCTGTGGCTTGTCTTGTTATTCTGTTGATAGTGTCTTTTGCAGAGCAGAAGCTTTGAATTTTTAATAAAGTCTGGCTTATCAGTTCTTTCATGGTTCATGCCTTGATGTTGTATCTAGAAAGTCATTACCATATTCATGGGTCATCTAGATTTTCTGCTGTGTTATCTTCTAGAACCTCTTACAGTTTTGTGTTGTACATTTAGGTCTTTGATTGACTTTGAGGTAATTTTTGTGAAGGGTGGGACGTCTGTGTGTAGATTAATTTTTTTGCATGTGGTTGTACTTGTAGTATTTGTTGAAAAGACTATCTTTTCTCCATTATTGCCTTTGTTCCTTCATCAGAAATCGGTTAACTGTATTTATATGGTTCTTTTTCTGGGCTCTCTCTTCTGTTCCTTTGATCTGTTTGTCTGTTCTTTTTGCCAGTACCATACTGTCTTGATAACTGTAGCTTTATGGTAAGTTGAATAGTGTCAGTCTTCTGATTTTGTTCTTCTTCAGTATTGTATTGGGTGCTCTGCGTCTTTTGCTGCCTCAAATAAACTTTAGGATCGGTTTGTTGATATCCACAAAATGATTTGCTGGGATTTTGATTGGGATTGCATTGATATCTATAGATCACGTTGGGAAAAACTGATTTCTTGGCAGTATTAAGGCTTCCTTTCCATGAACATGGGCTCTCTCTGCATTTATTTAGTTCCTTTTTGACATCTCTCTTTAGGGCTTTATAGTTTCTTCATTTTGATTTTTGATTTTTACCTTTTTCTTCTTTTGAATGCTAATATAAGTGGTCATGAATTTTTAATTTCAAATTTCACATGGTCATTGCTGGTATATAGCAAAGTGATTGACTTTGTATATTAACCTTGCATCTTGCAACCTTGCTGTAATAGCTTAATTAGTTCCAGGAGGTTTTTTTGTCATTTTTTCCAGGTTTTTTATGTAGACAGCCATGTCATTTGTGAACAAAGACGATCGTATTTCTTCCTTTCCAATTTGTATACCTTCTATTACTTTCTCTTAACTGTATTAGCTAGGACTTCTAGTACAGTGTTGGAAAAGGAATGGTGAGAACATACTTAACTTGTTACTGATCTTGGCAGGAAATCTTCTAGTTCCTCACCATTAAGTATGAAGTTAGGTATAAGTTTCCTGTAAATGTTCTTTATCAAATTGTAGGAGTTACCCTCTATTCCTAGCTTGCTGAGAGTCTCACTTGGTTTTTTAGTTCATATTTTTGCTTAGAATAATTTTACAAATCCTGGTATAGTTAAGTCTTTCAGGTTGCTGATACAGAGGCTTGTTTTACAAATTTAAACCTTGATTAGGCTGTGCTAGAAAAACAATTTAAAATGTTAAACACACCTGTTGAAAAACTTTGGGACACAGCAAAAACAGTTCTAAGAGGGAAGTTTATAGTGGTGCAGGCCTACTTCAAGAAACAAGAAAAAACTGAAATAAACAATCTAACCTTACACCTAAAGGATCTAGTAAAAGAAGAATAAACACAGCTCAGCGTTAGTAGAAGGAAGGAAATAATAAAGATCAGAGTGAAAATAAATGAAATAGAGACTTAAAAAGCAATAGAAAAGATCATTGAAACCAAGAGTTGGTTCTTTGAAAAAGATAAGTGAAATTGACAAACGCTTGGACTCATCAAGAAAAAAAGAGAAAAGGCCCAAATAAATAAAATCAGGAACAAGAGAGAAGTAACAGCTGAAACCATAGAAATAAAAAGGAATATAAGAGACTACTATGAAAAATGGTATGCCAACAAATTGGACAATGTTTCCAAAATTAAATCGGGAGGAAGTAGAAAATCTGAACAAACTGATTACTAGTAATGAAATTGAATCAGTAATCAAAAAACTGCCCCAACAAACAAAGGCTCAAGGCCAGATGGCTTCAGAGGTGAATTCTATCAAACATTTAAAGAAGAGGTAATACCTATTTTTCTCAAACTCTTACAAAAATAGAAGAAGAAGGAAAGCTTCCAGATTAATTCTACAAGGCCAGCCTTTCCCTTACACCAAAACCAGATCGAGACACCACAAAAAAGAAAACTATGGGCCAATATCCCTGATGAACTGAGATGCACAAATCCTAAACAAAATATTAACAAACCAAATTGAACAGTAAGTTAAAAGGATCATTCACCACAATCAAGTGAGATTTATTCCACGGGTGCAAGGGTGGTTTAGTATCTAAACCAACCAGTGTGATATATTACATTAGTAACATGAAAGGTAAAAACGGTAATAATCATCTCAGTAGATGCAGAAGCATTTGACAGAAATCATTATCTGTTTATGATAAAAACTCTCAACAAAGTGGATTTAGAGGAAAACATACCTCAATATAGTAAAGACGATATATATGACAAACCCACAACTAACATCATACTCAATGGTGAAAAGCTGAAAGTTTTTCTTTAAAGATCAGGAACAAGATAAGGATGGCCATTCTTGCCACTTGTATTCAACATAGTACTGAAATCCTAACTGCAGCAATCAGACAAGAAAAAGAAATAAAAGGCACCCATATTGGAAAGGAAGAAGTAAAACTCTCATTATTTGCAGATTATGTGGTGTGTGTATGTGTGTGTGTGTGTGTGTGTAATCCTGAAGACCACCAAAAAAAACTACCAGAACTAAGAAAGGAAATCAGTAAAGTTGTAGGATCAACTTTAGATCAATTGAACAAGATAGAGCGCCCAGAAATAAGCTCACACTTAATATGGTCAGTTAATCTGCGACACAGGAGGCAAGAATATACAATGGGGAAAAGACAGTCTCTTCAGTAAATGGTGTTGGGGAAACTGGGCAGCTGCATGTGAACAAATGAAACTGGACCACTTTCTTACACCACACACCAAAAAAACTCAGACGACCTAATTGTGAGACCTGAAACCATAAAACTTCTTGAAAAACATAGGGCAGTGATCACTTGGACATCAGCCTTAGCAACATATTTATGGGATATGTCTCCTCAGGCAAGGAAAACAAAGACAAAAGTTAACTATTAGGACTACAAAATAAAAAGCTTTGTAACAGTTAAGGAAACCTTCAACAAAAGGAAAAAGCAGTCTGCTGGATGTAAGAAGATATTTATAACTGAGGTATCTGATAAGGGGTAATATCCAAAATAAATAAAAGAACTTAACAGAACTCAACACCAAGAAAAAAACCCAAACCAAACAAACAATTGGGTTAGAAAAATGGGCAGAGAATCTGAATAGGCCTTTTTCTGAAGAAGACCTACAGATAGTCAACTGACATATGAAAAGATGTTCAGCGTCACTAATCATCAGGGAAATGCAAATCAAATCACAGTGAGATGCCACCTCACACCAGTCTGAACGGCTAGTATCAGAAGGACAAATAAGTGTTGACAAGGATGTGGAGAAAAGAGAATCCTTGTGCCCTGTTTGTGGTAGTATATGTTGGTGCAACCACTGTGGAAAACAGTATGCAGATTTCCAAGAAAATTAAAAATAGAAAATACCATATTATCCAGTAATTCCACTACTGGATATTTACCCAGAGAAAGTGAAAACACTAATTTTTTTTTTTTTCTCAAACACTTAATTTGAAAAGATATGTGCACCCCTGTGTTTGTTGTAGCATTATTTACAATAGCCAAGATATGGGAGTAAGCTAAGTATCCATCAATAGATATAAGTGAATAAAGGAGATATATACACAATGGAATATTACTCAACTATAAAAATGAATGAGATCTTGCCATTTTGCAACAAGATGGATGGACCTAGAGGGTATTATGCTAAATGAAGTAAGTCAGACAAAGAAAGACAAATACCATATGATTTCACACATATGTGGAATCTAAAAAACCAAGCAAATGAACAAATAAAAAACCAGAAACAGACTCATAAATACAGAGAACAAACTGGTGGTTGCTGGAGGGGGTGGTGTACAAAACAGGAGAAGAGGATTAAAAGATTCAAAATTCCAGTTACACATAAAATAAGTTTTGGAGATGAAAAGTACAGCATAGAGAATAATAATATAATAATATTGTATAGTGTTGTTTGGTGACAGATGGCAACTACGTTTATCATGGTGAGCACTGAGTAATATACAGGATTATCTAGTCGCTGTGTTGTACACCTGAAACCATTATGGTATTGTGTGTTAACTCTACTTCAATAAGAAAAAATTTAAAATAAAAATAAAAAATAAATGTGATACTGCCTATCCTTATATTTGTATTTGGATAAGTTTTAAAATCATCATATTCAAAGACATTACTGTTTTTGTTTTTTTTTTTTGGTAAAGTAACAGACTCAAAGCCAGGGAGGACAGTGATACTTAAGTGAAATATCTGAAAATATTTTTCATAGAGTGCTTGTGTTGGCTTAGAGGAAACATAAAGAATCTGGGGTTTCTAATTCACTCATTAATCGTTTTTTTCTGTCTGGTTTGTTTACAGACGTTCAGCCCGTTGCCTATGAAGAGCCGAAACATTGGTGTTCAATTGTCTACTATGAATTAAACAATCGTGTTGGGGAGGCTTTTCATGCATCTTCTACTAGCGTGTTAGTAGATGGATTTACAGACCCTTCAAATAACAAAAGTAGATTCTGCTTGGGGTTGTTGTCAAATGTTAATCGTAATTCAACAATTGAAAACACTAGGCGACATATCGGAAAAGGTAATTTTGTCATTTCCCTGTGTTCAGTTGAAATCAGTCATTTGTTGTGCTCTCTGTGTACCGTGAGTCGTGCAAGGCGCTGGAGTATACTGCGAGCCTGAGGCGTGGGCTCTGCCCTCAAGTTGCAGATGCTAGAGAATGTATTAAGTCAAGACCTAATCAGGCCTCTTTTCCTTTTCCTGCTTAGTTTTTCGTCATAGTACTTAGGATCTGAAATCATACTATTTCTGTATTTATTTTTTGAGTGTCTTCTTGACTGGAATATAAGCTTTACAGAAATTTGCTTTGTTCACGGCATTATTTTCAGCTAGAACAGTGCCTGGCTCGTAGTAAGTACACGGCAAATATTTCTGGAATATATGAATGCTGGTGAAGGATTAGAATTTTTTAATTATGGTATTTTGAGTTGAGGTGCCTTGTAAGAATTTCTGTTAATGTTGGAGGAGCTGGGTTACAGATAAGAAGTCCAGTTTGAATGATAACAAGTCTCCAGTGGCTTCACCACCACCTCTCCTGCCTTTTAAATTCAGGTATAACTAGGTTTTATTTATATTTCATCCCGCAAGACAGTTGCCACAACAAACAAGGAACTTTTCCCACCTCAGTGAAATGTCCGAGTCTCAAGCATCAGATGGTCAGGAAGGAAACCTATCCCAGGTAGAGTGTATTGCCTGTCTTGTAAGTTGAGTTTTTACCACTAGCTCTGTTTTGCTTCTTGGACTTGAGGAAAGTCTCAGTCCAAGTTAGAACCAAAGGTACACTTATACCTTTTACCTGCACAAAAGGTAAACTATACTTGTACCTACAAAAGGTACAATTGTAATTGTAATGTGATTTCTTACAGAAGAGATTCAGCAAAATGCTATGGCCAAAATTAAGTTGAAAAGAAAGCTTCCATTCTTTTTTGACTATTTCCAGCGTGGCATTGATTTTGTAGGTGAAATGCCTCACTGCTGTGTATTGGTTTTCCCATTACAGTAGGATGATTTAAGAGAAATCTACCTGGTGAATTCTTAAATTCTAGACTCTGTTTTCCCATTTTTCCTAGTATCCAGTTCCAGGATCCCTTCCTCCATGGGTCATTTTATTTGCTCAGAAACAAAACATAGTTTTTCGTATCATAGCCTAATACAAGTCTTTGACTCACATGTGTATGAGGTATGAGTGTACAAGGATGGTCTTTTTAGCATTGTTTGTGGTGGTGAAAAGTTGGAAACAACTTCAGCTTTAGCTATATAATTTGAAGTTTTAATATTGGAAGTATATTCACATTATTTACATATATATTTTTAAAATACCAAAACCATTCTTTTCAAGGGAAGTAAAATAAATCTGCCATTTAAAGTCTCTTCCTGTGACCTGAAATTACATATGTGACTTAGGGTCTTTTTTTTTTTTTTTTTTTAATTTTATTTATTTATTTGAGAGAGAGAGCACACGAGACGGGGGAGGGTCAGAGGGAGAAGCAGACTCCCTGCTGAGCAGGGAGCCCGATGTGGGACTCGATCCAGGGACTCCAGGATCATGACCTGAGCCGAAGGCAGTCGCTTAACCAACTGAGCCACCGAGGCACCCTACTTAGGGTCTTTTTTAATGCTCCTGTACTCTCCATTAGTAAAAAAGAATGCAGAGCGTTTTGCCTATTGACTCTGTGATAGTTAACTTAGCACCAAGTGTTCCTTTGAAAGGACTCATCCTAGGTGTTTTTTTTTCTTTTTGCCTTCGCTTTCTCTCATAGAGATAATAAATGATTGTTGGCAAAGAGAAAAGAACCTAAGAACTGACAAACTTAATAAGCTGCCAACCTGAGGCTTACATTTTAGTTATTTAAGGACCTTTGTAGACCTCTTGATTATCTTTGGCGGTGTAAGGCCCTCTAGTGGTAGCTTCTGTCTACAGACTGTTGGTCGTTTGCTGTAGGTTAGCGGGTATTCTTGATTGCACTCTAGACAACCGCTTTGGTTTCGTTATACTGCGGTATTAAGGTGAGTCTTGTAATGCTCGTCTTTTTAAGGTGTTCACCTGTACTATGTTGGTGGAGAAGTGTATGCAGAGTGCCTCAGTGACAGCAGCATATTTGTTCAGAGTAGGAACTGCAACTTTCATCATGGCTTTCATCCTACCACTGTCTGTAAGATTCCCAGCAGTTGCAGCCTCAAAATTTTTAACAACCAAGAGTTTGCTCAGCTTCTGGCTCAATCTGTCAACCATGGATTTGAGGCAGTGTATGAGCTCACCAAAATGTGTACCATTCGAATGAGTTTTGTCAAGGTGAGTGGGTTGTAACCTGTAGCTTAATTTGAGTCACTGTAAATATGTATATTATATTTCTCTAGGTTATGATTTTAAAATATCTTTGTGACATGAAAGTCAGTATTTACTTTTGACCTGACTTAATAGGTTTTTAAAGGATATTCTTGAGTTTTAAAGCTTTAAAACCACATGGTAGGTCTAAGTTTTAATTTTATAATCCAGACATAAAATGCATGATACTGATTTTGATATTGAATAGGGGCTGAGTTTATAAAGAGCTTCGGTTAAAGACTGAATTGCTAGAAAGCATTTAATATTAAAATTGCTTTTGAAGTTCCTTAGCTTCAGCAGTTTCAATTATTATTAGATCCCACTGGAGTGACTTAAAAAATTCTTTAGAAGACTAAAATTAGCTTCCTTGCATTTAACCTCTGTTATTAAGGATTTGCAAAGTTGAAAGAACTTTTCAAATTTATCCCTTGCTCTTGGCCTGATTTTACTGGCCTTCCGAAGATGATGGTTTGTGAGTAAAATTAGGAAAGAATTTTAGTGACACATATAAGCATCCTGTACTCTATCCACTTGGTCCTTAAGGTTTTAACCGAAGAAGAACAACTGTGAAATGCTCTGAGTGGGCTTTTTCTTTTTGACATTCAGACCCACAGTCCAGTGTTGCCTTGCTGCTTTGCTGTCGGTCTTTTCTATGCATCAGTTTATCAGTAGCCCCAAAGGCGTTCCCCCTCCATAGAAACCTAACTTTTTTAAAAAAGATTTTATTTATTTTTTTGATTGAAAGAGAGAGTGTGTGTGTGGGGAGGGAGCAGAGGGAGAGTGAGAAGCAGACTCCCCGCTGAGCAGGGAGCCTGACTATGCGGGGATGGGGATGCAGGGCAGGGATGCGGGACTCAATCCCAGGACTCTTATCAACTGTGCCATCCAGGTGCCCCAGAAACATAACTTTTATATGTTTAATCTCTACTCCCCCATCTCCTCCTCCCAAGCCTAATTTTCCTGGGCCAGCACTATCGTAAGCTGTAAAGCAGAGAGCTTGGTGAATCCAGGCAAATAAAAGTGAAAAAAAATTTTAATCTTTATCTAGAATTTTAGGCTAAAGTGTTCCAGTTTGATTCGTCCCAGCTACTTTAATTACAGTTGTATGCATTGATCAGATCTACAGTGGCTTACCTCAGTTAAAAAAAAAAAATCCCAAACCTGAAAACCAAAACTTATTCATAACAAAATCTGATGTGAACTTATATGAGGTTGTTTGTGGGTTTTATTTACCCCATTAAGTGAGAATGTATCTCACTGCAGAAATAATAGTGTTTTAATTATGAGCTGTTGTACTGTATTAACTTTCTAAACTTCAAAAAGAAAAAGAATTCTGAAACATATCTTGCCCCAAGGATTTCTATTAAGGGAATCCTATCTCTTTCAACACTGCAACTCTCTTGCTTTTATTTTTTATTTTTTTATTTTTTAAAGATTTTATTTATTTTTTTTGAGACAGAATGAGAGAGAGTGAGCGAGTGGGGGAGGGAGGAGCAGAGGGAGAAGCAGACTCTCCACTGAACAGGGAGCCTGATGTGGGGCTCAATCCCAGGACGCTGGGATCATGACCTGAACCGGAGGCAGACGCCTAACGACCGAGCCACCCAGGCGCCCAACTCTGTTGCTTTTAATTCCATGGTGAATCCTAAGATTGGTTTTGTGGCCTCCACTGTTAAAGTATCTCTTTGTTAGTTTGTTAAAATTGTCTTAGGCTGGTTGACAGTTTAAAGAGGTATTTGCTATGATATCTTTTCATTTTCTTAGGGCTGGGGAGCAGAATATCACCGGCAGGATGTTACCAGCACCCCCTGTTGGATTGAGATTCATCTTCATGGGCCTCTTCAGTGGCTGGATAAAGTCCTGACTCAGATGGGCTCCCCTCTGAACCCCATATCTTCCGTCTCATAGTGCAGAAGTAGTCTTTTCAATTATATTACTAGTGGACTTGTTTTAATTTTAGGGAAACTTTCAGTACAGATACTGTGAGCTTACATGGAAAACAGATATTACAGCTTATTTTTTTTCTACATAATTGTGACCAATACATTTGTATTTTGTGATGAATCTACATTTGTTTGTTATTCATGTTCATGTGATTAACTCTAAAAAATGTTGTGAGAAATGCAAAGTAAGTGTTGTACCCCAGTTCACAAGTTTGGCATTGATCTTAAACTGGGACATAATTTTGCCTTCTTGTCCCAACCAACTTGTTATTCAGTTTTTTTGAAAAAGTAATACATCACGTGATGACAGATTATAACAGTGTAAGAAGGTGTGCTGTGAAAAGTCTTCCCTTCTCCTCTTAACCCTACAGAAGATCTACTTTTACCAGTTTCTTTGTCCTACCAATGTGAAGAAAGTGTAATTCATTGTTTTGTAAAAGCATATGGTAGGGCTGAAAAGAAACTGTAAGAAAAACCACCCTTTTATTTGAAGGAACACTATGCACTGCTCTAACAAGTAGTGTTCAGTAAAAGCAAAGTGATAGTTTTCTAGGTCATGTCATAAAATTTACATTTAATACAGCTAAATGTTTGTCAGTCTGTTGTGACTTCACTCAATATATCTTTTGTAAAACATTTCCTTTTTTTAAAAAAAAAATTATTGTAAACAACAGATCTCCAGTATATGTCATTTACTCAGAATCTGTCGTAAGTACTACTTTATAGTTAGTGACAGTGCACGCACGGCCTTGTTCAGCTTTGCTGCTTTTGGCCAATGTTGCAAGAACTCTAATTTTGACATGCATTAATCTTTCATTTTGCACTTTGATGGGTGACAGTTTCTAGTGTAATCTTTTGTGAAACACACTCAAGTGACTTGGACTTGGATGCTTATCCTTACTTCCTTGGTACCCTTTTGTATTAACAAACACTGCAGTTTATAGATTACAGTTGTAGGAAGTTATACTTTTTCTAGCTTTTGTTGTATTTTCAACCTAGATTATAGGACAGTTATTCTATAGCTCCAACTTAAGGTGCCTTTTTAAGTCCCTACCGCTTTATGGGTGTTACTCATGTTGGAAAATCTCATACTTAATCCCACTGCTCTTACTGGTGTCAGTTGCCCTGAGCAAGGGACGGACCTGTGTGCTGTAGCCCGAAGAGCCTCTTCAGTCTGGCCCCAAGTTGAGGCTGCTGGGCTGGTACTTGAATGAATAAGTAGTGGTTGTGGAGATAGTTGACTTTAAAATATTCACGTATCACAGACTGCAGACTGTTCTCTCAGTTACCATGCATGCTGGGTTTTTTCCCTTTTTTTTTTTTTTTTTTTTGCACCTCTGTGGTTGCTAGTCTCTCAGAACACAGTCTTCAAGAGAGGAAAGACACAAATACTCTGAAATACCCGTTCAGTCATGCTGGAAGGCTTTGGGTAAAGAACTTTTAACCTCTTTTTCTAGAGAGCAGTCAGATGGACACTTTGTTATGGCATGAGAACAGAGATGTTATTTTGAAGGAAAAAAATGACCTAATTTACCTATTGGAGAAAGCTATTTTCTGGTGCCTTTTGAAAGTATATGGAGCCATGTCAGTCTTCTATTTAAAATGTTAGTTTGGTTTGACTTTCTACTTTGCCCTTTCTGCTTTTAAGAGAAGAAAAAAAATGCATTTTTTGAGGAAAGGAGAATGCAGTTGGTTTTGTTCTCTGTGCCATTATTTATTGCTTTTACAAAGTGCAGCCAGCGGGTGGCTTTAGTTCTTTCAGGTGAACGAGCCATATGTGTTTCAGCCTGCAGTTCTTTGCTGGGTAAAAGGATCCTTTCTGACCCTCGCCTGAGTTACACATAAGTTTTACACAACATGCGTTCTTCATCTTCCAGGGTTGTGTCAGCCACATGAAAGAGAATTATTTGCTTCGTGTTCAAACCTAGCTACTTACATTATTCTTTTACTTACCAGGTTTATGGCACAATCTTTGGAACAAATTTATAGGAAGAAAAACCATCCAGGTTGAATGACAGATACACGTAATCAACTTCAGTGGGCTTGAACTGGTGGAAACTATTGAATTGTTTTATTGATGTTTTCAATTGAGTTAATTAAAAATTGTTTTTATTCATGTTACAGCCTTTAGAAAGTTGGCAGAGTTTTATGTGATTGGCCTTTTCTGTTTTCCCTAAGGAATTTTATCTCATGAAGGGCAGTATTGAAGCTCTTAACTGTTAAAAGTTTAATGGAAAGGTGTAAGTAAGCCTGTTGTATTTCCTAAAAGTGATTAACTCCCCATCCCTGGATTTTAAGTGAAAATTGTATTCAGTGTAGCTGCTTCTCTAATTCCCGAGGGTGCCCAAAATCCATGGATGAGAAATAAAAAATTGCCAGTGACCAATGAAAAGAAGACACTTCTGAAAGAAACCTTTTCAGAAAATTACAGTTTTAAATTTTTATTTAATCTCTAGAATGGCTTATAGTCAAATTTATGGAAACATCAACACCACTGGAACAATCACGTTTTATAGCTTGTGTAATATATTAACATATGTGAGCTGAAAAGACTAGAGTCTGGAAATAATAAAATGACAACTGGTTTGGTAAATGCAAAAAGAGAAATAGAATCAAAATCTGAGTAATGAATTAATGCAACAGAAAGATGATTGGGAAAAAAATTTAAGAGTTGCATTTGATCAGCATCTCTATAATGAAGTATTATGGTCTTTTAGGTATTGCTTGGCTTAAGTTATGGAATGTCAACTAGTAGGCATGTTCTTGATCTACTGAAGCTAACACTTTTTCCTTAGCGATTAAAGAAGACATCAATCAAAATGTCAAGTCATATACATCAGAATATAAGTCATTTTTCACATTTTATTGTTACGTGAGGAAACTGTGGTAATAGAATTGGCTGGGTTTCTGAGTTGAAATCCACAGTAAGATTACTAGGTAGTTCAGTGAGCTATATATCTCATAATACAGAAAGAGGATATAGCTACTTTATACTTTTCATAACATTTGAGAGTAAGACATCCTTTTAAGATGTAAAATGATCAATAAGTGTTTGGATCTGAAATCTCTTGTCAAGATGAGAACTGGGGCTCACATAAAACCCTTAAGGGTACCTGTGGGAAACAGTCCTCCTGTAATAGTATTCTGTTGAAGGAGAAGGTTTATACAAAAAATAAAATCCTACCAGTAGCAGAGAACCTCCAAAAAGTCTGATAGTACCTGTTTAAGTACTGTCTGTTACAGAGAGCATCTAATACATCAGCTTAGATCCATTTCTTTATACTCTTTGTAGTTGCTTGCTCAGTATTACTTTGGATTGTTATCACTTTCCCACTTAAAATATTTTGGTATCTTTCATACTTATTGAAGAAGGAAGGCTCTTCTGATAATTTTGAATTCAACTTCCGGTGATGACTTCAGTTTTAGATCTGTTAACTTCAGGGGGTCTGAGCCCTTCTTTGTCTTACTAGTTAAATCCTCACTCCCTCTCTCAGATAGGAATATAGATGTGTGTCCTCATTATAGCAAGGAGCTAGATAAGCAAGGATCTTTTAAAGTAGTAGATAGCATGGTGGTTTCAGGCATGTTTGGTGATTTTTGTGGGAGGGAGTTTTCCTGAACATTGGTTTATGGGTGGTCTCTTGAGATACTAAGCAGGGCAGCTTCCTGGGGGTAATCTCAGGCTTGAGGCCTGTTTCCTCCAGAGCAGCACCCATTTTCCCAGGTGATACCGGTGGGATTTGGGGGAGATTTTCTCCTCACAGCAGATGCATATATGGGAAGTGACAATTCAAGGCCTTTCTTCTGCATAAACAGTGGTGCCTGCTGGACTTAGGAGAGGTGACAGTATTTATCCAGCCTTTGTTCTGTTCCATTATTCCTAATAGAAGCTTCTCTTCTAAAATACAACTGTGTTATAACTGAAGTGTTAACCTGAAATTGGATGGTTTACAAAAACCAATGAGAGGGAGTTTAGATAGCAAAAAAATTTTTTTTTCAAATAAGAGCTTATGATACAATACTTGATGGTAGCAGTTGCTGTAAAACAAGTGATGGGATATTTTGGTGAAAAGATGCAAGCGCAGGATTCTTCTGTCATTCATGGCAGAGTGAAAAAGATCTGTGTGGTTCTTGTCCCAATAATTCAATTCTGAAAATTCTTGGAATCTTCATAAAACCATTGTCCTTTAAGGATTCATTTGAAGATCGTGTTCTTAAAAAGTTGAGAATTTTGTGTGCGGGTAGGTTCTTTTCCCTCAGTAACTAGTACCTTGTTGATACGAGCTGGTATTGACTATAATAAAACTACAGTGAGGCCAAACAATTCCACGTTCCTTACTTTTATAAGGAATTTTTTAGAATCGGATTTTCCCTTCTCATGTCGTTGGAGATGATGTTGCTTTGATTTATTCATGAAGTATTTTATGTGTAGGGACTCTTGAAGATAATAGTTGGGCAAGTGATTTTCTTCTTAATCTGGTGGGTTAAAATTGCATTTTGAAAATCACTTATTTTAAAATTGGATAGGATTGTAATCAAGAAAACTGGATTGTTTGTATGTACCTGCCCACCTTCCCTTAAAAAGGTTTTGCATATGCAGATGATAAAGACCAAACCAATGGCTGCACTATAGATCTGCTTCTTATTTGTACTTGTTCTGCTTCCGTTTTTGTTGTAGAAAATGAAATTCTAGCAACATGTTTCAATTCTGTTGCCTTTTTGATACTTATAAAAATGTATTAGGTTTTACTATATTGTGCTTTTCAAAGCCATAACTCTTAAGAACTTTGTTTTTGCATATCGTTTGCTAATACTTTATTTTAATAAATCTCGAAACCTGCTTAATGTGTGTGGGGGGGGTTTGTTTTTTTTGTGTGTGTGTGTGTACTCTCTTTTGACTTAGCGTGTTTCACTGAGTGCAGTTATAAAAAGGATGAGATGACCAGTTGCTATGAGCGGCTGTGTTATCTGTGTGTGCATGGGCAATAGAAAATGGATATACCATGTCTTTCCACTCAGCAGATTTGCTCAAAATATCAGTGTTTTTCCATTCTGTTTGTAAGAGAGTTGATGTATTTTTCTTTGTTTGTTGAGTTTAATTTAGTTGTGAAGAAGTATTTAATAGATCTAGTCTGGGGTATTTTTGTTTAAACACTAATTTCCCTTCTCTTGGTCTGTCTGTAAATGAGTGGTGTTGACCTGATGATTAGGGGATAGAGTAGCTCTTAGCGGAACCGGCTCTGGGTTCTGCCTGTCTCCACGGGGATCCTGGGTCTTATAGGCTCTCTTAGCTCTGTGACCTTTGGCAAGTTGCTTAACCCCTCTGTATCTCAGTTTCCAGTCTACTTCATAGTATTTTGGGGAAGATTAAATGAAGTCATACAAATAAAGTACTTAGAACAGTGCCTGGCACAGAAGAACTCGTTTTTATTCTTACTATCTCTTGCATTTCTTCTGCTTCTTTGATTGAGAGGAATTATTTCTGATGCTACTTGACTTTAGGAGATCCACCCTTGATTAGTTTTCTTTATTTTCTCCTTAAAAAAAATTTTTTTTTAAGTCACAAGTTAGTTTCATCAGCCCCACCAAGTACATACTTTTACCATTGCTGTGTTGTGTATAGGAGAAATGCAAACTCATTCTCATTAGGAAGGGATGGTGTAAATCTATGTGCTCCCCACTAGAAAAGGAGGAAGACCCAAACTAAACGTTTTAACCCAAAAGAATACATATAAAAGCTCTTGTTATTCTTTTTGGAGACAAGACTTCATCAAAAGAATCCATTTCTGCAAATCAGTTCCTTCTTAACGCCTTTTTATTTTAAGTGTAAGGTATTTAGTAGTGACTTCAGTGGCTGTTGTAGAAGCATATTTTAAAAAAACATTTGTTCTGGCACAAGATTTCAGTCAACAGAGGTGTTGGCTTCTCTCCGACTTAAGATGATTAGTTTTCAGATTGCTGTAGCCCAGACAGTTGAGGTGATGAGGGGATCAGCCGTGACACCTGCTTTGGTTTTCTCTCAGACAAGAGACTCAGTGGTTACTGCTCCTCCACAGCACAGCAATTTGATGCAGCTCAGATTTTATACATATTTATAAGAAGGCTTTCGGCAGGTAGGGCAAGCTTTTAAGAAAGTACTTCTTGAGAGCTCTGTAGTATATAGGGTTCGATGAAGGAAGCATTTTTTTAAAAATTCCCTCCATTTAACATGTTAAATATTACTGTGTTTTTGTTGAATTTGTAAGCCTATCGTTAATAAAGACTTGATTTATAAAAAAAGGTTGTCTGTTCTTCTGACCAAATCACTTTGTGAGTCTAGTTTAAAGAAAGGAGGATGAGACTACAGGGAAGGTATAAGGAAGAGTTGTTGGTAGCTTCCTTAGCCATCCTTGTCTTCAAGTATGTGGGCTGGACAGTGGAAGGGGCATTTAGACTCGTATTACCCATATCGTAACAAGTGGGTATGTGTAGAATTTCTGTGAGAGGCAGTCCCTGGGGCAGTGTTTTGATGGCCGGGGATGAATTTTGAAAGCATCCTTATACTTTTGTTTTAATCTGTTACCCCCTTCCCTATCCAATAAAAACCTCACGTGTTATTTCATTTTTATTAAATAATAACTTTTATCTGAGCTAAATGCTGAGAATTCTAACAGTACAGAAAAGGATAAATAAAAAAAAACCCAAGCCACAAGCTAACCGTTGAACCTTCCCATGTGTAGTGTGTGTTTCCTTCTAACCTGGTGGGTAGTCACTCTACATTAGTCCTTTCCTTTTCTTTGACAAAAATTTTGCTGATCAGTCCGTTGGAGTGGAGCTGTAGCTCCTTTTTTGAAAGCACTCAGAGAAATTGGTTCCAAGTGTTTCTTGGATTTTATATACCCAAGAGAACATTGTCCACTCTTCAGTATCTTCTTTTGTTGAATGGCAGACTTTCCAAAGTGTACAACATCAAGCCTAGCTATCCAGATATTTTAATGAGATTGGAAATTAAGGAGAAAGAAAAAAGGTTTTCATTCTTCATGGCATTTATCCCCATTTGACATAGTATAGGTTTTATTTCTTTACCCCGTTTACCGACTCTCTCACCTCATAGGAATGTCAGGTCTCCGAGGGCAGACCTGTGTTCCCACTGCTAGAGCAGTTCTTGATAAATTGTAAGCACTCCAGTATTTGTGGAATGAATGAGGTGACAGAAGTCAGATGTGATTTTTTTTAACTAGAATTCATACTTTGAATTATGTAATATGGCAGTTCTTAGTTGAATGGTTTATAGCTCAGCACTTTAAATATTAGATCTCTTTATTGCTTGCCTCATCAGAAAAGGGGAGGCTCAACTAAGAAATTAGGAGACCAGTATCTGTTCTTTCTCCTTGAACTTTGAGATCTTTGCCCAGAAGTTATCAGGTTCCTGGATTTGTTAGAGAACCTACAAAATTAACAATCAAGTTGGAGCTTTAGCCTGTTGATGTTTAATATTTTCCTCAGAGAAAGTCAAAAGGCACAGTTTACTTGATGTATTTGACCAGAAAAATAACCAAAGAGTACTTATTTCATAGCTTGCAGGGGTGGTGGGGTTAAGAACCCTGCAGTCTGTTTGACTTTAGCACCCTGGTTTTCGATCTCCTAATAGCATCCCCAGTTGTGCATGAGGGACAAGCCTTTAATTGCATTCAGGTAGGGCACCGTAAGTAACACCTTTGAGAGACAGAGCATAGTGACCATGTTTGTACTTCCAAATACAAGATTAATTTTGCTGAAGAGTGTGTGTGGGATTGTTGTGGGTAAAAAAAGCCAGAAGAGTTTGAAGGGCTATCCCTTTGTTAAGATTAATAGTCGACATTCCCTGATTGCTTTCTCTTCACATAAAATTCTTTTAAGTTTTACAAAATTCGCTTCACTTACTTAGTGATAGCAGTGAGGGTGAAGGTGATGAATGCAAACACAAACTAGTTACGTAAAAATGGTAAGACTGGAAATGAAAAGCAAGGTGCTTTGCTTTTATTGTCTATGTAATAAACTGCTAGAATTTGACCAGTGCCCATCCTCCCCTTCCTTAATTATAGAACATCTATGTCCAGCTGCATACCACACTTCCCAGCCTCCCTTTCAGCTAGATAATGGTCATATGACTAAGGACAGGAGCAGAAACGTGCCATTTGGTCTAATGCTCTGAAGAGGAATGTTTTCCTTGCCCCTTCCCAAAGGCTAGAATGCAAATATGGCGGCAGGAACTAGAGTAGCCACTTTAAAATGGACGTGGAAGCCCAGGAATGAGGATGACAAGCTGTGCTGCTCTGGGAAGGTTATGTGAAGAAGAAACTCAGAAGCAGGGAGTATTCTTTGTTATGACAGTTCAGACTCATTCACTTACTCTCACCAGATCTTCCCTGAGTGCTTATCGCAGGTCGAGCTTTATGCTAGACAGCGCAGTAGGGCTAAAGCAGGGGTGTCAGCTGTCCTTGTGGAAGGCAAAGCTGTAACAGTTGAGTGTTTTTGACCCCTGTCTAGTTAGGGTTATCCGATCAGTTTGGAAGGTGGAGAAGCAGCAGAAATGGAGAATGAAGGAGACTTGAAGAAATAGACTCTGCTCCTATTTTCTTGAAAAAAAATTTTTTTTTTTCTGGTATGGAGCAGTATCCAGGTAGTTTGCTCATTCATTCACCTAATATTAGATGTCAGGCATAGGGTAAACTGAATAAAACAAAAGTTCTTTCCTTCAAGGATCTTCATTCTGGTTGATGGAGGCACAAAACAAGAACAATAAAATATATAGGGTAGTGGGAAGTTTTAAGGAGAAAATGTAGGAAAGGGAGTTTTAAAACATCGAGGGTTGGAGGCGGGGCGGGGAAGATAGTTGAAGTTTTAGATCAAGGATCCAGGGAAGGTTGCATTGAGAAGGAAATCTTTGATCCAAGTTCAGGAAGAGGTGAGGAAGTCAATGGGTGAAGCAGTGATTTAACTGATTCTTAGTCAAGACAATCCAGAAAGCATGAATGATGTTACAAAGATCTCTGCTTCCCTGCAGGAAAAAGGTGATTCAAGCAGAAATAGCTAAGTGTACAAACTTAAATTGCATGTTCTTTAGTCTCTGCAGGAGACGCGATAATAACTGAGGTGTTACATAGATGGAGACAGGAAATGTCACCTGCTAACAACTTTGTGGATTACCACCTCCAGGAAAGTGGCCACTTGAAGGGCCAATCAATAAGGAGAGTTCAACTCAGTGTTTTATCTGATACTAGTTTAGTTTAAGGTGGAAAATCAAAGACAAAGCGTTCAGATGAAGAACCCGCAGGCAATTCACCTTAAACCTCTAACTCTCTCTTTCCACTATATTTCATTCATCCAAGACTCAATGTCTCTTTTGTGTTTAACACTTAGCTAGGCATCGGGAAAGCAGCAGTGACCAGGGCAAATGTTGTCCCTGACCTCCTACGACTTACATGGTAGTAGGGAGAGGGGCATTAGGCTCCGAATTGCACAGTTCTTTAATAGCTATGATAAGGGAGCTGATGGGGGGCTATGAACGAAGAGAACCGGTCTCTGAGGACTCAGCCAAGTCCTTTTGAGGAGGAGATCTGTCAGTTATACCTAAAGGATGAGAAGGCACTAGCAAGACGAGGGACGGGAGACAAGTAGCTCAGGCAGGAGACCTTAGGGCTTGAAAGGCCCCTGTGACTAGAGCCTGGAGTACAAAGGAGTGTGAGGAGACGAGGCTGGAGCGGTTGGTGGGGCCACATGGTGCTAGGTCTTGAAGGCCAAGGTTAGGGCTTTGTTTTAGATCCTGAGGGCAAGGAGAAGCCGTTGGAGTATAAGCTGGAGTTGGAGGCAGGTACTGGGCTCAGATGTTGCTTTGGAGAGAGGCAAACGTGAATGTTGGGCTTTGAATTCAGGTGGCCGTGGTGGAGATGGAGAGGAGTAGATGGAGTGGATCGGTATCTGGAAGGTGATGGATTACATGGGGGAGGACGAAGGGTTGGGGGTAAAGGGCGACCACCGCGCCTTTCACTTTGGGCCGCCAGATGCTGGTGCAATTTACTGAGCTGGAGGAGACTGGAGGAAGATGTGCTGTTTATCGAAAGCTGATGATCCTCAGACAGAGTCTGAGGTTCCCCAGGAGCTGTCCAAACGGAGCTACGGAGCGGGCCCAGGGATAAGGTCTGGAGCGAGTCATTTGAAACGCCCCTGAAACCATGAGAGTGGATGAGCTAGTTCAGCGAGAATGTGCAGGGAGACGGAAGACCCAGGACAGCTGCCCTCCGACTCTGGGCAGGCTTCGGGACTGCAGGTCCTTGAGGGAGAGCAGTTAGGTTAGTGCTGCTGCAGACGCCTCTGGCACGGTCGTCCTGGTTAACAGCAAGGAGAGCTCACATCCAGAGCACTTCCTCTGTGGCACACAGGAGCCAAACATCACCTGCAGTGCCTCAGGCCATGTTGGAAACCCTGGAGCCAGGTGCTCTCCATTTTACAGGTGAGCAAAGTGAGGCTCCCAGAAATCCAGGAACACAATCAAGGCGTAGCGTGGGTGGCCCAGGTCAGGTTACCACCTAGTGGCAGGACTCAAGCTCTTGGTCCCTACACTCTGCTGCTTCTCCCTGGTTCCTGGCACCTGCAGCCACCTTCCCTAATTTCCACCCTACCGCCCCCTAAGTCCCCATCAGGGAGGTGTGCTCGGCCCTCTTGCTGCTCCCAGTGGCTGGTTATGGCAGAGCAGCCCCATCACCTATGTCATGGGTCCTGTTCTTAGTTTTAGCATGCCCTGGCCAGCTCCAGAGGCGGTTACAAGGTTTCGTGGGATTGTTGGAGGAGCAAAGGGCAGAAGGATGTGTGTGTATGGACCTACCTCCCTTACATCCATCTACATGTCCAATTGCCGCATTGTAGTCCACGCACCCTGCCCATCAGTAGAGGATAGACACGAACTCAGCCACATTCCTGCTTTCCAGGGAAGAATCTGGGGCTAGGTCCAATATGAGAAAGGCCCGTTACTGCTCAACTAGTCCAACACTAGCCTAGAAAAGGGAATGAAAGTATTCAGGGTCACAATGCTGGCAAAGCAGAGCCCCAGTCTAGTTCTTCTCATGGAACCTGCCTGGTTCCTAGATTCCATCTCTGCATAGGCCCTATTACCTAAGAGTTTATTTCAAAAGGATCTGTGTATTTGAAGGGGCCAAGCCATTGGCTTAGGTGGGTGACACGGCTGCAAGCCTGCAGACACAGAGAGACGCACTCCAGGCTGTCTCCATCTTAGCACTGTTCAGTTTCCACCTCTCGGTTTCCACTTCTTGAGGCCTTGGGCCAGTATTGTATCAGGGGATCCTAAGAGCCTCCTGGATCGCCCTGGCTCTAGCTGATTCTGGCCCAAGAACTGCAGGTGACCTCTAAGCCAGTCATATTTCCCCCTGCAGGGACCAGCCTTTGCACTGGTTTGTGGTCACAATAGACCATGATTCCTAGTGACAGCACATCCTGTTTGGGGGTCAGCTTCACCTTTCCGCACTGGTGCCTCCAGCCTAAGGCTCAGAGTAAGCGCTAACACACTGGGGCTAGCCAGCCAGCATGTTACATCTGTTACCACGTTTCAAACCTGTAGAGCTGGGCGACAGAATACCCATTTCACAGATGAGGAAGCAGCCTGAAATAGATTAAATAATGTGCCTAGAGTCGCACTGCCAGTGAGCAGTGGTGCTGGGATTTAAAACAGTCAGACTCCAGAGCTTGTGCTCTATTTCGCATACCGCCTTTAGATCTACCCACTGGGAGATGTGCACAAGGAGTACCCTGTCTCTTTATAGTCTCCTACTCCTCACAGCCCCCAGATCAAGGCCAAAAAGGGGTCCCCCTTATCAGCAGTGTGCTAATTCATTACACCGGCCAGGGGGCCTCATATCTCCTTATATTTGTTTCATTTAATCTTCTCTGCAACCAAGGGTCATGCACATTAGCGGGGTTACCATTACTATAAGCCAGAGAGGTTTGGCTATGGTTCCAAAGACCCGACTAAAATGTTCTGTGAGGTCTTCATAGAATTAGCACCGTTAGCACAGAATGAAGACCACTGGTGTTTTCTAAGACCTGGCTAATCCAGCCCAACGTGAGACCTTGTCTCCTGCTCATCTGTCCTGCTTCCTGGGATGGGAGCCAGGAGGCTATTTATCTTGGGCACTCCCTGGCTGAGGTGAAACAGCGGTGGGGAGCCCTGGGTGAAGATTCCATCCAGCCCTAGCAAATCTCGCCCCCCCTGCCCCCTCCTCCACCTGAGCTTGGGTCCTTAGGCATCCCTTACAAAAGATTTGCAGAATTGTGTGTCTGTCTGCATTTTGCCTGATGCAACATCCTAGCATTCTTCAGATTCTCAAAAGCTGAGTGACCCCACAGACGGTTTGGTACTACTGAATTAAATAATCTACCACATCTTTTTTTAGTCACACATTCTCTAAGCTCTAGTGCCCCACTGAGCCAGGTAACTCCTGAAACTATTTTAAACCCCCACAAAGTAGACTCCCTAGAATTAGGTTAACTTTGAAAATGGTCAAGGTTATCACAAATCTTTGTTTATTCCCTCTCAGTTTCTCTATAATCATCCCCTCATAGCTGGCTTTACTCATGCACTGCTTTCTCCCCGGTGCTCTCCAGAGCTGGCTTCTGCCTACTTTGGGAAGAAGTGCTGAGCCGCTGGTCCCATCGCTGGACCTTCAGGTCCTTCCATCACCAGATGGTTCTGGTCTGGAACTGGCTCTTGGGAGGGTTCAGGCCCAGGTGGAAGAAGTGCCTCGAGGAAGGTCTCTATGGAGCCTTCACGGGGAATTTTTTTAGCAGATGAGGCAGCAGTTCCTCTTTGAGACGGGCCCTGAAAACACCTCCCAGAACAAGGAACTGACAGAGGCTGGGGAAAAGCTGGAGAGGAGGAAGTATCATTAAGACTGACCTGGGTCAAGAGCTCAAGTGTCGCTCGCCCGGCCCTAATCCCCCTTTCCAAAGTGGCGCAACCAAAGAGCAGAGCGTTCTCAGCACTGGGTCTAATTCGGTGAGGTTTTATTGTAGAGTGAGGGACGCGGATCCCCGACCACGGCGTGCTGCCGGTGCGACCCTGGGCCTCTCCCCCCGTGCCCGCAGAGAAAACTGAGCCCTTGGACCCAGGCGGGACCTACTGAAACTCGGCATCCCCTCGCTTCCCCCGGGGGACGCAGCCCCCAAAGGCATCATTTCCAAGTCCGGCTGAGTTCACGCTCGGATTCTAGGGGGGGGGGCCTCGGTGCCAAAGCGAGGAAGCGGCGGTAGCAGCTGCGGGAAGACAGCCAGGGGGCCAGGGAGTCCGGACAGGCAGCTCCGTGCTAGTTGCGCGCCCGCCCAGCCGTGCCTGCTGCCCCTTCCTTGTGCAAAGCAAGGGAGTCGGCGGGCGGCGGGGAAGGCTCCTGCGTCCGGGCTGGCTCGCCGTCGCTCAGGAAGACTCCCCGGCCAGACCCGCTGTCCGGGGGGCAGAGAGACTCCGCCAGGGGATCGGAACCGTGGTAGCGCGCGCAGCTAGGATCGCGCGCGACCCCGCGCAGCCTGCGAACGCCGGCGACTCCCTTTCCGCCCCGGAGGCCGCTCGAGGTCGTAAAGGGCCTTTGGGTCAGCGCGCGGCGTTCCCAGGGGCGACCCCGGCGCCGGGCTCCTGCGGCCCGGCTGCTCCCGGCGGCCGGCGGTGAGACGGGGACACTGCGTCTGCCGGCCCCGACTCACCCCGCCGCTACACCGGCCGCGACTTCCAGGGCGCGCGGGCGTCGCGCAGCGAGCGGTCGTGGGGCAGCGCGGCGAAGGCCGAGTGGCGCAGCTGGCAGCCGATGAAGAGGACGACGAGCGCCACGGACAGCAGCAGCAGGAAGAAGAGCAGCAGGTAGGTGGGCAGGTCGGGCTTTGTGGCCGCGCCGTCCCGCATGCCGCGCGCCGTGGCCAGCTCCAGCGGCAAAGCGCCCTCTGCCTTCACCGTGGCCGCCAGGGCCAGCGCGCCGCCTCCAGCCGCCTCGGGGCCGGCCGTGGCGTTGAACACGTCTCCGTACATGGCCCGCCGACCCCGGCCGGACCGCCTCACGCGCTGTCGGGCCGCCCTGCGCCGCCCGGCGCCTCCATGGCGCGCCCCTCCCGCCCTGCCGCGCGCACCTCACCGGGGGCCGGTGCCTTCGGGTCAGCCCGGGCCGCGCCGCTCCCTCGCCTCCGCGCTCAGCTGCCGTCCCCGCGGGGCGCCGGGCCCCGGGGCTCGGAGCTGGACGGCCGCGCGCGCTTGACCCTCAGGCTTTCCCTGGGTCCTGCCGTCGCCCCCCGATCACCCGGCTCGCGGGTTTGGGGCCGCGCTCTGGGCTCCAGCCCCCAGCTCCGGGCAGCTCCGGGCTCGGGGCTCCCCTCGGCTTCAGCGGCGGCGAGAGGTGCCCGGCGAGCGCGGCCGCAGTTCGGTGCCTGCTCAGCGCCGGGCCGCCAGGTGCACCGAGGGCGGGTGGCGGGGAGTCCTCCGGCGCCGCCGCGGCCGCTGCGTCTCAGCGCAGGCAGTCCTGCAGCCGACAGTCCCTGTTCAGACGCCTGGTGTGCGGCGAGCCTGTCCCCACTCGCTTTGGCTGCTGCGCTCCTGTCTTGAGACGAGAGACTGCGCTCCGAGGCGGCTCCGAGCGCGCTCAGGTCCCCGGCGGGGGGGGGGGTGGGGGGGGGGGGGGCGGGACTGACAGCGGCTGCCCCCCCGGGGAGCGGCTGCCAACCAATGGGGCGACGGAGGACACGCGGCGACTGCCCTGGCCTGGCCTCACATCACTTAAGGCCAGAGGGACACCGAGAGAGAGGGAGGGAGGAAAAACAGGGTCACAGAAAGACTGACGGACAAAGAAATGGTTACAGACCTATGATCAGAGACACAGGCAAAACAGAGACAGTAGTGGACAGCAGACCGACTCCGAGGCAAGGCTCAGCTGGACGTGGACACCTGCTTCCATTCCCCTCCTTGATATTCCCCCTCCGGTGGAGCCGGGTTGGCCCGTTGCCCCACTGGCTGCTGGGTAGCGCAGGCAGGGCACACTGCCTCTGGGGTGGGGGTGGGGGGCAACGGGGGGGGGGCAGTGGCAGAGGCGCTCCCCGACGAGCCCAGGCCCTTCTCTAGCTGTGCCCTGAGGGTGCGTGTCCTTCCCACACTGTGAGCTCACTTGCTCAGCTCTGGGTGGGGGCAGGAGGGGCGTGTGAGGGTGGTGATGGCCCACCTGACCTCACCGTGCCTGGCAAAGGCTGGGTGGCCAGAACAGAGGTGAGCCGTCAGTGGGACTGAGGGTTTCTCCTGGTCCAAATTCCTCCGTTCGTTTGAGAAACTGTCTAAGCCCCCCAGACTAGACTAGGTACTGCTGCCTGGGATGCCAGAGCCCCTGCACCTCTCCGGGAGCACTGTCCTCCCAAGGCCGTCACTGTCTGACCTGGCCAGAGCTGGGGGGCAGCGGCTGAGAGGCCCAGGGCAGGAAACTATGGAGCCCCCCGCAGCCTTCCATGTCCTACATGTGCGTAGTCAGCGCTGAGCGTGCCTCCTTCTGCTTGGCACCCTAGATACCTCACCCCTCACTGTAGTCTCCATTCTGTTGCCCGTTCACTTGTCTGAGATCCCTACAGGGGCAGCCACGTTCAGAGCTGTGTCTCTCAGCCCGTCCTGGGGTGCAGCGCATGGAGAGAGTTTGGTGAGCCCTGGCTGAATGAGCAGGAGGAGAGCCAAGTTAGTTCTTCCCCCTTGCCCTCACCACACCTGGCCACAAGCCTAACGTGAACAACCGAGGTAGGCAGGCCAATCTTGGCCAAAGCTCATTCCCACAAATCCGTCTCAGCCCAGGAGAAACACCTCTGCAACCTCTTTGTCTAACATTGAAGTTGGGGTCCAAGGCCTGACTCTCCAGAATGTTCGCCTGCTTGCCGAGTGAGGCCTCCTGTTCCGCAGGCTCTTGGCGGTGCTTTCCTCTTGGAAAGGATGGGCTGAGGGGCCTCCCTGGTGCGGACAGCAGGACCTGGCAGGATGCAGCACGGCCTCATCTACCCACCTTGGTTTTGGGGAGCCACTGAGGTGCTTCTAGGGCATAGGACGCTGAGCCCTGAGGCCTGGCTGATGGTTCGGCCAGCCCCTCATTTTCCAAGGGGGGGAAGCTGGCTCTGAGAGGAGCAAGGCTTACCTGTATTAGCACAAGACAGCCACCACACAGAGTGATGCGGTAGCCATGGGAGGGGGCCGCTCGAATGCGGGGAGGTAGTCTCGTTCTCTGAAGGCCTGACCTATTTTGGATGGCATTCTTTTCAGCCAGCAGGATCCCGGGGGACATTATGTGAAATCAGAGCAGGCTTCCTCTTGGACACCTGGAGCCTGGGGGAGGCTCAGCATGCGGACTGGATGGAAGAGATTTTGTCCAGATGAAGCCACTGCTGTCGTGGTTCCCTGGGTCTGGGTGAGCCTTGAATGGTAGGGCTTGAGTAGCTGGGTTTGGGATTTTGCCTGGGGTTTCCTCTTTGCTCTGTCTGGGGAGTAACACAGCCCTACTCTCTCTACTTCATCTCTGCCTGACCCATGAGATCAGGTAAGAATACTAGGTGACGGCAGGAAGCAGGCGCAGCTCAGCTGGGAGGTCCTCAGTGGAGTCTGGGGCGGGCTCCAGCCCTTTGGGCTATAAAATGAGGGATTATGGTAAGTGATTTCTGGTCATGCTCTGGAAACATGCTGTAAGCATCCAGGAAGTGGGCACGGAGCCGGGGAGTCTGCAGAGGTTTGGGTAGGGATGCAGGGTCCCTGCAGTGCCATTGCTCATGAACGGGGGCGGGGAAATCCCTAAACCTGGGGTCCCTGGCACTCCTGTTCCTTCCCTGCAGCTCCCGCTCCCACAGCATCAAATTGCGTTTGGCAGAAGTGACCCATGCAAGGGCTTATAGCCTGTGAGTGGCGGAGCTGAGGCTGGAACCTAGGCAGCCAAGGATCCAGAGGCCATGCCCTTCAACACGACCATGACCGCCTCCAAGGGCAGAGCAGTGCGGGTGGCTGCCACTCACGGACCTCTTCCCACAGGCCAAGCTCCAGCTTGGGCCTCAGCATGGTCTTTCTTCTCGCAGGGACCTGGGAGATAGGCACTGCTGTGTCCTCTCTTTCCCCAAGGAGGAAGCTGCAGCCTCTCGGAGTGGTGTCACTTGCCAAGGCCCACACAGCTGGGTCAGGATGCAAGGGAGCCAAGATTCTGCAGCGTGTACTTGTCCGGCTCCGTCTCCAGCAGCTGCTTCTCATGAGCAACTCACCAAAGAGCATGTGGTCCAACTGCTTGGTGTTTTGGTCAAGTTGGAGAGGGATCTTGCCCTTTTTTGGGGGTCTTTTGGTCTCGAAGCAGGGAGGGCACTGTTTGTTTTCCAAAAGATGTTCAGAGCCCTAGGAGGGCAGTCACGTTCCCCGAACGTGCCCGGGCAGGAAAGTAAACAAGGCCAGTGCTGAGTGAATGCAGAGATGAAGTTTACACAGCTTGTTACACAAGCCAGAGCGACCTTCCATTAAGGGAGCTTTGTGTACTCGTACATTTAAGTCTTGGAAAAGATTATAAAGGGGCTCTGAGTTGGCTTTGACAGGCAGGGGTCACAGGGCAGGACCCCAGAGCACCCTCTTCCCCATTACGTGGTTGCTGAGCAGCGATGCGTGCTCCCTCCCTGCTGGCCTGTCTGTGGAGGGACACGCAGGCCAGGCAAGGGTGCCTCTCCTGCCACGCGGGCCATTTGGCAGCTGCTTAATGGAAACTGGGGAGCCTAGGAGCATTAGAGCCCCAGGATCACATAAATTGTGCTGCGCGGCCTGTGGAGCTGGGTGAAGCTATTTCTGTTTCTCCTGCAAGCAAGGGGAATTATTGTTAAACGGCTCCGTGTCACCAAGAGGCTGGGGTGCAGGTCAAGGGTGAAATGTTGCGGTCAGGGGTTCGCTACCGCTGGAGTGGTTTTCTGTGTGCGTCGTGCACTGTGATTGCTGGGGCGGACTTCTCTGTGAGTGTGGATGCTGCCCTTGCTTGCAGACCTCTTCATTTTAACCAGGGCCCCCACCAGTGGTTTAGTGGGTTTTTGTGTTTTTTTGTTTTTGTTTTTGTTTTTGTTTTTTACGGATGGCTTCAGCAACCACAGTGGCTGGTGACTTAAGGTTGCATTTTAGAATAAGCATTTTAAGAACCAAATAGCAAGTAGGCTAAGCCCAGCTCTGAAATGCAGTGTTTGTTCCCAAGGAGGAAACAGGCAGTAGTGGGCTTGGGGAATGATCAGGCTGGACCTTGTGAGGGACCGGTCTGTGGCGCGGGATACCTGGGTAAAGGATGGGGTGTGAGCGTGAGGCCAGCTGCAAGGGGGGTGCTCACGGACACCCTTCTCCCAGAAAGGGTGTGTCCACCGCAGTCCTCTGATGCCATGGGCTGCAGCTTCTCTTGCTGGATCAGAGGGTGGGATGGAGAGAGTCAGTGACAAGATTTATGGGGCTGGCTGGGGCTGGGTCTGGAGACAGGTATAAGTAAACTTGGTCTACAGGTGGTGGGTGGCTCTGACTCTGGTGATGTGATGACCCTGGGGGTACCAGTTTTTGGACAGAGTCTCACTGCGTAGTGCCTTGATATCCTTCTCTTTGGTTCTAACAACATGTGACCTCAAATGCCTCTCTGAGTCCCTTTAGCTGTGTGGCCTCTAGCTAAGCAGGCCACAGAGACACAAAGCCTCCAAAGCTGCTGAGACCAATGGTGACCAGTTGCTGCCCCCTGAGCTGGATCACTGAGACTTTTCTGGAAAGGACAACCAGTGTGGCTGGTGTGGAGTCATGAATGGGGTCGCTGCATGCTAAGGAGCAGGCCACCCTTCTGGCCAAGAATGGGAGGTAGGCCAAAGCTGGGATAGAGCCAGCATGTACCAAAAGGGGCAGCCAGAGCTTGGAACAGGGCTGGTGTTTGCAATCAGTAGCCAGGCTCAGGGGCCCCTGGGACTCTGGCTGGGTCCTCTGGTCCTGCCCTTGTATTTCCAGGTGAGGGGGTGCCCGGCTCGTGAGGTTACACTTGGGGAGAGATTGGGCACCAGAAATAGAGACAGGCAGCAAGGTGAGGCAGAAGGTCTGTTCAGCCAATTAGGAGGCCCCCGCAACCTGTCCCATCTGCGGCATTAAGGGAGAACTACTTCATGGAAAGATCTCGAACTTGGTGGTGACACCAGGGCACAAGAACTCATTCAGGAAGAGGTGGTTCTTTTCTAGGATTGTTTTTCCTAAGATTGAGTGTGCATCCATCAGGTGAGATGCAGTAGTATTTTAGGTAGCCCATTGGTAAAGCATTAAACATCACTGAATCACACTATGCAAGAGTTATTGGCTTCTAGTCTCCCTTTAATTATTCTGCTTATGGCAAGAAGAAAAATCCATTTGGGCCCTGTGTCAGTTTGGGTCCAGCAAGAAGCAGGAGCCAGAGATTTACTGGCAGAAATGCCTGTGGTGGATCAAAGGTGCAGAAGGCAAGGTAGGCAGGAGGGCTTTCTGATCGCAGTGCAGCCTGGGGCTCGTGAGAACAGAGGGGAAGGAAGGGCTTGGCAGGGAGAGCCTCTGACTTAAACTGTCTCGGCCAGGCCAGGGGTCGCCTATCAGGCAGGATGTGTGCAGCTGTGGGTAGGTTGGGCTCTGTGGGTGGCCAAGAGTAGAGTCCCTTTTCCCCTTCCCCAGGCTGGGCTGGTGGCCTTTTGCAGAGGGTTATGGAGGCTGGGAGGCAGGGGCAGATGCCAGGGGTTGAAGTCCCAGCAAGACTCACCTCTCCTCAGAAGCCCTCTCTGCTAGCCCCGGCCCAGGCTAACCCTTCCTCCTTCCTGGGTGGGTGTGACCCAGGCGGTCTCCAGCTGTTGACAGTTGGCTTAGATGGCAGGCCTCACATTCAGAGTCTTCCAGGGCTGATAGTCATGCCCTTGGGTTTTGGTCCACGAGTCTGGGCCAAGGTCAGAGCCCAGGATCTCCCCCACCCTCCCCCCATGGCCAGGGCCTTGTGTCTGTGGCCTGCACTGTAAGGTCCGTGAGGACCCCGGGCTGTGTGTCGTGGCTGGGTCTTCTCTCTCTCTCTCTCTCTCTCTCTCTCCCTCTCCTCACCGTTGGCATTTCCATCTGGACTGTTCCTGCCCCGGGGGACAGAGCCCCACTGCCAGACTGTGACGTTACAGCAGCCTCATGCCCTCCCTCGTCCCTCTGCAGTCCGTCCTCAGGGGCAGAGCAAGGTTTCGTGCGGCCCTTGTGCATCTGAGGGGCCCTCTTGGAGAATAACACCACAAAATTCGGTTTTCAAGTGAGTATTTATCTAGAAAGAGAAACAGAATCTAAATAAATTACAGATTGTAAAAAGCTGACAAAGATCCAAAACGTGGGAGAACAGTCCAGACTTCCTCAGTTCCCTTCTGTAGCCACGTTGGCTGCTACCAGGTGTTTAGGAACACTTCAGCAGGGCGTCCCCCACCCCTGACCCTGCACCAGGGAGCCCAGAGAGCGGGTGGTGGGCATGTTCTTGGGAATGACCAGGGGGTAGCGGGGCGGGGGGAAGTTGTAGGGGAAGACAGTAGTCTCACCTGATAAAATGCCTTACCTTTGCAAATATACAGAAACGCCGGACCAGGTGAACATGAGCTGGGGCCCACAAGCTCAGGCTTTGTTGACCTCATGGTAAACCCACCTCCATCCTTCCCGGCTATGCTCCCCTGCCAGCACGAGCCCAGATCACCTTCAGGTCACTGCCTGAGTCAGCAATTTACAGTGCCTCCCACCGACCTTTTTAAAGAGCAACCCTTTTCCTCTTATTTTTTATACTGGTTATAATAATAGTATTTGGTCCTTATCTGGAAAATATAGACAAGGGTAAAGAAGGAAATAAAAGTCATCCTGGAGGTGAGCAGGAGCAATTTAGAATTCTACTCTTCTCCCCTCCCCTGCTAGAAATTTGACATGACACCGATGGCAGAAAGGTTGGAACGTGCCACATCAGCACTTGGGCTCGCATTATGTTCCTCCCTTCAGTCTGGTGGGTTGTTCTAGAACATTCCTGTTTGTCAGCCTCCAGTATTGTTTCTACCCAGAGTCCTTTAGAGCTCAGATGAAGGCCTGGCCAGTAGATGTAGCGCCTTTGAGGCCTTGGTAAGTGAGACGCTGGCTCCACAATGTTTGAGGCCGTGGGAAGGGGTGTTTCCATGCTTGCTGACCGAGATCGGTGAGGTCGAGCATTCCCCAAGAACAGACAAACTGAGGGGGACTGGTTCTGCTTCCAGCGGTGTCAGGGCTGCCTGATGTCTGGGGTAGGGGAAATAGGAGAGGCAGAGGGCCTGCCCCAGAGGGAGGACTGGGAAAGGCCATTGGGCTCAACCTTCTGAGGGTTCAGGTATGGCTGGACCTCTACCTGGGAGGTACAGGGAATGGCCCAGGTGGCCTGCAGCCCGACCCATGGGGGGATTGGGGAAGCTCTGTGGCGGGGGACCTACCAGCAGGAAGGGGTGTCACCAGCTCCTGTCATCACTACATCCTTCTCTTAGCTGCCTCTAGAGTGAGCACTCTGAGTAGGCTTTGGGGAGCTGGGCCAGGTCGGGGAGCTGCAGCAGGCACAGGCTTGAGCTCTGCCTCCGGTCCTGCCGCTGAGCTGAGTCCTGGGTGGACAGTTAGAAGCCTGACTCCCATCTTAGGGGATTAGTCCTGACCCTGCAAGGACAGGTACCCCTTCCCTATTCACCTCCCTCCCCAAAGACCAGGCCAAGCCGGCAAACCCCGTCCTCTAGAGAAGGCTCTTGTTGGGGTCCCTGACAACTGGTCTGCGCCCCCAGCAGTAGGTCTGGGCCGTCCGCAGACCCTGTCTTCATGGGCACAAATCCTCAAGTCACTTTTTTTTTTTTTTTAAAGATTTTATTTATTTATTCATGAGAGACAGAGACAGAGAGAGAGAGGCAGAGGGAGAAGCAGGCTCCCAAGGAGCAGGAAGCCCGATGCGGGACTCGATCCCAGGACCCTGAGATCATGACCTGAGCCGAAGGCAGACGCTTAACCATCTGAGCCACCCAGGCGCCCACTCAAGTCACTTTTTTAAGTTAATGGGAAGGTGGGATAAGGAGAGACAGCCTCCGACAACATTCCATTTTCATGCCCTTCCCCCCACCTATACTTAAAATATAGGGAAGGGTTTCCATCCTTGACTAGAAAGAGGGAAAAAAATCCAAATTTACAAAATTTGGGATCATATTCCTTCAGGGTTTGAAATTACGTCTTCTTTTTTTCCCAAGGTTTGTTTGTTTTAAACAACTTGGTTTCTTTCCTATAAAAGTATTAGGGGTCCTGATCATTTTAATTTTGGGTAAGCTCCTTCCTCTAGCGGGTCACCCCTGCTCCCAACCTGCCCCTTGGCCAGTGTCTGGGGAACGGCTCTCTCTTCTGTCCTGGTCGTCACTGCACTTCTGCCCCTGGGGGTGCCGTCTGCCCCCACAGGGGAGCAGCTGGGTCCTGACCGATCCAGAGGCCCCCCGGGCAGAAGGGACCACGGATGTGGGGGAGGAGCAGGAAAGGCCTCCCAACCAAAGAAGCAGCAACTGGTTATGAAAAAAATCTGAGAAAATATCCTTTTTGTTCTGTCAGTTCCTGACAGGGACGGAAGGACAGATATGCCCACGGCCTGATTCATGAGGAAATGTGATTATTTAAAAAAAGTTTTAAGTGAGAGAACTGAAGCTGTCCTTTAAGTGGCATTTTAAAACCTAAATTGGAAACTGCATTAGCATTGCCATTTTGTGCTGAGGCCACAGAAATCCGACCTGTTCTTCTACTGCCCTGGGTTTTCAGGTCCGAATTTTGGGGGTCTCCATCCTGGAAGGTGTCCTGCAGGGAGGCACATGTGGACCCCGCAGCCTGTGTCTGCTGGGGAAGGGGCTGCTCCCATCCTCCCCCCATCCCAGAGGAGGCTGCCCATGGGCTCGCTCTGCTGGCTAAGAGAAGTGGGCTGAATGACTCGAATCGTTTGGTCCTTCTTTATGAAAGCCTTTAAGATGCCACTCCCCCAGAAATGGTGTTATGCGGATTTTCTCAGCATCTCAACTGGAACCAAATAGGGGAAAAAAGGAGATGCTTGGGGGTGTCAGGGGCATTCTGAGATAGGACCATCCACCATCCAGCCCAGCTGGGCCCTGAATTCGCCCATCTAGGCAAGAAAGGCAATGGCTTACACCCCACCCCAACCCTGCCCCAAGGGGAGCTGAGCGCTGTGGGGCAGGGTGCTCCAGGGACTGGGTCTCAGTTTCTCCTCATGGTATCTCTTCTCCCCCACCCCCTGCAGGCCCACCTCGGGGAGCTTTTTAAATTTAGGTTCTGGCCCCAAACCCAAAGATTCAAATCAGCCTCGGAGCCGGGAGCGTGCGTGTGGGTGTGCACGTGCGTGGGTGTGTGTGATCTCAGGCATCTCCCGGCACCCATGGTGCTCCCTTGCAGACGGAACACAGCCCCACAGTAACTGCCTCGGGGAAGGGACAACAGGGCAGGACTCATTCACACAAGTCGGATGACTGGCTTTTGAGTTTCAAAAGTCTGGGTGTAAGGTTCGGAACAAGGCATCCTGAGTAAGGGCAGGGCTGTGCCTGGCACATACAGCACCTTTGGGGGCATCAGCCAGAGGTGCCTTTCTCCTCGGTGGGGCAGGTGTTAGCCTGTGGTATCCTCACCACTCAGCAGGGCACTTCTGTACAGTGCGTACTCACCCTTATATGGTAGCTCTGTGTAAGGGCAAATTTTCCCATCCCTGACATCCCAGGAGACCTTCCTGCTCTCAGGGCAGGGTGACGTGGGAAGTTGCTTGGGACACAAGGAGACATCTCTGCCATGAGAGGGATGGCAGAAACATGGATAGCTCTGGGGATCAGGGGGTAGGAGATAATCAAAACCTATCTTGGGTAGAGCCCCAGGGAGGCAGAAGTCTTCGGAGGATGGGGGGCTCCCCCAGCTGCACTGGGTGTGAGAAGGTAGAGTGATTCCTGCAAGCCCACCCATGCAAGTGCCAAGGGCCACAGCTACCTTCCTCCAGCTCCAAAGTGGTTTGGAGACAGAAGAGCTTCTGAGCCTATGCTCCAAGAAGGGCATGCAAGTGGAGTGGAGGGGTCTGAGGATGTCTTTTGGATGGGAATTAGGATCCAGGTAACAGTGGCCTCCAGGACTGACCTTTAGGACGCAGATAGGACAGCAGGTGCTTGGTGGACACCAGCGCAGAGAGAGCTGTGGCTGGGGAGACCACCCACCCACTGGAAGCCCGCAGAATTTAGCACCGTGCCCGGAGAGTGGGCGTGGGCCTTCTCGGAGCTGAGATTTCTACCACCTCAGGGGAATAGTAGGGGCACTCCTCACGGAGATCAGCTAATGGAAAAATAATGTGATAGTCCTTGAGTTACTTGAGCTTGTGGATTAACACTGATATAAATATGCAAAGAAAACCACAAATACCCCCAGTAATGATCTCTGTGCAGTGGGGATTAAAGACAATTTTCGTTTGTTTCTGAGTGCTGAGGTTTTTGAAAATTTCTCCAGTGACTACAGTTTACTTTTGTAATGAGAATAATAATTTTTTAAAAAAAAGTGTATAAAATGAAACAGCAAAAGTAATTTGCTTTTTTATTTCTCTGCCCTTTCGGGGCTCCCCTCTCTGGGCTCCTTACCCGGCACACTTCCCTCAGCGCTTTGGGAGCCCCCCTTCTCCCCGGCCCTGCAGGCTGAGGCTGGAGGTGGGGCTGGGCCCTGGAGAGAGGAAGGGAGTGGGCCCAGCCGGGAGTCTTGGAGCCAAAAGCTCTGATTCACAATGGCACTGACAATGATATCACCAGGGCCACTTTTCCATCCTCTCTGTACCCACTGGAGGGGACAGCCAGGGTGGGAGAGACACTTGCCATTTTTGGCTTCAGGGAGAATGTCTCTCCTCCTCCACAGACGGGAGGGGTCCTGGCTGGGCTCTGGTGAGCCAGAGAGTGAGTAGGCTGGGCCTTTCCACTGTCCAAGCTCCCAAAATAGCATCCTTTCTGGGAATCTGCTTCTCTGGCCCCTCTGAGCCCTTGATCAGAGGCTCCGTCTGAATCATGAGAAGGACAGGGTCCACCCTTGGGGTCTGTTAAGGCCATCTGGAAAGAAAGGGAAAAGATGGCAGACCCGCGGGGCCCCTTTCAGGAGTCCCCACCTGGGAAGGCCAGGATGAAAACAGCAGAGACGGGAGGGGGCCTTGGGGAGCTGAGTGGGAACCACGCTGATTATTAAGGAGCAGCTTACTAGCTCCAATTATGAGCGCACTTAAACAGCACACTTCCTCCTGATCCAGATCCCAAGTGGCTGTGATTCCATCACAAAGAGAAGGAAAGGGTGACAGAAATGAGATGGGTCTCAAATAGGAGGGCCCCAGTTGTGATGACACGAGGAGAGGACACCCCCATGCCCACCTCATGCCCACTCGCTCAGCCTGCTGGGAGCTTTTCTTGGGCATCTCTGTCTCCATGGGCAGAACCTGCCCACATGGGGGATAAGCCCCCCCCCCCCCCCCAGGAAGTCTAATGCCAGGGTGCGCAGGAAGCGTACTGTCCCACTCCGGCAGGCTGTCTGCCTGAGAGCTCTGCTCTCTGACTTCCGGTGAGTCCTGAGACCCCAGGACAGAGTGGGAGGGGACCCTGCCCATGCCCCAGCACACGAATGACATCGCCTCACCTCCAGGAAACAGGAGACAAGATCCTAGAGAACGTTAGGAACCCAAACCCTTGTTCGTGTTTCCTGTCCCTTTACTGTGAGTTTTCGCTTCACAGTGATGGAGTTTAATAATGGATATGCGGCATAGGGTTGAGTGGGATTGAATCATTCCCCCGGACCTTTTCTTCCCTTGGTGCCTCCAGTGCTTTAATCCTCCATCTTTCCTGCATGCCCAGATCTTAGAGAGCCTTCCCAAACTGGAACAGTCCCACCTTCTTGGTGAAGACCAGAGAGTTCGCTCGAGCACTGGATCATGGGGCCCCAGTCCCATTTCCGCTCTTATCAGTTAAGTAACCTGATAACCATGCCACCTAGCAAAGGGACCTCTGGGGCAAGAGTGCTCCAATATGGTTGACCACTGGAGTCAGCTGGGAGCTACTTAAATACAGATTCCTAGGCCCCACTCCCGGTCTGTAGATCTGCATTATTACTGAGCATCCCAGGGCAGGAGGACCACTGTCCTCCCCAGGCAGGAGGTGCTAGGACCACAGTGAGAAATACTCTGCAAGGAGCACGCTTCCTCCTGCAGGCCGCCTCCCACGAGAGTGCTCCCACACGCGGTGTCCAGCCTGAGGGCAGTCTTCCCAGACAGCTGTGTTCACAGGCACCCACCCTGCCCTCGGGCCAGTTCACAGGACTCAGGGGCCCAGGGGTTGAAGTTCTAGTTCACGGGGGTTCTACTCAATGCCACCCCCCCGCAGCTGTGCCACTTAAATTCTTTATTTGCAAAAGCGGTAACGAATCCTGCTCTGCCCCCGCTTCGCTGGGTTGTTGTTTTAATTAAAAGAGGTCAGGGACCCGAAAGCGCTCTACCTATAAGGTTGGAGACCTAAGGGCATGTTCTCATTGTCCGCGGGGCAGTGATTCACTGACTGCTTTGTGACATCACCCCCTTGTTGTCCACCACTCTTATTAAAATCTCACCGATCCACTTAACTGTTGCCGGGCTCGCCTCCTTTCTCCCCAGTGAGCCTGCAACCTGCCCAGCGCCCCAGAGTCCATGGCACCCTTTCAGTGGCCATGTACCAGCTGAGGGGATGGCTGCACCCACTGGCAGCATCCTTCCGCCAAGAGGCCAGAGCTGTTTTGGGGGTTTCTTTTTTTTTTAAAGATTTTATTTATTTATTTGAGAGAGAGAGAGAGGGAGGGAGGGAGGGAGAGAGAGCACAAGCAGGGGGGAGAGGCAGAAGGAGAGAGAGAAGCAGACTCCCCACTTGAGCAGGGAGCCCGATGCGGGGCTCGATCCCAGGACCCTGAGATCATACCCTGAGCCGAAGGCAGACGCTTACCCGACTGAGCCACCCAGGCGCCCCTGTTTTGGGGTTTTCTGTTGGTGCACAGAGACAGGGTTTCTTTCTGGGTGAAGCCAAGCTGGCCTAGGTCCCTGGGAACCCTGCCTGTGGCTTGATTAACACTAGTGAAATCATACTGCTAAGGTGTGTTAATTGGGGCACTTGGTGTTAAGTCACCCTCTTGGGGTGAATGGATGAGAGTCCGCTCCTGAGGCTGGGCTGCGCGTGGTGTGCAACGTTCCTGGACCACCCGTCAGTCCCTCTGTTAACCTACAGCTTGGGTCGTGTGTCGCCTCCAAACATTCCGTCCCACGATTCCGTGGTTGACAGGGTTCCGCTGGGCCACTCTTCACTGAGTGTCTCCCGTGGCTGCGCTCAGCTGGGAGCTTGGCGAGGCTACAATGGTCTAGAGGGTCTTGTGTTCCAAGGCTCCTCCCCACATGGCCTCAAACATTCAGGAGTCCAGCTTCTTCGGGACACAGCCTCGGCTTCCTAGAGGACAAGCCCCAGGGGGCACGTGCCTATCAAGCCTCTGCTGGTGCCAGGCTTGCTAATGTCCCCTTGGCTCACGCTGGTCACCTGACCAAGCCAGCGTGGACGCGGCCCGGGAGTAAGCAAGGGCTGGAGAACCAGGAGGCATGTTTCGTGGGGGCCACTGGTGTGTTAATTCACGGAAGCCTCTTTTTCCTTTCTTTCTTAGGAGGTCACCCAAACACTTCATAGAACAGGGCAGTGGCCATGCCCGGCCTTGGTGCCCCCTTGCTCTCTGTGCGCTGCGGGCCCTGCCAGGTCCCAGGCTGGGAGGCCTGTGGTGTGACTCGGGGAACTTACCCAGACCCCCGCTTCTCTGCTCCATGCCGATGGAGCTTTCTGCCCCATGCCGATGGAGCTTTCTGCCCCTGCGTCCTGGAGGATGCTCCGAGGCTTGGCAGGTAAGCAGGTTCTCTATTCTTCTTTTCTCTGCAGCCGTGTGGATTTCTGGCCTCTTCTTTCTGGCCTCCAGAGAGACCCGGGGAGTCCCTGTACATGGCACCGCCGGGGTCGCCCTCCTCATCTGCTTGGATTGCCTCCAGGTCTCTGCGGCCAGGTGGACCCGTGTGGCAGCGTGTGTGGTTCTGCCTCCTCTTGCCTCTTGCGGGAGGGCTGGGGGCTTGGGCCTGGGTGCCATTCTCACCTTTAGGTCCCTCTCCTTCTCTCTGCCCATGTGGTAGGCACCAGGGGTGACCGGCAGAGCCCTTGGGTTTGGCACCTCTTGGGTCTTTTCACCGTTCCGCAGGCCCCTGCCCCGTGATGCGGTGGGTGACGCACGCCTGGGCTGTGTGTGGAGGGACAGTCCCCATGGTTTCCGCCCACACACCTGTGCGCTTGCCTTAGACCGTCAGCTCCGTCTTCCTGAAGAGGTCCCTTGTGTGTCACCTCAGGCTGAATCTTTCAGGTCCTGTGTCTGTGGGGGGGAGGACAGAGCAGGAGGTCTTTAAGAATCGGGAACGTGGTATTTGTCCCCTGCGGGAGAAGAACTGAAAATCTGTCTACAGTGACTAGAATACTGATCTCTACTGTCCTGTCTCTGCAGCCTCAGTAGGATGGAAATCAGTCACCCTGAGCTGGTGCTCGGGGACATAGAGGTTGAGGAGTCCCAGGACTCAGCAAGCACGGCTGTGTATCTTTGGAGGGGAAATGTCATGAGAAGCAGCCCGGCTCCAGCCCCCGTGGCCTTTGCTGAAGCGCAGAATACACATGCTGTTCACACTGTTGGTGACAGACAGTGATGATGCTTTGAGCGTCTTTATGTAGAGATGTGCCTAAAAAACAGCTCGGCTCTCAGAAATGTTCACCTTCAGCAGGGCTCAACAGACTGTGGTGGCTTCTAATTTCGTTCTGCCCATTGGGAAAACACCAGAGGCTCTGTTTTGCTGGGTTGTCTCTCCTGTGATTGATTGGAACTGAGCATAAAACCCCGGGCGCTCTGTTCTGTTCTGTCACTGAAATGATCCGAAGAGTTACTTCCTCTCTCTTTCTCTCTCTCTGAGACTGCCCCAGCTCAGGTCTGCTCCCCCTGGCCCCACCAGCCTGAAAACCCTCTGAGTCAGTGGTACAGATGCTGGGATTCATGCGACTCTCTATGTCTGTGCTCCTGGAAGGCAGAAGAAGCCCCTCACGTCCAATATTGAGTTGTATTTATGCAACTGGAAGTCTTCTTCACTGCCTGTCACAAAATAAGGCTCTTTATTTTCTATTTGTAGCAGGAGCCTCATCTGCAGAAATTGGTCATCCTCAATGTGTCTCCTGGTTATTTCTAGGGTCTCTGAGTAGTGACTCCCACCCCCAACAAGAATGATATGTCTAGTTATCAGCTGGCTGCCTTGTCCCACCTCTCTGACTCCCCACTACTTGCTGCCGGCACAGCTGTTGACAGGGGCCTCGCTGGGGCCACTGACCATCCCACAGGTGCCCAGGGTGCCAGTTCCGGATCCTTCAGAGCTGGAGCCTGGGCAAAGCAGGGAGCACCCTATTGTCCCCATCCTGAGGAACTCGTGTCATCTGGGCCCCTGGTAGCCCTCCTGTCCAGAGTCTTGTAGATTTGCTCTTGATCAGCTTCACCAGCTCGAGGCCATCACCTATTGTCAGAACCTCATTGAGTCTCAAGAAAAACAGAACCCTCAGTTTTTGGCCCTGCTCCTCTAACTACGGAAACAGCAAACCGCCCCAGGAGCAAGTGTGGGGCAAAGAAGTCCTGGTGTCATTTCTGTGTCCGTCAGGACTCCGGCAATGTAAAGGACGTCTAGAAACCCAGGGCAGACTAGCTTCATCGACAGCAGGGTTTATTTGCCTGCGAAGCTGAGAAGGTTTCTGGAACAGGTCCCCACTGTAAGGAACAGCTGTAGGAAGAAGGGCACAGGGGTGAGACTGTGCACTGCTCTCTCCTCTTCCCTTCCTCCACCTCTCCTCACTTCTTCTGCCTCTCTCCTCTCCCTTCCCTCCTACCTTGGCTTCTCCCCTCTCCTTTCTTCCTCACCTCTGTCTGGCTTCCTTCCCGGACAGTCCCTGTCTATGAGGCAAGGAGGGGTCTCTTGGTGTCTCAGATTCATATTCTCCTGTTCAGCGACCCCAGTAGGAAAAAGGACTTCTCTTTCCCAGTGTCCATAGGCATATACATTCAAAGTGGGAATGCGATTGTCCTGCTTGGGGCCGTGTTGGTTTCTGGGGTGCTGGGTACTCTGGCTGGTTAAGTTGGGGTCAGGGGCCAGCCTGTGCCTGGGAGATGGTGGTGGGATGTGTTTCCAGCCATGGGATGGCTCAAGACCTGTACAAAGCCTGTGTGTCCCGTGGCCTCCCCGTCTCCCTCCCCTTTGCTCCTGCCTCCCCTCTGCTTTATCTGTGCGGATGCACAGCTGGGGTTGGGTTGGACACGGCCAAGTTGGAAATGTCTACTCTGTGAGGGTCTGTATCTGCACTCAGATGCCCGAGAGTGTCGTGATAAACTTTTATTTGGCTATAAGTTTCCTTTTTCTGCCTTCTACTTCCAAGTACGCTGCTGGGGCAGGTGGGCCATTGGCCTGGGTGTGTGTGGGGTCAGCACCACAGGACCCATGGGCCTCTCTGGTCAGTCGGCACAGCTGACCCTGCGTCCCCGTCCAGACACAGCAGGCTCTGTTGGATCCAGTTATTTCTGACTCACTCCGAGGACGTGGAATCCATACTTTCTTTTTTCTTTTATCTTTGCTTGCTGAAATTTTATCAACTCGTTGTGGTAGAATCCATACTTTTTAACTGTATCCTCATGAGAGTGCACTTGGCCCTTGCCTGGGCTGGGAGAGCCCTTCCTTCTTCCTCCTCCTGCCTCCCTGGGTGTGGATGGGGTCCCACTGGGTTGGGTGAGGATGTGGCCTTCCAGTTGTGGTCCCCATGTCTCTGAGCATGGATTGCTTTTCCTTCACAGGCAGGGCCCGGCTGCCTTGACCTTCGTTTCTCAGGACCCGGCCTCGTTTCCTGTCCTGCCCCCGTCGCAGGGAAGCATTTCCGGGTAGGGGAGAACCCTGTGCTCCTCAAACACCATTTCTTTCCAACTCTGTGGTTCTTCCTCCATGCTTTCCTTTTCTTAAAGACTCAGGGCTCAGGAGACCCCAGCTCCGGACACTTTAATTCTTTTCCTGTGTCTGCGTCCTTCCTTCCCTGAAGCAAAGGGAGAAATCCCCAGCGAAGAGTGGGTAGGGCTCCTTCAGGAAGAGCCGGCTCAGGTGGCCTCCACTCCCGAGGGCTGGGATGAGGCTGGGTCAGCCTGGGCCCTTGCCTTGTCTGCAGGTCAGGGGCAGCAGGGGTTTTGCTGCCTGAGCTGACGTACATTCCCTGTGTCTCTCCTGGAGGCCCTTCCCTCCAGCATACTCACTCTCCAAGGGATGAGGCGAAGACATGGGATAAACATAGAATGGGGGCGTTGCCTCCCTGCCTCAGATGATCCAACTCCTAATTCCTGTCAGCCTCTGGGAGCCTCAGACTCACACTTTACATAAGCCTTAATGAACCCTTTGAAGAGTGACGGCCCCGACGCCGCTTATTTTTAACCAGACTCCGGGTGCTCTGAGCAGGGCAAGGTGTCTCGGCCTCCTGGGGGCAAGCAGACCCGAAGACGCCTCCCACAGCCTGCCCCTCTTGCAGGAGCTTCCGCACAGGGGCCCTCGCATGAGGGAATGTCCCTGAGCCCAGGGTTTGGGGTGTGTTGGTTGGCCCCTGTTTTGTCTTCTGGCGTCTGTGGGAGCAGGGGAGATACTCTGCGACTGCCGGGCACAGGAGCCCGGCCGTGCTTTCTCAAGTGTGTGAGCGCACGTCCTTTAGGAATAGCTCTGGGGCCTAATTGGGGGTTTTTGCCCAGGAAGTGTCACTAGGATTTGTCAAGTCCTCTTAGGAGCCATTAGGAGGTGACAAGTCGCTGGAGAACTGGCTGCTTAACCGCTGGCCCCCCTGAGCCGGGGCCCGGGCCACCATGGGGACAGAAGGTGCTGGAGCGGGGGCTCCTTCCATGCCGTGGCCGGGAGGGAAACGTGTGTTTCCTGCAAATTCACCAGATTTTCAGAGCCCAGGGGTGCCATCTGAAGGAATTCTAGAAAACTGTGGCCCCAGCCATGGTTCACTCAGTGGCTATTCTCTGGCCCGGTGCCAGGGCACAGTGGCCATAAAACAGACCCAGACCCCCTCGTGGAGCTTCCTGCCCGCAAGCAGTGAAGACAGATGTTACAAGCACACGGGAACGTTACAGACCTACAGACGGACAGCTGTGCGGCCTGCTCTAAGGGAACGGATAGGGTGCTTGGGAAAGCATAGAAGCCCGTGGGTCTGGGGGCTTTTCAGGAGGGCCGGGGCTCTTTCTCCTCCCCCTTTGTCTGTGAGCCCCTCTCAGGCTTCACTCTTCACTCTCCTGCTTTGTCTTCTCCCACCCGGTTAATTCAACAGGAGCCAAGGAGAAGGGGTGAGGGAGGGAGGCTGTCAGTGCCTGGAAAATCACTAAGCTCTTGCCTCAGCTCCAGCTGATAACTCTGCCAGCCCTCAGTTCCAAGGCCTCTGCAACGGCTTTCCACGAAAGAGGGGTCCCTTTCTGCCTTACTTCTCTCTGGCAGCCATGAGTCCATTCCTGGACTGCCTTTACCTCCCAGACACGGCATCCAAAACCTAATGGATGGTGCCAGGTTTCCTTTTCAGTTTTTAATTACTCAGTGGGACTTGTTTTCCTTTATCTCTATAGAGGGAAAATTTGAGGCTTAGGTTTGAAAAGAAAAGGGCACCCCAGGATTTGAAAATGGGGTTGCCACCTGCCTCTGGCTGAAGGCAGATAGGGAAATTGAATAATGCATCTTCCAAGTGTTTATTAGCATTCTGATGAAGATAAGTGAGGGATCCAAAAGGAAATCTTCCAGAAGTGCTGGTAATTTGTCCCCTGGATAAATCAGTTGCTTTTCCTACAAAGCACATCAGCTTTCTTATTCAGAGTCCAGGCTTAAAAAGGAGCCCCCCTGGATGCTGATGTGTGTCATCCTCAGCACTTGGCAAGGGATTTGGTAAATATCTGCGGAATGAATTCTGTCATCATCTGCAGGCTTCAGGGGTCCATGGGTGAGTATTTGGGATAAGCCAGAACAACATACCATCACAAAGACAAGCACACGATCTGATGGACACTTGAGGATTTGCAGGTGTTTTGAAATTCATCTACGACCCCTCACAAGGACCCCAGGTGAAAAACCCCCAGACTGTGAGCATACGGTATGCCCCAAGCACCCATCGGGCACCTCTGTTTCCCTCTTGTTGGAGCTCTGGACGGTGGTGCCAGGACAGCCCAGGTGCAAAGCCCCATTTCTTGGCTGCCAGGGACTCAACAAATATGGGCTACCCCCCACAAAATTGGGAAGATTTGGCAAAGCTGGGCCTGTATTCTTTATGGCAACAGTTGGCTGGGCTGTGTCTGTGGGCCACTTTGGTAGGGCTCAGCTGCTCTGTGTGTCATGGCTCTCCCCCCTTCCTCCATGCCAGTACCAACTTCACGATTTATTACCCCATCTCATCTGCTCTTTTCTTAGAGCAGTGTTAAGTGAAAAATGTTTGATCTCTGAAGATGCAGTGTGCCTCGTGAAACACAAGCCCCCTCATACACATACATGTACAAGACATACACACACACATGCACACACACATTTTGCCCTCCCAGTGTGTCTGCAGGGCATCTGAATTTGTGACCCTGAGCCTCTTTCTCTTCCCAGGGTTGCCTTGAGGATTCAGTGGACGGATCCGGGCAGAGATTTCAGCACCGTACCTCGCACCCAGCAAGTGCTCGCTCAGTATGTCTGGCTAGTGTTACTAGTAAGTGTCCCCTTGGGGCCCCGGGGCCTCTCCCTGAATCCAATGGCATCCTCTCCAACCTGCTCTGAATAGGTGTTGTTTGGGACTGGGGCTCCCTCTGGTGGCCATTCTCCCCACTCACACGCAGGTTGCTCCTTGAGAAAGATGTGTGTGGGGGGAGGGGTTCACGGGCACCCCTTCCCCTCCCACACAGGGAGAGCGGGCGAGAGGTGGGTGGGAAGAGATGTTTTGCTTCCCTCACCTTTTTCTGGACCTCCTTCCTGACCTTGGTGAGGTTGGGCTCCATAGGTCTGGAAGGTAGGGGTCCTGGCTACACGATCGCGGCTGGGGTTGGGGGGGGTGGGTGGGTGGCGTGGTTGGTACCTCCCCCCGCTCACACCTGCCCCAATCTCCTTCCAGAGAAGTGCCGGGCCCCTGGGCTTCTGAGGCCACCTCCAGACAGGCCACAGGACAGCAGGAGGGCAGCACATTGACGGAGGCTCCCCAGGCTATTATGAGGTAATTTTATTTCTTCCCATTTTAGGTAAAAATAGTAAATACAAGATAATCATAATAAAGGTAAAAATACATCATTTGGATTTTGTTGTTGTTCTCTAAACAGTGCTACCTACAGTACAATTTTTGATTTAGCATTTTTAATTTTTTTTTTATAAACAAATAGAACTATTTTGCTATTAGGCTATCTGTGTTCTCATCTGGCACTTAAGAATAGATCACAGGTCACCTCCCGGTTCTGTTTGGATATGGGTGGGTGGTGGGGAGGGAGTGAGGAGGGGTGCATGGGATGAGGTGGTTTGTCTTCCTGGGACACAGACAGAGATGGATGCGGTCCGTGTGCAGTGGGAGGGCACGTGTGTGCATCCAAGAAGGCCTCTTCCTCACGTGTGTCCCTGTGACTGGACCAAAGGTCTCACACGTGTCAGAGGGGCATCTCCTCCCCTCCTCCTGTGCTGGCCTTTCTTACCCAACAGCCTAGATTCACAACAGTTCTGGGTCAAGGCAGGCCACGACGGTGCACGCACGTCTGCTCAGGATGGAGCCAGTGGGTCCCCTTAGTGTCCTAGAGGAGTGGGCCCAGGACCCTTCCCTGCCAGGCCTGGTGGCTAGGAAATCCATCCTGGCCTGGGAATGCTGGTAGAAGTCACAGATGCCGAGGGGGGCTGCTAAATGTCTTTGCCCTTGTTTACCCTCAGGTGGTCTTTGTTTAAGTTCTTTCCAAATTTCTCGCTGAGCTGTTGGATCAGGTCTGCCAGCTCCCCGGTAGCTTGAGATTTCTCTTCCAGAAGCTCATAGCGCAGGCTGGAGATATCTTGCTTGATTTCCTTCAGTTCACCTGCAAGGACAGATGAGCTTTTGGTGAGCGTGAGCTGGCAGAAGGGGCTCATTCCACATATGTTTGGGGCGCGCATCTTTCCAGCACAGCGTCAGGGTGCTGGGCCGGCCCACGAAGGGTAGAGGTGAGGGCACACGAGTGGTGTTTTGACCTAAGTCCCACCCAGCTCCTGCCACTGAACAACACATCTGTCCATTTAAAACCCTCCTCTTCCCCTTCCTGGTCAAGCTCTTTGTGAAGGGTTTCAGATGGAAGGGGGAGTCAGGAGCAGGGCTGTGCCTTCCCAGCGCCTGTTTCAGACCATGTTAGAATATTGGCCTCGGAGCCATTAAAGGCAGATTTCAAGACTCCGAGCAACACCGTCATTACCTGGAACAATCATTCTCATGATGCTCCCTGTTGTGTTCTGTGGTTGTCATCTGCAGAGGAGAAGCTCCCAAGCGGGAAGGGACGGGCTCCGCACCATGCACGCGGTAGCCTGGCAGGAGCAGGGTCTGCCCCGACCACGCACACCGTGTTCTGTTGCCGAAGCTGCCGCCTCCTTCCATAGCAAGGGGCCACTGGGGGGCGCGGGGGGCGGGGGGGGCGGGACTTGCCCTGGCTTCCACAGTGAACCACGTCGGTCGAAATCCACCTGGGCCTGGGCTGGGCAAATCTTTTAATGAACTACAAAGAGGACTCAAAAACATTCTTTTCTGATATTATAGATATTGGACTTGCCTCAAATGGGAGTCCGGTGCCCGGGAGCACGTTATTCCTCTTTTCTCCATATGTGTTGGGGACAGAAAATACAGAGATCTTAAAGGTAGAGGTTGGCCAATTTTGACAAACGCATACATTCCCTGTTTCCTTTTCATGGGGTGCTTTCCTGAGCCCCAGTTGCATGGTATAATTCTAGTGGCATGAAACCTGGCAACCCCGCCGTCGGTAATCAGTTATGTTCCTGTCGATCGCAAGGACGCACTGCTCGGGGTGGCTGGCAGGCCACCTGGTGGTGCGTCCCAGACCCAGCCTCAGGGGTGTCTGAACAGCTGCTGCTCAGCCCCTGGGCAGCGTCAGCCCAGGAGTGAGTCTGGCCACTGGGGATCTTCAGGCTGCCTGCTGGAGGCTCCAGAAGGAAACAGAGGGTCACTAAGGGACGGGGCTCTTCCAGTAGGCCCGTGGCCCGAGCGAGGGGGACACTGAGTGCCTTCATTCATAGAGGAGGCTGTTTCGAGGTAGCAAATATTTGTCCTGTGTGTCTCATGAAGATTAATGACCTGGTGTAAGGTAATTTGCTTTTCACTTAAGAGTAACTGCTTATGGACTGGAAAATCACCCAAGCAGTGAAAATCATGTAGCCTGCAAACTTCAGTGTGCATCAGAATGACCTGGGGCTTTTACCAAAATGCACAGCCCGCCAGGCCACCCCGCAGATGCCGATTCCTTAGGCCTGGGTGCGGTCCGGGATGGGCGTTTTTAACACGTAATTCTGAGCTGGGGGAATACTCCGAGAAACACTGTGGGCTGTCAGGTTCTCAGGGCCTGGAAGTGAGACAGGGTGGTGGCAGGATCTGAAAGAGGTGTCCCGTCTGCTTACGGCTCTCTGTATGTGCACCCTTGGGATGAGGAATTCCAGGCTGTCCTGCACCCATGGGACGTGATGGGGAATCAAGGCAACCATCGCTGCACTAGGCAGGATTATTACCAGCCCCTGCCCCCAAAGAGATGACCAGGTCCTAATCCCTGGTGTCCCATCTGAGTATGGTCACTTTACATGGCAATAGGGAACGAGGGTCACAAATGGAATTAAGGTTGCTCATCAGCCAGCTTTGAATAGGGAGATGATTTTGGGTTATCCAGTCTAATCGTGAGTCTTTACAAGCAGAAGAGGAAGGCATGAGGGGGTCAGAGAGACATGAGGACAGAACAGGAAGGAATGTGGCCGCTGGAGGAAGGCTCGGGGCTGGGGGCCTGGTTCTGGGATGAGGCAGCTGTAGGCAGCCGGAGGGGGGTGGTGGTGGTAGCCCCAGCCTACAGCCAGCGAGGGGACAGAGGCCATCACCCCACAGCCACATGGCACCTCTTTCTGCCCACACCTGAGCCAGCAAGGAAAACGAGCGCCCCCGGGGCCTCCAGACAGGAACGCAGTCCTGTCCACATCACCTCGATTTTAGCTGGGTGAGACCTTGCCCTACTGCCGACCTGCAGGAAAAGAACCCATCACTTACCTTCGTTGACTTCGTCACTTTCTCTATCCACCTGGGCCTTCAGGACGTATCTTTTTATGAGCCGCTTCATGATTTTCTGAAATGGGAGCACAAGGAAGGGGTCAGACAAGCCTGGCCAAGGACAGAAGCAGCCCGCATGGTATATGTATGCCCCCTTCTCCCCCACAGAGAGCCCAGTCAGCGGCTGGGAGAGCCCCCATGCTCGGTGCCTCTCTTCTCAGGGTGCCTCGCCTGTTGGGGGAACGTGGGCCTGTGTCTGTTTAACCTCTTGCCTAGGATGACCCTGCCCCGGGGACGTGAAAGCAGGACACTCAAGGGTGGGAGGCCAAGCCAGGGAGAGTGACAGAGCATCACTTAGTGCTACTGGGAGGTCCTATGCCCGACTCTACCCTGACCTTCTTTGTGACCTTAGCCAGTCATGTCCTCTCCTCGGGGCTTAGCACCACGTCAGGACCAGGCTGGACAAGTCCACTGTACCTTGGAAAATTCCTGCCAGGGGTGGAAACAGATAGAGCCGGGCCTCGGGAGGTTTTGCCAGCACCCCACTCCCCTGAGAGCCCGCATGCCTGACGCCGGCCTGTGGGTTGTGCTGGAGGGGAAGGGGTTGGCCTGTAGCTTCCGTGTATTACGCAGATATGGGTTCTTTAAGCAAATGAGGAGGTAGGAGTAAACACTTCAGAGACACCAAGAATAGAGCCAAGTGTGAGAAAGACGGCAGGAGGTGAACTTTGGGTTTTGCCAGCTGGTCGTTGGTGGATTCCTGGGCAGTCACAGGATTTAGCAATACTCGGATAGCTGAGACTTCTGAATCTTGCAAGGGCTGAGCAACTGGCAGAGAGGGAGGGATTCCCTGCTCCTTGCTCATCCCTTCCTGTCACCTGCTCACAGCCGGGGACTCAGGGGACCGAGGCAGCATTTTCTAGACGGGAGGGACCTGAATTCTGTCCCTGGCCGTGCCGTGTGTGGTCAGGCAGGTTACTGAGTTCTCTTCAACTATGTGGGCTCAGGAAAAGCTTTTTGTAAGCCAAGGGGAGTGGATGGCTGGATTTAGCACATTCTTGTCATCAGCTGCAGGTTCTCTCAGTGCCTTTGATGGCGAAGACCTCAGCCTGGTGTCTCCAGGCTGTGTGACTCCAGGACTCTAATGGAACCTGGCAAAGGCTGTCTGGGGTGAGCCCTGCGTCACCTCTAGGCCACTGCTGCCCCCCTCAGCCCTCGGGCTGCTGGTCTCCTCGGCTCTGTGCTTTGAGTTGTGATCTTATTTCGGCCGAACCATGAGTGAGCAAGTTGTCTTCGTGCTGCCCTCTGTCAGAGAGGCCTGGGTCTTGCCATGTTAGTGGCTAAACTGACTGCTAGATTTCTTCTTGACATTCTCCCTAGTCCCTAAGGCAGGTTACCCAAGTTGTATGGATAGATGCCTTTCACGGGACTCAGTAATGCTCTTTTCACTTTGAACTGCAAAACCCACACAAAACCAACGTTGTTCCGAGCCAGTTCTCAGGGAAAAAAGCACAAAACCCCAAAACCCAGACACCCAGGTATGTGAAATTCTTCCTGAATATAGAATTCAGAAGTATTCTGCAAATTTTCAGGCTGAAGCCAGTCAAGGGGATCTAGTTAAAGCTTGCTGCCGTTTTAAGGAAAACCTCAAGAATTAAGGGTTCCTTAGTTTCTGGATTCATCAGTTGAAGAGCCTTTATATGTGTGGGGTAAAAGTATAAGCGCGAGGTGGAAAGTGGAGAGTTCAATTTTCCGCGATGGTGCTGAGTCGAGACCTTCTACAGGTGTGGCAGTGATCACGGTCTCTCCCTTTGTTGGTAGTGCAACACAATTCAACCCGTTATTTTAAAAGATTCCCCTGTGCCCCCCTCGCAGAGGGGATGCGTGCATTTATCAGATCAAAACCAACCCGGAAAAAAAATATATAAAAAGAAAAAAAAAAGATTCCCCTGTGTGTTTATTATTAATACACAGTGTCCCCCCAAACTCCATTTGTTTTGAATAGGTGAGACCCCACTCACAAGCCCCCTTCAGTGTGGATGGGCCTCTGCGAGGAGGGGAGAAAGGGTGAAAAAGAAACAAAGAAACACACATATTGAGTATTTCCAGCAGACCAGGAGTCCCTTTAGCCTCCTTGACAGAAGAACCTCACTGAATCCTCCCAGAAACCTGGTGAGCTTGGGAAAGTTGTCTCCATTCATAGATGAGGACACCAACGCTCATAGAGCGAGGTGACTTCAAGGTCACACAGCCTGGAAGTGGCAGATCTGAGATGTAATCAAAACGGAAACCAAAGCTGGGGCTTCTTCCAACCTTCAGGAAAAGGTTATGTGCAAGATGCTTTACGGGATGAGATGCAGGAAACCGCAGCTACCTACTTGTCCTTTAAAAAGGTTTTCTAGGGCGCCTGGGTGGCTCAGTTGGTTGGGCGACTGCCTTCGGCTCAGGTCATGATCCTGGAGTCCCGGGATCGAGTCCCGCATCGGGCTCTCTGCTCGACAGGGAGTCTGCTTCTCCCTCTGACCCTCCCCCCTCTCATGCTCTCTCTCTCTCATTCTCTCTCTCAAATAAATGAATAAAATCTTAAAAAAAAATAAATAAAAAGGTTTTCTCTGCAGGAGGAAGCCTCAGTTAGATTTCGGAGGATGGATGGCTTTGTTCAGTTGTTACCCCTTGGGATATTTCAGTAAAAAAAAAAAAAACTGTTACCCTTGGGGAAGAGGGTCACCGGCATGTCATCTTCATGAGCGCTCATGGACCCTTCTCGAGGGCTGGCATGCCTCATCTGAGCTAAGGCTTGCACATCTGTGGCTCCCAGGGGAGAGAAACAAACGTCTGAAATTAAGCCCCTCATCATGTGTCAGGATTACTGAGGCTTAATATGGAAGCAGAATCTCATGAGCACTGCAGACAAGCAGGGACCCTTTACTCTTCCTCCCACCGCCACTTCACTCCCAGGAGTGACAGATGCCTTAAAGGAGAGCAGTGTGACCGCCTAGCATCTGCTTAGAGACTTTGTGTCCCGATGGGCGCTGGGTTCCCCCTGTAGTGCATACGTGTTAGACAACCTGGGGTATGTCAGGGAAGATGCCAGTCTTGTCCCCAGAAATGTGGAAGTGGTTAGAACTACCCAAAGTTCTCTTTCACACAGATGCTAGAGGGGATATCTGTTTTCAGAAAAGATGGACACCAAAAGTCTCCCCTCCTTCACTGTGTTTGGGGTAAAAGAATGGTCCTTTGTGATGGGTTTGAGATGTCTCCTTGCTATCTTTCATAGAGTTCTTTCACTTCAAGAAGCTAATAAACTGTCCCCAAGTGAATGTGTCCCCATTGGTGTTGATTCCTCCGACCTTGTCCTCCTGCCCTTAGCAGGTGCTGGAGATGAGTGTAGCTGGTGACATAACTCAGGCCAAAGAACTAACACTGGAAGGGAATGAGGATGAGAGGCACAAGGGATCTGAATGGTCATGACACTGAGATCCAGGGAAGGAGCCTCACAATTCTCCCCGCTCACATTCCCAGGGCTGCTGCTGGTGCTGGGAGGACATAGAAAGACTTTCTATGGAAGAGAGGCATCTCTCTGTGCAGCCAGAGTAGCTCAAGATGTAAACAAAGAGGACACAGATGGGACGCTGAAGATGGTCAACAAAGAATCTAGAGGGAAACAGTGTTGCCACCCAGGAAAACAGAAATCGAGGGACACTTGGAAGAAAGGGGACAGAATGGATCCCAGACATGCCATTTGTTAAACTAGGGTTTATCAGACACCAGAAATAGAAGGAATCAGCATTGGCGAGTTGTCTATTCTGTTTGCTTTGGTCTCTACAGAAAAGGCCACCTAGAGCATGAAAAGGAGGACTCCCCACTGGGTTTGGGGAAAGGATTGCACCACAAACACTGGGGCTCATGTGAAGAACCGACCATGCCTGGACTCTGTGGTGCATTTGGGATGCGGCTGGTTTGCTTTGCTAGAGAAGGAAATGCAGCTCTCAGAGTGGGAGTAGATGAGTCTGCACGCGCCCCAGCAGATAGGCACCCTGGATTTTGGAAGAGGTCACAGAGTGGTTCTGACGGGAGGCGTACTCTGACCCCCTCACCAGTATCTTGGTTTTGTTTCATTGTTTGGTTTCATATGAGCCCAGATTGGAAAAACAAAATAAAACAAAAAAACAACATTACAAAAGTAAAGGACCGGTTTTGTGAAAAATAGCCTTCAGACCCCTGGAAGCCTAAGTTAAAGCAAAGCACAGAGAGCCTCTGGTCTGAGGGAATGGCCTTCCCTTACACCAGAGAACCCTCAGAAGTCGAAGGATTGACAAGCTTCAAATAAACATCTCAAGCACTAAGTCTGATCTACTGAAGAGACACAGAGGCAACGAGCTTAAAAACTCCATGAACGACGGGGCTTTTGTCTTACTGGGAATGCTACAGAATTTCTCAGAGCCCTGACAGTGTGAGGGCCTGTGGTTCTGCCACATGTCCTCGGGGAGGTGACGGCTCTGGGTGCAGCCAGGAGCCTAAGAAAGAGGAAGTGTGCCAGGCTCCTTCTGATTTCTGCACATTTGGAAGGTGCTTTGGGAAGAAAGTAGTGCAACTTGGAAGGCCACCAGTGGGCCCAAGAAAACAGAAGAGGATTTGCCAGACCCTTGCCCCAGTCCTTCATTCCAGAAGCTCCTCCTATACCTTGCCCCCTCCCCTCATGCTCCACAGGCTCAGACAGTTCTCAGGCAGGCAGGACAGGTTCTCAGCAAGGCTTGGGTGCCTAGGAAGTGTGATGTAGTAAAAGAGGGGTACCCTTGTGAGTCAGATAGATAGTTCAACCAGCTGTGGGCCTTCACCCCTGAGCCTCAGTTTTCTCTTCTGTTTAATGGGGTTAAAGCTACTGCCTCTCTCACTGGCCTTGGGTGAGATTACATCTGGGCTAGTGTCTAGCCTGCACCCCACTGTCCTTCCTGCCGTCTATTGCTTTACTGCTGTCTGAGCAGGTGATGGCTCAGGAAGGTGCGCAGACTTCACCTTGCAGGGCTAAGCACAGGGCACATGGGCAAATGCAAAGGGCTCTCCAGTTCTTTGCTCCCTCTCAACCCTTTCCCTCTGATGCTTACTGGCCCCGGGGTTTCCTTTCTTCTTTTCTGTGACAACTGTTTGAATAAATATTTGGAGGCTTTTCTTGGTGGATTCACAAAATACAGGGTGAGCAGGCTGCCCAAGGTCATTAGCAGCCTGAAGCCCAGTACCACCCAATCTCTGTCATCACAGCAGGAAGCTTTTGGGGATGTTGATGGCCACAGGGACTCAGCCAGTGATGAGGGAAGACAGAAACAGAATCACCTCCAGGCTGCTTTTGAAAACAGTCTTGCCCCTAAAGGATTCATTCTGGGTAGAGGACATTCACTACATCATCAGTCTTCCTTTATCTCGGCAGCTGATTCTTCTCGAAACCCATCAGAGATTTGACCCTAACCCCTGAGGGCTTTCTATCTCTTTTGTGACACAGATAATCTATATTTTTCTCTGACAAGCTGAGAAATAAAAATCCTTCCACTGACCGAAGGATTTGTGCTGTAACATAACTCAAAGCAGATCAAACTGGTCGGGCCCAGTTCTGCACACAATTAAATACAAGATTTGCCCGTTTCCAGTTTTTAGCCTGTGTCGTCTCATCAAACTCTAAGTGCTTTGAGGGATGAAATGTTTCTTAATTGCGCACTTAAATCCTCCTACCTGCATAGCTGGCTTCTGAAATATGGGTGGAGATACAGTTAGAGACCTGCGTCTGGGAGATGCTAAGTCTCATTGCTCCCTCTGGGATGGTGGCACCAGGGGCACCGTACCTCCACCCCCCGCATGCTCAGGGTGGCTTCAGGTTTACCTCTGATAAGAACTGATCAGCATAGGGGCGCCTGGGTGGCTCAGTCGTTAAGGGTCTGCCTTCGGCTCAGGTCACGATCCCAGGGTCCTGGGATCCAGCCCCGCATCGGGCTCCCTGCTCTTCGGGAAGCCTGCTTCTCCCTCTCCTCTCTGCTCGTGCTCTCACTCACTATCTGTCTGTCTCTCAAATAAATAAAATCTTTAAAAAAAAAAAAGAACTGATCAGCATGGATAGAACTGCTGATCATTGAGAAGGGGAAGGCAGGAAATGAATGGCCTGTGCTTTTATAATCAATAACCCATAGTTGCCATTTGTCACTGGCTCATGGGCTGATTCAGATAGATACAGAGCAGGAGCATTAATTTCCAAAAGCAGCACCAAGGGCTGTAAGCATAAAAAGTCTTCTAAGGTTTATGTACAAGAACAGACTTTGGCAAGCTGGCGGTCTTAGGTCAGGTGCTCCGCGGGGACACCCATGTCCACCGAGTCGTGCTGGGTACCCTGTCCCTGCAGAGAAGCATCGTGTCTCATTGCCTGTGTGTCCAGAATGTATACTGAATCTGGCTGCTTTTCTCCATCCCCCTACTCACACCCCAGTCCAAATCTCACTCCCTTGCACCTGGATGACTGTCCCGTGCCCGCTGAGCTCCAGCTGCTTTGGACCTGCCCAGGTTCTCCCCTCTGGCTTTTGTGGATGCCTTTCCCAAGCCTGGGAGGCCCCACAGGGCTGCCTCCTTCTTTGAGGTCTTAACTAACTGTCCTGTCCTTAAAGATGCCTCCCCTGATAACCACACCTAAGCAGGGGCTCTCTCTTACTCCCCATTTTTGCACCCTGTTGTTTTCTTCTTTCTCCTTTTATCAATTTGAGGTTATGTACTTACTTGTGTGTTACTTGTACTTTGTCTCTGTCCCTCACTGGCCTGGAGGTACCCCTATGACAGGGACCCGTCTCCATCCCCAGTGAGTAGTGCAGTGCCTGCTACATCGTCACTCAGTGCGTATTTGTTGGATGAAGGAAGAAATGAAGCTGGGTGCTGGGGGGCTGACGCAGCCCTGTTACTAAATCCATGTCTGGGTAGTGTCCACTTCTGCCCATACCTGGGAAAGGTGTGGTTACCTGGTATCGGGTGGGCTTGCTGAAACTGTTATTTGCTGTCAGGTTTTCAGAATTCCTCATGCCAGCCTGGTAGCGAGTCTTCTGGGGGGGAAACAAAACCATAATAAATACTACACACACACACACATTCATATAACATATGACAGCCATCTATGAACAGCACCCATATATGGGACTGTCCCTAAAAAGAGGACCCTCATGAAGCTGATATATACCCACTGCTGCTAGCCTTCTTAGAACACTGTTCTTGGGATCTTAGTTCTGTAGGATGACTACAGGTTATAGAATATAGTTTGGTCAACTTTGGGAAGCACTGAGTTAAAGTTAGTAGGGGGTGTCTTTCTTCCAGGACTCCTGAGAGATTTTCATATGCTACTAAACCTTGAGAATCTTCAGGAGGAGGAGGTAATGGGCAGGGAAACTTTCTTCCCGGAGATCATTCTCCAGAAAGCTTCTGGGAAGAACCATTCCTCTTTGGGGGCCACTAAGCGGTTGCCTCGGTGGGGGCATGGCTCAGCCCACAGCCTGCAGGCCACCTCTGCAAGGAACTGTGGGGAGAAGGGCACTTACCACAGGCAGCCTCTGCTGGGGCTGCAGCTTTGCCGATGTGCCCGCAGATTCTGAAAAGCGGGGGCCCCCTCACTGACTTCCCTCGTATCAGCGGCACCGTCTGAATCGAGCACGCCCGGTCCCCCTCCCCCTCCCCATCCCTCGCCTTCTCTTGCCGCATAAACCCCATGCCACCTACCCTGAATTTGGAATTCAGCATGCCCATTTCAAGGTCATTTTCACAGCTTTTGGCCTTGGATTTGCAGAGTTTTATGAGGCACATCTTGATTCTCATTATGAGATAATAAAATGACTTAGGACTTGGCACTAGATTGAAAGGAGCAGGAAGAGTTCTTCCTTCATCAAAGTAAGACAGCCAGAGCTTGGCTCGGGCAAATTTCCACTCCACATCTGCATCCTCCTGTGGGGCAAGGGAAACAGCGCACCATCAAAGGCCACAATTGAACAGCGCGGGATGCAGGCTACATCTTCTGACGGCAGACTTCTAAACAGGACTGACTGAGGGTCTCTGGATGTTCTCCCTCTTTACGAAGGCCCAGCATGGGGAGTTCGCTTGTGCTAAAACCGCATGAAATTAGTCATCCCTAAGATCTCTACCTAACTCCTCAGGATTCGTTGTTGAAAACCTCAGCCTGTTCCTCCTCCCTGACTCCCCGCTGGGTATTTTCACAAACATTTCTCCACTTGCCACAAACCAGAGAACTTTTCTCACTGCCACTTAATCCTGTCAGCCCCCGAGGGCTCTGGGGATTCACAAACCACCACGGCATCGGGGTATTCACGTTCCAGAGCATTGCTGCCCAGTAGAAATATCACGTGAGCCACAAACGTGAACCACAGAAGTAAATTTAAATTTCCTAGTAGCCACAGGATAAAAAGGAAAATGGAACAGGCTCATTTTTCTTTTCTTTTCAAATTTTTATTTAAATTCTAGTTAGCTAACATATAGGGTAAAATTGGTTTCAGGTCTAGAATGTAGTGATTCATCAAAGATTACATTATTTTAAAGTGTTGTTTATTTATTTATTTTAAGTAATGTCTCCACCCAACGTGAGGCTCAAACTCACAACCCTGAGATCAAGAGTCTCTCACCCTCCTGACTGAGCCAGCCAGGTGCCCCACAGAACAGGTGAAATTAATCCCAGTGATATCTTTTATTTAATCCAGGAGATCCAAAATGTTATCATTTCAGCGTGTCATTATAAAAATTCTTTTTTTTTTAAAGATTTTATTTATTTATTTGACAGAGAAAGACACAGCGAGAGAGGGAACACAAGCAGGGGGAGTGGGAGAGGGAGAAGCAGACTCCCTGCCGAGCAGGCAGCCCAATGCGGGACTCGATCCCGGGACTCCAGGATCATGACCTGAGCCGAAGGCAGTTGCTTAACCAACTGAGCCACCCAGGTGCCCCTATAAAAATTCTTAATGAGATAAGTCACGTTTTTTTTTCCTATTGAGTCTTTGAAATCGGTGTGTATTTTTTATACTTACAGCACATTTCGATTTGGACCCGTCACATTTCACGTACTTAACAGATGCATGTGGTGAGCAGCTCCCAGATTGTATTGTATCACTGCGTATTTCTAATTAGAAAGCATATTTCTGATGGGTCAGAGTGCTGCCACAGAGGATGTAAAGAGATTGTGCACGTGTCGTTTAAGAGAAACAGACCTGACTGTAGTTAGCATGAGCTAGTCCAGCCATGCTCTCTTCCCTCGTAGTGGTGCTAGATTTAAACCCCACATCTCTTACGTCTGCGTGGTGTCAGTGCCAGGCTGCTGAGTAGGCCCCCTAACAGGTAGCAGGTGTGTTTGTTTGTTTTTTTTTAATTGGCAGGCTCTTTAGGCTTCTGTCCTAGTGGGGCGGTTTGGGAGCAGCGAAGAGGCATGGGATTTGGAGTCAGACAGACCTGGGCTCGCAACCCCTTCCTAGCTGCATGACTTCAGCAAGGGCTTGGGGCCTGCCAATCGGGACATGGAGAAGATGCTGCCTCCTTCATGTAGCCCTGAGATTGGCACTGAGGTATGTGCTCCATCAGGGGGTGGGTTCCAGTCCTCACAGACACTAGCTACATTTCCAGGGGCCGAGTTGAGGCTGCTGGGAGGTACTGTGTGATACAAGGCTATTCCCCGCAGGCTTGGCCGTTTTGTTTGCTTTTGCTGAGGAGCACCTGGCCTGGTCTATGGGATATCGTATTGGAGTCATTTAGCCTGGAAGCTTTGTGAGGGCAGGACTTGCACCCATCCTCTGCTGCTCAACAGGGACGTGTGACAGGGACACTGTGACCTGAGAGGAAGGGTGGTGTAGTCGTGACAGCATGGGCTCTGGAGCCTGCCTCGGTTCCTGTCCTGCCTCTCTTCCTCCCTAGCCGTGTAGCCATGGCAGGTGGCTTAGCTGCTCTGGGCCTCAGTTTCTTCATCTGTAAAATGGCGACAAGAAGGCCTACCTCATAGGTCATATTATGAGAATGAAATGAGTTCATTTAATGTCAGACATTAGTAGGCCCTCAGTAAGTATTATTTTCATCTCCATAACTTAACACAGTGCCTAGAGTTCAACCTGTAGTCATTCAGCAAACATGTATCGAGTACCTACTATGTGGCTGGCCTGGGCTAGGTAGGCACTGGGGTTGACCGTCCGTGCCCTTGTGGAGCACACAGTCTGGCCCATGACATGAATATGGTGAACTGCTCATCACCCAGGCTTTCACCTGGAGTTGTGCTAAGGGCTACAGGCCCCCTGGGTGTAGAGCTCCTGACCTGGCCTGCGGGGCTGAGGAGGCTGCCTGATGGTTGGTGTGGGAGCTAAGCTCCACAGGGTAACTAGTTCTCTACCAGGTCAAGTGTGGGTGGGGTGAGAGTGGAGAGGAGTGGGAGTTAATGAGTAGAGGAGGCAGTGAGAAGTATAAACAGCTTTTCTGAGAAAGTTGGCAGGAAAGAGCAGGAAAGAAAGAGTTGGAAAGTGGGATCGAGGGAGGATTTTTTTAGTTACTTTTTTTTTTTTTTAAAGACCCAGAGTCTCATTTATATGCTGACAGGAAGGGTGAAGATAGGGGTGGAGCAGGGATGACGTGCGGTGGCAGCTCCTGAGGAGGCGAGAGGGCAGGGAGCCAGGGCACATGGGCAGAGCATCTCAGATGGAGAAGCTCCCCCCACCCCCGCCCCCACAGGAGGGCAGGCGGGGGCGTGGCAGGTGTAGAGGCAGGCGGGTCCGTGGATTTGGAGGGTAGGTGCTCAAGATCTGTTGGCTGAATAAACAAGTGTTCTCGTGGAAGATTTCACAGATGTGTACTTCATTGAAGTTCAACGTGACCGGGGGTACCAGGCACTGTCTAGCGGCCTCGTTCGGCTTCTAAGGGCCCTTGCTCATGCATCACTGGGGAGGTGGGAGGGGACACGTGCTCTCCCCTGAGGAGAAGCTCAGAGCCCTGAGGGGAGGTGTGGGCTGCAGTGGGCTCTCTCCACCTCGGGCACAATGCTGTGCTGGGGTAACTCAACATCACAGGCTCACGTGACGTCCTGGCTATGCCCAGTCCTGCCCCAAACTATTGGGCATCTCTCCACACTAATCCCATGGTTTCCGTGCCACATTCATTTGGACCAAAGCATGAAGCGCTTGCTAGGATGGGGCCCAGCACCCTCGGTGAGTGGTACAGAGACATGCTTGTTATCCAGGCACCATCTGGTTTCTCTTACATTTGGGGAAACTGAGGCCCAGAAGGGCAGGGAGGGCTGGTTAGCAAAAGCTCATCCACATAACTGAGCAAATATGTACACCATTAAAACATATGCTCATCCATGGACAGAGTGCTGCATTTTCCTGTGGGGGCAGGCGGAGAGCGGGGGCAGGCTAAGGTGCATGCTGGCTCACCCCTACTTCTTTCCCTGGTGCAGTCTACCCTCTTGCAGGCCAAGAATACCGCAGTATTTCACCCCTCCTGCCTTGGCATATGTTGTTCCTACTGTTTCGAATACTCTATTTTGGGGAAGGTGTGTGTTATACCAAATGTGTCCCCTAAAATTCATAAGTTGAAGCCCTAACCCCCAGTGCCTTAGAATGTGACTGTATTTGGAAATAGGGCCTTCAAAGAGGTAAGTACAGTTAAATGACGTTGCCAGGGTGGGCCCTGAGCTGACATCAAGGGTGAACTCATACAGAGCAGAAGAGACGCCAGGGACCGGCTTGCAGGGAGCAAAGGTTGTGCAAGGACACCACGAGAAGGCAGTGGTCCGCCAGCCGAGGAGAGATGCGTCAGGAGAAGCGAGCTCTGCCAGCACCCTGATCTGGGACGTCCAGCCTCCAGAACTGTGGGGAAATCCTTTCTGTGTTTCGGCCACCCAGTCGTGGTGTTTTGTTACCACAGCGCAGCAACTAATACCTGGAGGTCTTTAATTTCTTCCCCGTGAGAAATTACGAGTGCTCGTTTCTTATAAAAGATCCGAGTACAAAGGTGTGACAGTCCCCTTCCAAGGCTCTCTCCTTTGACTCCCTTCCCCAGAGGATGCCCCGGGTCAACCAGTCAATGGTCAACGGTGCGGTACCTTTTCTCTACCCTTCTCTGCTTTTTCTTTCTGTATATGCACATTCGTGTTGTTATGTAAAGATTTTCCTATCTGTGTTTTTCCACAACTTGCATTTTTTTCCCACTTAACGGTATCATAGAAATTTTGCGATATCAGCACAAGCATTTTTCTGTTTGTGTATGCAGTGTTCTAAAGTCTCCGTCAGAGTTTACTGAAACCCTCTGATGTTGATGGGCTATTTGCATGTTTTTTCTTTAGTGAACACCTATGTAAAATCATACTTCTGCCTGGGTCTATTCCTAGAATTGCGATTATTGAGTCAATTCAAAATACGTTAGTGCATTTTATTAATCCTTGACTTATTTATTTTACCTTGTAATAAGTAAAACAATAATAAGATTTATAAAGCATGAGAAGGCATAAAGAGAAAGGCATTCTGCCCCCACGCCCCCCACTGCCTCTCCACAAGTAGCCCTGCTGTGTGTTCCTTGTGGACCCTTTCAGAGATTTCTTCCTTTTCAAAGGCTTATCCAATTCAAAGTGAGTGTGTATGCCCTTTTCTTCCTTTGTTACACAAGGGAGAGCACACTATAAACACCGTTCTTCAACTCGATTTTCTTCACTTAGCACTATAACTTGCAGGTCTGTCACCCAGGGTATGGAGAACGTCTTTGTTCTCCCTTCTAAAGTCGAGCAATATTCTGCTGTTCAGATGCATCATAGTCTCTTTAACTAAATGCATCATAATCTATTTCACTAGATTCCTATCAATGCTCATTTAGTTTGTTCTTAATTTCTTGCTCTTCCAAGCAAGGCTGCGATCAATAGCTTATGGCTTGTGCTTTTCAGATTTTGATAAAACTGCCTCCTGGGACATTCTCTGGACTCCCTCAGCTATTTGGCAAAATTGTATTACTCTTCGAATGGCCTTCAGGCCTCACCTCTAGAAGCTTCTCTGCTTTGTACCTGGTAGGACTTCTCTGGGTGTGCGGGGCTCAGGGCAGTGGAGTGAGTTCATTGATGTATCTGTTTTACTCAAGGAACTGAGTGCTTACAGGGCAGGGACTGTCTCAGCCACCTCTGTGTCACCAGTGCCAGGCATGGGGATTACATACAGTAGGTATTTAATAACATGTGAGAAGCAAAGGGAATGTTGGCTGAAAGATGCAGTCATTCTGATTGGCCATGGGCCACCTGCATGCTGTCTCGAGGGGACACGTGAAAGAGGAAAGATTCACCATCCTGATTCTCTTGGCCCTGGTTGGGCCGCTTTGCATGTGGTGCCCACTCTGCCATGTGTCCGGTTGGCCGAAATGGCTCCTGGGGGCAGTGTGGTAAGCATGCTGGTTGTTTGCTGTTCTGACTTCACTTTTTTTTTTTTTGAAAGAGAGAGAGAGGAGGGGCAGAGGGAGAGGGAGAGAGAGAATCCCAAGCAGGCTCCATGCCCAGTGCAGAGCCCGACGAAGGGCTCCATCTCACCACCCTGAGATCATGACCTGAGCTAAGAGTCAGATGCTTAACCCACTGAGCCACCCAGGCACCCCCTGCTTCACAGGTAATAACACGTGAGCTGCTAATGTCATTACCCTCATTGCTTCGAGCAGCCATGTAAATTAAACCAAGGGAGAGAGAACAATTTCAATTAACTGGTCTTACCTCAATTTCCTGATAGGAGTTGTTGATCATGGCTATCAGCATATTGAGAAGCACTACCACCATGGTGACGTTATAAACGCCGTAGAGTACGTAGCCGATGTTCTCGATGAACTTGTGATCGTATTTCAGCACCACCGAGATCACTTCAGACAAGCCAAAGATGGACCAAAATAAGGTTTTAAAACTTTCTTCAACCCTATAAGGAAAGACAGTTCCTTCAGGCAGTTTGCTTCTGCTGACACTTTTCACATGAAAGTTCCCATTACCCAGACTTTGGTGGTGACGTGGGGCTGGGCTGGCGGCAATGCCTGTCTTCTGAAATAATGGCATGTTCCGATTTCTAAGAAGACTTCCAAAAATTATCCTCTTTCTTTTCCCTTCGGTCCATTTATCGGGACTCCTGGATGTGGTATCGCTTTTATCTTATAATTTATTAAACATTTAAAATTAAACAACAGGACAAATGTTTGTTCTTGTACATTATCAACCACACTCTTCCTAAAATAGTCTCTTGAGGGTCTCAGACCATCCTGCCCCACGTGCAGGGTTGGGGGAGGAGAGAATGGTGTCCACGGATGGAGACAGCCTCACTGGTCACGGGGCAGCTCCTTAAGCCTCATGACCATCTGTTGGGCTCACTTATTACCTCCATTTACAGATGGAGACATGGACACTCAGAGCTTTATCCTTTTTAGCGGCATCTGGCTGGAAAGTGGGGTGCAAACCCAGGCATGTCTGAGGTCTCCCAAAGCATGTACTTCTAACTACAATGCTTCCCCACCTCCTGGGTCTCGATAGTGAGGCCAGTCACACATCTCATGTCCTCTCAACTAGAGTTGAATTATGAGAAGTGTGAGTTTGGTGTGTCCATATTGTTCACATTCAGCAGGCAGCTGTCCACACCTCGCCCTGCAGTTTCCTAAAGGTAGATACTGTGCTGCTTGGAGGGCATTGTGGGGAAAACCTGGCTTTTAGGACACTGCTTTTTTGACTCTTTAGAGACTGTGAAGTTACCAGGATACCCTAGCTTTAACATGAAGATCCAAGCATGTTTCACCATCTGTACTTTGTGGGTAGGACCCCGCGTCAGGTTTACAGCAGAGAATCCAGTCAGAAAGCTGGGTTTTGGTTGGGTGGTTTAGAACACCCCTGTGCATCCGATGATATCTGAATAGTTATATGCAGTGCTTTTGGTATGCATCCAGATTTGGGGTACATTATGAGAAAACACTTTCTTTTTTCTCTTTAACATTTCAGATTTTCAGCACTCACCCACAAGTGGCCAGGATTAGCTAGATCTCAAAAAAATACCAGCGTTTCTTAAGGATTGGTATTTATTTGACATGATGTACAAAAATACTAGTACTTGTCACTTTGGCTAAAAAATCCAACTCTGACTTGCATGGATTTTCGACTCTCCTGTGTGTGAGTGTGTGTGGGTGTATGTGTATGTGTGTGTCTGGCCAGCAGTTTGACTCATTCCCTATGCATCCCAGAGTCTGAAAACTGAAAATTGAAGTGGGTTTTTGTTGTCATTATTTGTTTCCAGTTTCTCTGAAAACTGTGAGTTTGGAATATTTAATTCATTTTAGTTTTAATAAGAAGGAATTTATTTGGGGGTTTGAAAGTAACGACTGGGTACCCAGCATTAGTTTAGAGCCCCAGGTCCTGAGGCTATTCTGAGAAAGAGGGGGACACACTGCTTTCTTGAGTGGGATCCCTTTTGTGTGAAAAAGATGCCATTCAATCAGTGGCCATGATTCTCTGCAGGTATTGCCTTCCATTAAGAAGTAATCTTTTGGTTATCACCCTAGTGGAAGGGAACAGTGGCAGAGAGACTCCAGAACCACTGCATGAGGCCCCAATCCCAAACTAGAAGGAGACAGCAGGATGTGATCTGACAGTTGTTCCTAGCTGGGTCAGCGGAAGACCGGAGGACACATGATCCGAGCAAGGGACTGGGCAGGCAGGCACTGGTCCCGGATGATGCACTTACCATGAACACCCTACAAAATGGATAATATATGCAACTGAGCGATGCCTTACAGAAATTCATCTTCCCTTGCTTCCCTTAGAAAACCCCACAAAACTTTGGCTGACACAAATGAAGCAAGCAATTAGAGAACATTCAGAGAAAATCTCCTGAATTTTGATTAGGGAAAATGGCCTACATTCAGAGTGTATTTTTTTTTTCTCATTTGCTTCTTGCTCTGAATTTTGCCACTAAGCTCTGACTTATCCTTGGTGCCTTCACTTCGGCATTCTGTATAATAGAATAATCTAAAGGAGGCAGAGCTAACCCACTAAGCAGTGTGTGTTGTAGTAAAAGAATATTTACAGGGGCGCCTGGGTGGCTCAGTCATAAAGCGTCTGCCTTTGGCTCAGGTCATGATCCCAGGGTCCTGGGATCGAGCCCCGCACCGGGCTCCCTGCTCTGCGGGAAGCCTGCTTCTCCCTCTCCCACTCCCCCTGCTTGTGTTTCCTCTCTTGCTGTCTCTCTCTCTTTCACATAAATAAATAAAATCTTAAAAAAAAGTATTTACAGATCCCTAAATTCATGGCTTAGCTCCTCCTCCATCAGATCCCCTCCCCCTCAGCCCCTCGTGGAATGCTGATCCTTTAGGTTTGTTATCTGGCTTCTAGACTATCTTTACACCTGTTTCATTTCTATTCTATAGATCAAGGATTAGCCTCTGGACCCAAATTTGGCTCTGACCTATAGGAGTATCTAATTACCAAGAGGCCCAGACTCACTTGGATTTCCAGAGTGAAAGTGACCCCCTCCAGGGCAGTAACACATGAACCTGACTGGGCAGGAAGGGGTCTTAGTCAAAGTATGCATTTTAAATAATCTTTTGTAAGCTCTTTCTGGACTATCTACAGCCCTGTGTCCTCTTATTATGGGGCAAAATGGGTTGTCGCAGCAAAGACCAACTTTAAAGTAAAGCCGGGTCCATCGGCTTAAATAATCCACAATGGCTAGATCCACCATTGGTTGGGTCTTTCATTTATATTTACCCCTCTTGACACGATCTGGACTAACCGAATAGACTAATTTTGTTGTCATTGTTTCTCAGAAGGGACCTCATGGGCTGAGTTATGTACAGTTAGCTGGGCTAAATGGTAGGCAGTATCATATTTTATCCATAGCTCCACCTATATAACTCAATTCTGAGTGGAATTGAAGAGTTCAGTGTTTAAAAATGACACAATAAAAAGTTAGAATAAAATATTGCTATTTATATAATATTGGGCTGGGAGAGGTTTCAGAAGCTAGAAAGGGAAAGATGGAGGGATTTGAGCACATAAAACTTTACTCGTATACAACAAAGACATAATAACTAACAATGTAAGGCAAGAGATTAAGAAAAGAATTTGTATCTGCAGTACACATGACAAACACTGAGTGTCTTTCTTATATAAAGAGATCTTAGAAATCAATATGAAAGATGACAGACATCCTAGCAGGAAGAAAAAGCGGGGAAAGAAAGTTCTATGAAAACTTGATGCTTTTTATGGTGACTAGGGCTCCATAATTAACTTGAAGTGCCATGCTATGGCATCTTCTGGTTTAATATGTGGCAGGAAATAAAGGAAACTTGTCCTCACTGCCCTGAGTGGGAAAAGGCTGTGTTACTTTGACCTTCGAAACCTACCATATTCTTAGAGAGAAGACTGGCCTTGGAAAGGAGCCAAATGGTACATTACTGAAGCCGAGAGCTTGGGCACTGGAGCAGGCCTCAATGTTTTGTGAGGTCACGATGCTCCCTGAATCATGTATTAATCATCACCCACGCTTTTCAGGAGCTATGGGACCCGGGGCATGGGACAGAAGGCCAGTCACTGTGGAGGTTGGGGGCTGTCTTTCAGGAAGAAAGTATCTTGGAACTGGCTTAGCTGATAATCACCATGAAGCCACTTGTCTCACCAAAAGCCTCTACTGTCAACCAGTTGGTCTCAAGGCTAAATGTGAGGTTCTTTACTCAAAGGGATAGTGGTCACAGGCTCTGCATCCTCCTCCTAACCACTCTGGCTACCTACAGACTTAGTCCCCGGTTCCTTCAACTGTGTCCATCGTGAGAAGCTTCACAGACATAGCTGGAGGAGTGAGAAGAACAAAGGTGCATGCCTTGGTTCAAATCCCAGCTCCACCACGTACTGGCTATTTACATCTGGGCACGTTACCAAACCTCTTTGAGTCTCCGTTCACTCACCTATGAGAGGGGATAGAGGTGCCTCACTAGGGACATTGCTGTCAAGATTAAATGAGCAACCTAGGTACAGGATATAACGCAAACCCTATAAATGGTAGCTAGTATTTTCATTCATTTATTTGCCTAATATCCACTGAACTCTATGTGCCAAGCAGTGTACCAGGTGCCCATTCGCTGGTGCCCAGACCTTGCTTCTGCCCTTGTGGAGGTCCCAGGCTAAAGCAAACCCCGCAGGGCGACAGGACGCTACAAGGCTGGAGTAGGCAAGTGTGCTCTGCCGGCCTGGCCTCACCCAGGATCACACACAGCCCCATCGGCCCCTCCGGGGCCGCCACTCGGGGCTGAATGGAGCTAATCATTCATAGGCTGCTGCCCTCTCCAACAAGCCTATCTTCCTTCCTACCTGCAAAGATCATCACAAACCCTTGATTTCATGCAAATCCTCTTTCTGACTTCTCCAGCCTGGGCTGTCTCGTGACTTTTGACTCTTGGCCTGTCGTGGAAGGGACTGGAAAGTTGAGTCCATAGGCCACCCTAGCCAAAGCGGTGCTCCTAGTGAAGGAATGGAGGGAGAGCTCCTGTGAGTGAGGCTGAAGAGGGCGGTGATTCATGCTGCTCCCACTGTGCGGGTGTGTGTGTGGGGGGAAGGTTGGGATTGACTTGTCAGGCAGAAGGCAGGGGCCTCGTAATCAGCTCTCTCCCAGGCCTGTCTCGCCTGGATAATGGGGCTTTAATAACACGTTGCCTCAAGGGGCGGTTGTGTATGGGTCTCAGGGAACAAACTGATCAACACGGCGAGGGTTTGGGGGCAATTGTTCGGAAAATTGCTACTGCTTTCAGAATGCCATGATGCCCTTCCCCTGGTGTGGGAATTCTGCCTCCCCACTTCCCCCCAAAACAGTTCGGTTCAGTTACCTACCCCAGGCTGCACACAGCAGGCTAAAATTAAACGGGAGGCTAGCTCCCCGCAAGGCTGTTTCTCGGGTTCGGGAGACAAAAGCTGGTGCTGTGCTAGAGGCCTCTTGAGGTAGATGCAATGCCTACCTGCCGTCCGGGCTGGGATGATGGAAGACGGTGCATGGGATGTACAGAGACCCCCGCCAGAGCCCTGGGGTTCTCTAACGCCTGGACCCGCAGACCCAGAGCAGCTGGGCCAGGCTCGAAGGTCAGCGCAGAGAGGCAAGTGCCTAAGGAAGTCTGAGCCTGAGCCCTCGTGCTCCGCCAGCTTGTGTCCCCTGAGTGACCTCTTGGCTTATCCCCGGTCCTAAATGAGGAGTTGGATTCAGAGTGTCCAGAAGGAGAGGAGGCTCGCCCCAGAATCAGTGTCAAGGAACGAGGGTGCACAAAGCCTCTGCAGCCCAGATTTATTCCTACAGGGACGCCTGGGAGCCTGCTTGCTCCTCGAGGGCAGAGCTGTGTTTTCTTCACCCTTGAAACTCCAGACCCTGGTACGCAGCGTGGCATTGCTGAAAGCGCTCAGTGAACTCTGTCTGATGAGTTGGTGAGGCCCTCAGAGCACAGTTTCTCAGTCAGGCAAACCTGGCTTTGCGTGTGGGCTTCTGGCCACACCCCAGCCTCTCCGGGCCTCTGTTTTTCTAGCTGTAAAATGGGAAAACTGCAATCTCTCCTTCACAGGGTTGTTCTGAGGATTCAAGGAGTTAACTGAATGCTTGGGAAGTGTGTAAAATACTGCTTGGCACGTAACAAATATGTGATCAATGTTAGTGGTGTTAGTTTTTTCTTTCTTAACTCCAGAAGGCTCCAGCGTCAGGCTGAAAGTGTCTCCTGGCCTACAATCAGCTCTAAGTACAACCCTTTGAAAAGAGCAATCAGATCCTGCCCCCTCCTCTTGAGCGGCTTTCCCAGGGTTGACAATCTTTTCTGTCCCCTGGGAGGCCTCAAGGCCCCTTCTGGTCGGACTCCCGATCCCCCACCCCCACCCCATTCACGGATCCCCGCTGGCTCCCTGGCTGCCATGATCTCTGCTGTTCCCTCAGCCTGGAAGGCCCTTCCCCCTTGTCTCCACCTGGCCTCCCCTCCCCCTCCTCCTCACTCACTGGCTGTAAACTCGATTGTCACCAGCTCAGATAGGGGAGGCTGCCCTAGTTACTCTTCCGCTCAGCATTTTTCTTTCTTTCCTAGCCCTCAGCACTTAATCCTAAATGATCTTCTTTGTCTCTTTGTTTAATTCTTTAAACTGTCTTTTTGTGTGTGTGTGTGTCCCTCTTTCCCTGTTCATGGAGGAGTGTGACCTCCACAAGGGCAGGGCCTGCTGACGCGAGCACTGCTCTGTCATTGGTAACAGACAGTGCCTGGCTCATAGTAGGGACTCAGTCAACATTTTTGGTCAATGAAGGATTGAATGCTGGGAAACTGAGGCATGAGGTGACTTGGTCTTGGCCGGCTGGCTTCAGACCTGCCCAAGAACTATACTTCTGATAGCATCTCTAGAGCTAACCCTGGACAACCCGGTCTCCTGTCACTCTGTCACTTTGAGGAAGGAGAGTTTGACCCCATTTCTAGAATCGAATGTTAGTGATAAAAAGGGAGGGCTTTCTCCCCGTTGAGGTGGAGATGATTAGTCTGAGAACAAGATGGAGGACGTGGGGCAGGGTCTGAAAATGTGCTGGGAAGACATCATCGAAGAGAGCACATTTTCTGTGTACCATCAAGCCTTTCCCTCATGCATTTGTGGGCTCTCAGCCTGTTTCAGAAGCTTAAAGGTACCAGGCTTTTAAAATTTCATGTCATGAATAAACATGAGGCGAGGGCATAAATAAATATTATATGATAGTAGAATGCCTGCTATAACAGGCGTAATCATTCTTCTGAACTAGTCCAGGAAAAGATCTATATTTTTATCACTTCCTGGAGAATTATGCAAAGATGAGAACTTATAATAGACTCAAACTCCTTTTTTGACCCATAATGGTCTTTTCCAGATGCCTGGCCTCTCTCAGCCTGAGCTGGACCCCGTCAGTGACCACGGCTGCCTGGTCTGCCACGTCTGAGGACCTTCTTACTACTGTCTCCACGTGACAGTAGCCGTAATAAGCTCCCTCATTCCCCCAAATCCTTATACCCAGCTTGCATTTAAAAGATGAAAGGTGAGATTATAACTTTCAAAATACGGTAAAATATGACATAACACTTCTGTATCAGAGATGCCCAGATTTCAGCATTGACCCGGAATCCCGGGAGAATCTGTCCCTTCTGAAGCCCAGTAGGCCGGTTCCATTCCCGGTTCCCACCAAAAGACACATTTAGCATGCTCTGCCCAAAGAACATGGTAGTCAGCCGCAGTCCTGTGACGCCACACTGTGACGTTTCCTTGGTTCCTCTTACCTAGCCCTTGGTTATAGTGAGTTTTACTCAGGCAGGCAATAGGATCCAGCCTCTGCTGCCCTAGCAGGACCTCCTCTGCAGCCAGATCCTTCTTGGTGGTATGGCCCCTGGCTCTCTGGAGGCCCCTCTGGCTCGTCATTCCCTTAGAGATATCTTGGGGCTTATCTGGCTCATCTCTCTCACTCTTTTCTCTTCCGTGGGCCATGGAAATTTCAGAATCTTTTGTTTGCAAAGCATAATGTGGCATTTTTAGCTGAAGAGCCTATGTTGTTCCTTTAGCAAGTGTCGGCTTGGCCCCTGGTGCTGAGCATGGGGCCTTCCTTCTCAAGCCCTCCAGGTCCTCCATCCCTTAGGACAAGGACTTCACCCAAGACACTGAGTGTGCACCTGGATCTGCGTGTTTGCCTTTAGCTCTGCTGCGTATGGGTCCTGCAGAAGGTTAAAGCCCCCATTTCTCTCCTGAATCACCAGGGACCTTGGCTTTCTTCCCATAATATGCTCCTCCAGACTGTCTCCCCCAGATCCTTCTAGGGCCTTCCCAATGTCAAAACCCTGAAAACATCCTCCTTCCCTCTCAACCCCCACATTCAGTCAGACACCACGTCTCCACTCCAGACTCCCCAGCGTCCCTTCTCCAGCCCACTGCCACTCCTCAGGGTCCTGTCCTTTCTCACGTGGCTCCCTCTCCCAGCCACCCAACAGACCGTGTTCAGCTCTCTTGGAAGCTGCCTGTCTCTCAAGTTACCTTCTTTCAGAGCATCTCAATTTATAAACATGCCTTCGTTCCTATGATTTTTTTGATTAGCGTCTGTCTTCCCAACCAGTCGGCAAGTTCCGTGAGGGGAGGAGCTGTGAGGAGCTGTTTTTACTCATGATGAAACCCCCCACCCCTTCCAGTCCATCCTTCACACAGTTGCCCCAGCATACTCTCCAAAGGCAGATCTTCTTTCTTTTAAAAAGGTCTTAGCAGAGACTCTAACACCTGGATTGTCTTATGTAATCTTCCCTCGTTTCCCCAAAATCTTCCTTACTGGCAGTTCTTCAAAAATCCTCTGCCCCTTCATACCTTGCACAGGCTAGAATACCCTCCTAGTCATTCTCCAAGACCCTCCCTAGCCACCTCCTCCATGAAGCCTTCCCTGACTCTGCCAGGCAGAGTTCAGTGCTTCTTCCTCACTGTGATGCCCAAGTACCCTTTGATGATGATCATGTGGTGTAACAACTGATGCTACTTTTTTCTGAATCCCCCACTTGTCTATGAATTCCACAGGGAGAGGAGGATTGTCTTACTCATCTCTGTGACCCCAGGGCAAACACAGAACTCGGCTTGGCGTAGCTCCTCCATAATGGTTGTCAAACAAATGAGTGTACTTTGGAATAGAAGCCTACTTTACCCAGGGGGCAAACACAGTCTGCGTATTTAGAGATGAGGTACGTAGAGCCGTCAGGTTCTCAATGATAACCACATCTGAATTCAGTATGCTCTTCTTTAGAATTTGGTGTCACAGGAAAGTGACCCAATTTTTCAAGAGACCCCCCTCCACTTTAGAGCAGAGGCTCCACTGTGGGAGTGGGGATCCCACTCTTGGGAATTGCAGGTCAAAAGGTGGAGGATAGGAGTCGTGCAGATCTGGGTTCAAATCCCCTCCTTGGCTCTGGGATTTGGGCCAGTCTAGTGTCTCTCTGAGCCTTAGTTTTCTGGTGGTAGGTGTCTGTCATTCCACGGTTTGGAGGATTCCGTGAGAGGGCAGATCATGTGTTTGTTCAACAAGTTGTTCAACAACAGGGTGATGCAGCATTGCTGGGCGGGGTGGACCATGTGTGGGCAGGGCCTGCAGGAGCTTCTCCCCCAGCCCCAGCGGCCGCACCCCCCCAATTCACGGGAAGGAGGGGCTGGCTTTTCAGTGGCCCTGTGATGCTGGGTGAGCTGAATCAGCGCCTCCTGCCCCTGGTGGCCTTATGAGTCTCTCCCTTTATAGAATGTGCAAATTTTCCATAACTGTCAAGGAAAACGGAAGCTTCTAATTTTGCTTAGCACTGCTGAAGCTACTTCCATTAAAATGATTCCTGGGGAGACAGAATAACCTTAGGAGAGGTATTATTTTTGATTAGAAAAGTCTCAACCCAGCTGTGCTATGAAGCTGACTCCACAACGGCTTGGCCGAAAAGATTAGCTGGCTCATTTTTTTGGGAGGCAGGCCCCATATTTAATGTCCAGTCAGAATGAAGTAGGGGAGGCCAAGTTCACCCAAAGGGGAGACCAGGAGCCCATTGTGAGTCATGAGTGGTGTCAGAGAGCCCTTACTTCCTGGCTCTGGGTCACCCCCTTGCCCCCAGACCCTCCTGTTCTTCTCTGTGGACCTGCCCTGCCATGGTCACAATCAGAGTATAGGGAAGGCTACCGCTCTTGTGTGCATTCTTGCCTAGCTGTATTTCATTCATGAGCCAAGGATTTTTTGTCTCTCTCTCTCTTTTTTTTTTTTTTTTAAAGTAGCCTCCATGCCCAGCATGGAGCCCATCAGGGGGCCTGAATTCACAACCCTGAAATCAAGACTTGAGCTGAGATCAAGAGTCAGATGCCCAGCCGACTATGCCAGCCAGGCTCCCCGTCTCTCTTTTTCTAACACTATAACTAGAGGGCTGGGACCCCACAGTTTTCCTAGAGTTTGTAGGCTAAAAATCTCAAAACAACCCCCTCAAAAGGCAAATCCTCTCTGTCGACGGACTTCCATGATAAAATCAAAATACGTTCCTAATAAGAACAAAATTCCTAACAAAATCAAAAACTTTTCTTAAAGACTTTCTTCAAGAAAGAGCTGTCTCTGGTGGCTTGCTCAGCTTTCTCTCTACTTCCTGACCCCTGTCGTGGGATACTTTGATTTTGTACTCTGAGAGCATAAAACTTGTCTGAGTGCCGTCTCTCCCTCCCCTTTGGACATTCGCAGTTTCTCATAGAAGCGACTTGGAGATAATGAGCTGCCGGCAGGTGCACAATCTGTCATGTCCAGACAGGCCCAGCTCACCAGCCAATGACCCAGGCACTCATGTCCCTGCACCCCTTCAGCTAGGCCCCGACACAGCAGCAGCTGAGAAAAACAACCCAGATCTTTGAGCACACCCTTGGTTCTGACGGAGGCTGACAAGTTGGGAACTGTTCACAGACTCTGTCGGAGCTCACTCCTTGCTTGATCTGGCTACCTGTTCCGACTTGAACCTACAGAAACAAATCCCACCTGCAGAGCCGGAGAGTCTACCCAAAAGACACTCCCTTAGGTTAACAAGCCCTTTGTTTTTGAAATGCGCATAGTTGAGAGTGGCCTCTTTCTCTCCCTGGAAGCATGAGGTTGGATAGCATCAGCATATGTCTCCCTGTAGCCCCCTAGGACCAACTTCACAGAGCCCCCCAGTGACTTGTTAATGCAGACTTCCCAGCCCCACCCTTATTATTGCAATGAGACTCTCTAGGGGGTGAGGCCTGGGAAGTCCCCAGTTTAGCCAATTCCCCAGATGAGTCTGGTGCCGTTTGAGAACCACCAATCTCAGGTAAGACTGTTCATCCTGTGTGTTTATTTATATCCGGGCAGAGTTAGTTCAATCTGTCTATTTTCTTCTAACCCTCTCACTGAGGTCTGCTGGGTGGAGGGATTGGGAATTTGGGGTGGGGAGGGAAGAATTGGAACCTGTAGGGCGTTAGAAGAGGGCTGGGCTTAGGGCTAAGGGTCTGCAGTTGGTAGAGAGACTTCCTCTTTCCTTTGGTCCCAGAATGTCCCCACCTCTCTCATTTGGGACAGGGCTGTAACTTGGTGGGATTCAGGTGGGACTGGCTTTTGCAATCTGAACGGGGACTGCACTCCTAGGGTGAGCAGGGCTCTTATGGGGCAGCAGTCTCTTAGTTCCTAACAGCTGACTCTCAAAGGGGCCTCCTGAACAGTCTTTAGGAACCGCAGCTGTCCTTGAACATGGCAGGTGTGGGGTTGGGGGAAGGATACCTGACCTGCAGTATGCTCCAGCCCAGATTTCTCTTCTGGAGGATTGAGTCTTCTGACTCTGTAGAAACAGATAGGGGACCCATCTTACCCTCCAAGCTCAAAATTCCACAGGAGAGACGCCCCCCACCCCTGTGGGAGGGCCAGAGGGAAGATCCCGAGCTAGGCAGGGCAGCCTGAGGATGGGCTGCTCTGAAGCAAACATTCACCTTAGGGGGGTCATTCGACTTTATCACCAGCCTAGCTGGCACGCAGAATAGTTCTGAGTCCCCTAAAGCACACATCTCATTTATCCTAACATGGCTTTTTGCTCATCAAAGGTCTCTTAGGGGGACATGCTCCGGGGAGCAGTCAGAAGGTAAAAGATGACATTTACAAAAATCCATTCTTTCCTCTGCACTTCACTGCTCTATTGACTGTTTCCCTGTCCAGTCACACTGCCTTGCCACTGCACGTCCCATTTTAGGCACTGCTAAGGCCCTAAATATCCCATTCTTTCTCTACTGTGCTTCCTGCCGCCGCCACACTTTTTCTTCCCTTCCCCATCCTGGGGGGCCTGGTCCTCTTTGGTTGGGTCCCTCCTGTCTAAGAGGTGTCCATGTGGTTCCCAGGACTTGGGACAAACCAACTGTATTGCTCCTCTTCCGCTTTCATCTTTTCCCATGGCTTTTCCTGATCCCAAAGATTCCCTCTATAGATGAGCGGCATCCAGCTGAGAATTGTGGCCGGGCCAGCCCTGCCCTTGAGTCATGATCTTTTTCATTTTCTCCTGTGTCCTGGCACTGACCTTCTGAGTAGCTATGTGCCAGTAGGGCAGGCTCCCCGTGAGGAGCAGGAAGAGGGATTGCACAGAACACCCAGCCCAGGAGAAATGGAACCCAAGTTCACGTAGTCAGATTCTCAGTCCAACGTTTACCCTACCGCCTTGAGCCTGTTCCTTCTATCATTCACGTTCGTGAAGAGTTTAATGAGCCCTACTGTGTGCGCAAGGCATTGTGCTAGACTAGAAACACAGAAGGGACATCGAGGCCTTGGTTTGTTGACTGACAGCCTGACTGTCCTTCAGTCACAATGCCTCCCATGCTGAGTGGCTACGTCTAGCAGATCTAGAGCAAATTTGCTTTTGGGCAATTCAAACTTATCTCATTCCCCCCCCACAGCTAATCACTGAGTATGGGAGCCATATAAAGTAGTCCGGCTCAATCAATGATGTATTTGGCCTGATCTGGACCGCAGTTTGTTAGCGAAGCCACTGCTCAGAAAGGGTCCCGTAGAACCAGATCAGTACCCGGGTTTCTGTGCTTGCAGCTTCTCCTCCCTCCCCTGTCCTTAGTCACCATTTCCATGGTCATCACTGCCATTCACAGAAGCTTCACTGCATGCCACACATGGTATTTAATACTGCGTCTTACGGAGTCCTTACAACAATCCTGTTAGGTTGGCCATCTTAGTATTCTTACTTCAGAGCTGCAGGGGACATTGAGGCCCAGGGGATTTATGCACTTGCCCAAGGCCACACAGCCAGGGAGAGGAGAGCTCAGACTCACACCTAGTGTGTCTGGGCCGTGGGCTGCTGTGGGCTGAGGGCACAGCCAGACACTTCTCAGGTGCATCTCTCTGCTCTGGGCCAGGCACCTGCTCTGTGTAAACACACACTACTTCTCTGTCCCACAGAGTAACAGCTTCTGTGGTTCGGCAGCACCAGGGTCCCATGCTTCTAGGTGGTTCCCATGGGTGGGGCAGCGTAGTCCATGATTCTGAGCTGAGGGGGACAACGCTCAGTGCACTGGGTCTGGGTTCTCAGAGTTAAGCCTCTTCTCCTGATGGGCGATTTCTCAGAAGAAGGAGAAAGTGAGGCTGTGCTGTGAGCTGGGAATTGCTCAGGAAACCTGTGTGTCTGGGCTCAGTCATTTTCACCCACTGGGAAACAAATCTCAGGCCCCTCAGGTTTCCTGGGGCCCCATGTCAGCAATGCTAGCCCTGCAGGTCCCCCCTGTCATGCTTGTGCCTGGAGGCATGACTGTCCTTCCCTCAAGATTCTGGGCGGGAGCCTGAAGAAGGCAGGGAGGAGTTCTGAGCCTGGGTGGGCCGGGGGAAAGACCTAGACTGGAAAGACTTCAGTGCCGCAGGCCCTTTACGTAACCCCCTCATTTATTCCTAAGGTTATTTATGAACAAGGCAGAGAGTCATTTCCATTTTATAGATGAGGACAGAGAGGCACGGATAAATCAAGTGACTTGGCTTAAGGTCATCAGCCAGTAAACGCCTGTGTCCGGATGGAAACTCAGGTCTGCCTGACTCTTCTCCTAGACCACTGCTCAGTGCTACTGACGGCCCTCCAGGACACTGTCTGGCATCCCCCACGGCGGGGGGAGCCCTAAGTCTGCGTGGACACAGGCTCGGGAGCTCCCAAACCACCTCCACGCGGGAGGCTCTGGCACCCGTCTTGCTCTGCATGTGGCAGCTACTTCTGGACCCTGATGTTAGTTGGCCCAACGGTGGCTTTCTTCAGGCTGGCGCACGTGCCTCTTTCCGCCCTGCCTGCGCCTTCCCCACTGCTGCTGAGGCACGTGACACTGCTGGACTTGCTCAGTGTCCACGCCCCGGAGCTGGCTGGCCCAGCCAGGCGTACAGAGCTGCTGACCTGTGCGCACCCGCACACCTACCCCCTCATGCTATGTGGCCCTGGCTTCCCCACGGCTGTCCTGGAAGGGTAGGGGAGTTCATGTCCTCTGGAGTGAATCTGATTAATGGAAGACAGCAGATGGGAAGGCTCTGCCTGATAAATTGTCTATTCCTCATTCTGATGGGCTATTCGGAGATGCGATGTTTCCGTATAATCTCCCCAGAGAGTGTGTCATGACCGAGTTGTACGTTCTGATAGATGGTGGCCAGGTCAGCATCCTGTATCTGCTCTCCCTCATCCCCCGCCTCACTTTTCTTTTTCCTTCAGTCTTATTGCATTTGGGTTGCAACTGCCTTTCTCCAGTAAAGTGTTGGCATACAACATTTGCCCCGGGCTCTGTTTTCTAGGTAGCACAGGTGAACACGATGATAATAGTAATAATAATTCCTTTCACGTATTGAGAGTATACTGTTTGGCCGCCGTATCATCTCCCTGAATCTTCATACTATCCCTATTAAGCAGGTATTATTTTTATCCTCATCTTAAAGATAAGGAAACGGAAGCTCAGAGAAGTTAAGGAACATGCTCATGGCTGCACAGCATGTAAGTAGCAAAAACGAAGATTTAATATAGCTTAAAAAATGGATTCTTTCAACTCCAGAACCTGACCTCTAAGCCACCCTTAAAGAAAGTTGCCTGTAACTTGTAGAAATACCAAGGAAACATGAGTCTCTGCAAGGAGCTGCCTGCGAGAGACTCCTAAGGATTCCCGGGGAGCCCACAGAGACCCTCCGAAGAGAGCCCTGGTGTACTCACGTTGTAAACGCTGGGTTGTACTTTGCACCTCGGTAGTAGGAGTAGAGATTGAACATCCCGATCATGAAGGCCACAAATACCATGATGAAAATGACCATGAACTTGAAGATATCTTTCACGGTTCTCCCCAGTGAGATCTGCAGGGGCCCAAAACTCTCGTTGGCTGGCAGGATGTACGCGATTCGAGAGAAGCTCAGCACGACAGCGATCGCATACAGCCCTTCTGATATGATCTGAGGGTCTGAAGGCCACCACTTGTCCCTGGCTGAAAGAAAACAATCTGGGTTACTCATCGCGGGGGGGACAGGATCTGCTGTGCTGACTTTTCTCTGGCGGAGAAACCAGTTAGGCATCTTTCGAGGTGGCTGACCTCATCATTGCCATTCCTGCCCTTGTCTTGAAGTTGATCCCAATACACTGAAGGTGTCACCCTCCCTCTGGGAATGTGCTGGTCCATCTGCTGGGAACACCCTGCCCTCACTTCAAGGCCGCTTCATTCATACTCATCCTTTAAGACTCTGGTCAGGTGTCAGCTCTCTCAGGAAGCCTCTGTGACTCCCACAACCTGGGACAGGCTCCCCATTCCTCTCTTTGCTCCTGCAGTATCCTGTGCACCCTCTGTCATGGACCTTTCCATGCTGCTCACTCTTCTGTCCTCCTTGCCCGTGTTTGAGCTCCACCAGCCGAGGACGTCCCATCCACTGGGGAAGCAGCATGGGGAGGTAGTGGCGAGGAGCATGGGCTTGGAGTCAGATAGACCCAAGGTTGACAGTGTGGCTGTATGAATGCCAGCAAGTCAATTAACCTTTTGGAACTGGATTTTCTCCATTTGTAAATTGGGGATAATAACATCAACCTCACAGAGCTGTCATGAGGATGAAATGCAACCCTATATATGTAAAGTGCTTAGCATAGGGTCTCACACACAGCAGGTGTTGCTAAATGTTTGTTAAATGACTGACTGAAATACCACAAGTTTGGACTGGCCACAAATCAGAACACACGAGCCCACACAAGGGCCAGGAATCTGGATCTTGCCTGAGAAAATGCTCTTGGGTTTTGTTTCTCAGGCTGTGTATGTCTGGAAGAGTTGTTCTGGGTTTCAGTGAAGGTCTCCAATATGGCGACCAGTCATCCAGGTTTGCCATGACAGCCCTGTTCCAGGTGGCAAGAGTCCTGGGACCGATCCTGGGCTGTGGAGTTTCTGCTTGTGGCCTCTTGTGTGGGTCTGAGCTGTCCAGAGTGTATTCCTACAGCAGAACAAAGCTGTGAAGTGTTCCTATGGCACAAGGAGTGGCATCCATCACTAATAAGGCTCCCTGCTATGTGTCAGGACACACAGTGGTTCTCTGGTGAGGGCAGCATCTTCACCCTCGGGAACTGTATGTGGGTGCCTGCAGTTATCACAACACTGGGGCAGGAATATTACTGAGGTGCTAATACCCTGCAATGCTCTAGACAGACCTGTACCATGAAAATTGCTCTGCTGAAAAAGCCAAGGGTCTCCCTGTTGAGAAATGCTAAGTGCAACTTAAACTGAGAAACACTGAGAAACTGAAATTAGCTCTTACATGTACATTAGCTGTAATTTTAGTGACAGCCCTGTAGAGTAGATATTATTATTGCCATTTGCAAGATTGGATTAGGAGTATGGGGTCCTTGTCATAACCAGGTAAATGCAGATAGCAAGGAGATTACATAGCAATTCTTGGCAACTCCAAGGGAAATGAAGGAGGAATTTTATCCTTTATTTTCAAGGCTAGACTGTGTTAAACAATTATAATAATAAAGGGCAGCAAGAAACCTTTAGTAAGGGAAACCAGGCCTCTATTTGCTACGAATTTCACGTAGTGTATTCTAAATTACATTTGGAAATACAATAAAATTATAGACTCTATGTTCTCATCAAGGTCATAACTCAGAAGTCCAGGAAAGACAAGTAAGGAGAACAAATTATGTTTTTCTAATATACCTGTCACCCTCCAAGGATAAATAACACATTTGGGTAACATGAAATAAGACTTGGCTTCTACAAAGAGACACCAAAAAGGAATTTCTTTTTCTCCCCCGTCCTATAATTTACATATTAAACCTCAGCTGTAATAATAAAAGCCACTTCTATTATCTAGTAAGATAGATTTAGCTGTCCTCAGACCCCGGTGACTAGGTCAGGACTTCTAGTAAAAAGTGTTCTACTTGGACTGGCTGGTAAGAGTTACAATGGGTGTAAAAGCAAAGAGCAGTGTGATGATTCAGACAAAGGGATTTTCTTCTTTTTGGAGCTCTTTCCATGAGAAAAATTGCCCTATCACAACCTGGAAAACTGGAATCTGCCTCTTTGGAGCTGTAGAGGTTGGAAGGCACCACTGCCTTGCTGGCCACCAGGGGGCTCTCTCGCTCCACAACTGGAGCACAAGGGCCCACTATGAGCCAAAAGATTTCCAAGGGCACACAGGGTGAATCTCAAAGCAAGGGCAACAATGTGCAGTACTTTGCAGTTGGGTGAGACCTTAACACAATCCTTAATAGGAACAGAAGTCACAAGTGGACAATACTGCAGCCTGAATCAGGGCATTAAGAAAATTATCCAATTTAGTATCAAGATTCTCTCATTTTTCATTGATGAACCCTGAATGGCCCAGAGGGGAAAATATACAAGCCCATTTGGCCTTTAACAAATCTGAATTTGCTAAACCAATCAACAAAGAGTGAATGGTTTGTAATACGAGAAGACTCCCCGTTTCTCAGGAGGTGTGTCCTTACCACATTTACATGTGTGGCATAATCTGTGCAACATGATCTATATAGAATATGGGTAGCAACTACTGTGGTAAATGGCCGGCCCTTGGCAGCTCACTGCTTTACCTGACCACGAACATTTTTGCGGACACAGGAACCATGTGACTTCTTCTAACAGGGACTTTTGACCCTCAAACCCTTCAGATGTAGCAACGGCCATTAATGAATGCCAAGTGTCCAGCTAATTTACTGGGAACAATAAAAGAGATCTGTTTCTTCTCTCCACTCCTCTTTCTCTTTTAGAACAGAAAGTACCGTGTTAGAGCAGGAAAATGAACCAATAGGCAGTATTGATAATAACTGTTACCATTTAGTGAACATTTAATATTTTCAGAGCACGGTGCAAAATTCTTCATATGCACTATTTAATCTGTAAAACAAACTTTTTGACTTGGGTATTATCCTGGTTTTACTTATGAGAAAATAAAGGCTCAGAAACGTTAAGTAAACAAAAGTCTCAGAGTAAGCTATAGAAGTAGGGTTTGAATCCACGTGTAACTCCAAAGGCTGGCGACATAAGTACTTTGCCATTCTGCATGGTTTTCAATTCATGTTGGGCCAGGATCCCTTGCTATCCAAGGCATTCCTGTATTTCTGAGAACATTGTGAGTCCTGCCATGGAAACCCATTTCATCATCTGTAAAATAGGGACAGAAAAGACCTTTTGCAAGGATTGGAGTTTATGGTATAATACGTCTATACAGTTCCTGGCACCTAGTAAATCCTCAATAAATGGATGCTACAACTCTTACTCTTCCTAAATTTTCGATCTACTACCTCACACTGTATGGCCTTGTCGTTTGAAAGAATTAAGGCAACTCCAAAAAACTACTTTGGCCACGAGAAAGGAACTTTTGAATTGGGAATCAAGGGCCTATCTTTGCACGAAACACAGGGATCCAATATAGAAGGACATTTCTTCCATCTCTACATTTCCCCTTAGTGCTCCTGGATCCATACCAGAAATGAGATCTTTGGGGGTGCCTGGGTGGCTCAGGGCATTATCCCAGGGTCCTAGGATCGAGTCCCACATTGGGCTCCTTGTTCAGCAGGGAGCCTGCTTCTCCCTCTGCCTGCCGCTCGCCCTGCTTGTGTGCTCTCTCTCTCTCTCTCACAAATAAATAAATAAAATCTTTAAAAAAAAGAGATCTTTGTTTCAAAAAAGAGAAAAAAAAGAAACTCCCAGAAACGTTCCAGATCCTTTCCAAAACAAATCTATCCTTCTTAACACATAAAGAAATAGTCACTAATTCCACGTTCTAAGAAGCTCGCTGTGCTGCACGAAGTAGGACTGTTTGGGAGGGGGATCGGCACGTGGCGGGCGCTAAGAGCCCGTGGCCACGTCCCGGGAGCGTGGGGCGGGACGCGGCGGAGCACCGCCCTCCGGCTCACCGTAGGTGAAGTACGCCACTTCCGGCGGAAGTGAGACGTTGCGCAGCGTGTCGTCCCGCACGTGTTGGTCCACGTACAGCTGGGCCTCGCTGGCCTTCAGGAAGGCCATGAACCTGGCGGTGAAGGAGGCCACGAAGATGGACAGCATCCCGAAATCCAGCAGGTTCCACAGGTGCAGCACGTACTCCCGCGGCCCCTCCTCCCAGATTTCCTTGCATTCGGACCAAATCATTCCTGAGGGAGAGTGAGAAGGTCAGGCTCCTTTTCCAGTCTCCTTGGCATTTGTCGCTTAACCAACCGAGCCACCCAGGTGCCTCCCTTGGCATTTGTGACCACAGCGGGGCACGGAGAGAACCAGGGGACGAATGTAAGTGTGAGCTTTTAGGAGCTGAGAATGTTCATAGCCAGCAGCAAACGGAAACCTGGCTTCAAAGGAAAGGAAACAGGAAATTCTCAGACCGCGTGAAGACGTGTCGCCTGCCCCTCTGCTTACAGATAAACCATCTCAGAAGTGAGGAGACGGTTCTCATCCTCTTACAGATTCTTGGAGGTAATGTAGGGGAAATAGAGCGTCCACCATTTGTGCATTTTAAGAACTGAGAGGTCTTAAGGAATCGTCCAGTTCTAAGTGAAATGTAAGGAAACTGAGGTCCGAAAATGGGAAGGGGCTTTTTGAAGGTCCCATATGTGACCTAGAACCCCGTTCTCCTAACTTCCACATTCGAACACGTTCTGTATTTTGGTGATCGTTTCAGTGAACATTAGGTTTGGGTCGTTAGTTTTTTTTAACTTGCTGGATTTTAAAAACATACGTCTTAATTGTTACATATTAAATAACGTAGAGGTATGTAAACAACATGTTGCTAGTTCCGCTACCTCGTCTCTAAGCCAGCCCTGCGAGGTGACCTAGAGTAACAGTTTGGTGTGTATCCCTCTCTACCTGTGCTGCCAGTATGGTGGCCACTAATCACATGTGGATATTGAGCACTTGCAATGTGGCTGTTTGAGGGAGAGATTATGTATAAGTGTAATATACCATACCAGGTATCAAAGACTTCGTAAAAAGTAAAATATCTAAATTTTTTTATATCAATCACACATTGAAGTGACAATATTTTAGATAAATTGGGTTAAATATTAATTTTACTATTTTTATTATGAGTCTACTAGAAAGTTTAAAATTAAGTATGTGGCTTACGTATGACTTGCACTATATTTCTATTAAATACTGCTATTCTCTGTCTTCATCTTAATTGATTGTTTTTTTTTAATTTTTTTTTTTTAAGATTTTATTTATTTGAGAGCGAGAGAATGAGAGACAGAGAGCATGAGAGGGAGGAGGGTCAGAGGGAGAAGCAGACTCCCCGCCGAGCAGGGAGCCTGATGTGGGACTCGATCCCGGGACTCCAGGATCGTGACCTGAGCCGAAGGCAGTCGCTTAACCGACTGAGCCACCCAGGCGCCCCCTTAATTGATTGTTAAAAACGAAATGATTTAGATTATCAAAACTTAATGATTCAATAACATTTTGAGCACTTCCCATGTGCCAGGCACTGTTTTGTGTATGTATATATTAACTCAGTTAAATCTTTGCAACAATACCATGAAGTACATCCTGTTATCTCAGTTTTATAGCTAATGTTTCATTAGGTACAGAGAGTTGTTCTGTGCCCAGCTAGGAAGCAGGAGATCTGGAATTTGAATCTAGGAGGTCTGCCCCAGTCGTCTGTGCTCTTGACCACTATGTTATTCTGCCTCTTCAGGAGATAAAATTGGATTCAAAACTAGTAATGTGTAGAAAAGATTCTTGAATATTTTGTAAATGACATTAGGGAGTCTCTGTAGCTACTCAAACCTGGGAGAGAGTTGATGCAGAACCAGCCCATGCTATGCACTACACTTAGCCTGCATACTTAGGAAGTAATGTAGTAAGAGAATGGCTAAGTGGTCACTCCCAAAAGGTTAACACTGCCTGCCTCTTTTGGCACTTGCCTGGCTTCTATGCATCAGACATGAGGGCTTGCCTTCCCATAGCCTCTTCCCTCTCTCACTGGCCCTCCTCATCCTCCTTTGTTGCTTCTCATCCTCCAACCCCCCCATCCCTTAAAGGCTGTTGCTTTCCAAGGTTTTGGCCATTCTCGTTTTTCCCTCTGTCCTTGAGTAAGGATGTCCACCCTTGCAGCTTTGTCCTTCATTTCCTTGCAGATGTCCCACAAGTAAATAATTTCCAATTTTTCTTAGGGGCTTGAAAGCTGTATTTCCACTATACAGAGAGACTGCTCTAAGTGGATGTCCTGCCAGTGCCAGAAATACTCCATATCCTAAGTTGGCCTCCCCATCCCTCCCTACCTCAGTCCCACCATTGCCCACTACCCCCTCTCTTGCAGTCCTGACTCCTCAGGCTGTCCCCATGGATCACGGCAGTTCTGCAGATCCTCCTCTGGTGGACTCCCAGATCCATCCTGCTCTCTCACTTTTCACTTCTTTCTCCTTACCTCCTCAAGTACAGGTTGGATCATGGTCACTTACTCCGGCAGTATACTCCTCAACCCTAAGATAAAGTCCAGACTGCAGAGCTGGGCTGTCAGAGCTTCCTGTGATCTCTGTCTGTGTCCATACGCCCTGGATTTCAGCAAAGGAGGTCTCCCCAGCAGTCCCCCAACAGTTCCAACCCCAGCCAATTGCTGGTGTTCCTTTTTCTGTCTCCTCCAGACCTCAAGCCCAAGCATACTGGCAGATGACCACATTATAATACAGTGGCCTTTGAGGACTTAGCTGCCTACGAAGCCTGGAGTCAAGGATGATACTAGGAGCTGACAAACAGTCATGGGCACAGAAGCATGGCTATCTTGGTCACAGGGCAAGCATGGCTGACTTGGTCATCTGGCCACACTAGATCATCTCTCCTCTGCCCAGGGACAGTTTTAATCAGAGTTTTCCCTTTTCTGGTGAAAGTGGTCCATTATATAGGAGGAATTGAAACTAAATGTTTCTCTAAGGAGAATAGTAATTTGAGAGCATCTGCTTAGAGGAATTGTGGCTTTGTTTGATGAAATAGATTCTAAGATCAGCCTGTCTGTATCACATCAGAGTCTGCACAATAGGAAATACCCCAAAACATTGCAGGTTTGTTTACAAGACACCCCCACTTCCCACCTTGCCTTTTTTTTTTTTTTTCTTCGCAAACCACCCTTCTCAAGCTTACCCTTTCAAAATTTGTATGGTAATTCAGCAAAGTAATAATTTTCTTAACACTGAGATTACTTTCAATTGGGCCAGTTTGAATAGATATTTTAGAAATGTTTTTAGAAAAACCATTACAGGCTGGAAGAAGTAATGTTTATTGCTCTTGGCTACCCTCAAATTAAAATTCCTGATGTCTTCGTGGAAGTGCTTTTAGCTGGGCACTAGGACAGTTGCAGGCTATGACTTAGGGCTGTCACTGGCCTTAATTCAGGAAGCCCTGGGTTCAGGTTCTAGCTTTGGCCACCTACTGGGTATGTGACCTTAGAAAAGTCTCTTGGTATTCTTGGAATTTAGGGGTAATTTCAAGCACCAAAAGTTCTATGAATCTGAAATGCAAATTGCTTATAGAAAACTGACTTTTTGGACCAATATAAGTAGCTTCTCATTGGGTATTGCAAATCATTTCCTCCATAGTCAAATGCCCTTGTCAGTTTTACTAGATTTAAATATTAACTCACTCAGGCTAATTTAAATTATTCTAAGGCCATGAGTAAAAGCATGGGCCCAAGGGTTTGAGCAGCAGGAATGCTTAATGAAAAAAGAAACATGTGAAATTAAGTACTTCAGTGAGTGAAATTAGGCCCCTTACTTCCAAGGGGCTGAGGGTAGGTCAGCATTTTCTATCCAAAGCTGAGTGTGACAGTCTCTTGCCTCCAGCTTGTCAATCAGAGGAGTGTTTAGAGCCCAGGGGCTCAGGAGTAAGGATGCTGGGCACTGGAACCTCCTTCAGGCAAAATCCCCTTCACTCAGGGAAGCCCCGGAGCCCGGAGAACAAGGTCACTGATAATTAATGAGGGTGGCTGACAGTGGAACAGGCTGGGAAGCCTTGGGGGAAAGGAGTAGCTTCATTTGGGCAGGTTCTGAATAACGGCCTGCAGGCTGCTGAGATGGAGCTTGTCAGTTCAAAAGGGGGTTCACTCCCATCCCTGCTTCAGATGCTATTTTGAAGGGATCCCCCGTCAGAATCCTGTGAGACTTTAAATATGCACATTCCTTAAGTGGTCCTGACCCCAGGGCATCCTCTACTCTGTCCCAGGGTCCTCAGCAAAGCAGACTTCGGAGACCACCTCCTGGGAGGCCTGTTGGTCCTTTCAGGTCAGCTTCTCATTTTTGGGCGGATGTTCTGTGAATTCACAGGAGGGAGAATATGCCCTCAAGCTCTGACATCCAAATACTATCTCAGTGGGAGGTCCTTTGCAACAAATCTGGGCCTCATACATATTTGGGATTCAGTTGATGATATTAATAGATTTAAAAATTTCTCAACAAAGCTCTTCCTCTTTCTCTTCTCTCATTTTAGTAGTTAGTAAGTGCTGTGCACCTGCTAGGTGCCAGGCCTTGTGCTCAGCACTTGAGCAACAGTAAACCTTCCTAATAGCATGATAGCTGGTTAAACTGTAATTATCTCCACCTTACAGGTGAAAAAACTTATGTATGAAGATGGCAAGTACGTTGTCCAAAGGCACACAGGCACTGCAGGACCTTGCTCTCCACTGGGCTGTCACCTACCATGCCCTCTACTAGGCACAAGCTTACTCTTACTGGTTGGGAACTCATCCACCCACTTAATAGACATTGTTGAGTGCTGACTCAGTGCCAGCCACCATTCTAGGGACACCACAACCAAGATGAAAGCCCTTCCCTAGCAAGCTCAGCCTAGCACTGGAGACAAATGTATCACAAGCAATGATGAATGCTCCAGGGTGACAGATGCTGTAATGAAAATGCCCAGGGATTGTTTGTGGAGACACAGGGATAAGAGCAGACAGTGTTATAATCATGAGACCCAGCAGAGTTCCCAGAACAACTTGTATTTGTTCGCTGATGGAGTGAATTCAAGGAGGAGGTGACACTTGGTGTGAGGAACCAGGAGTTAGGTCAAGGAGTAGGGGCTGGCATAGAGTTCCAGATAGTGGCCATGGGAGTGTGGGAGGACAGGCTCTTCCAGGGGACTTGAAGAGGCTGACGATTGGTAGCAGGGAAGGTTAGTGAAGGCCCAAGTAGACCATCAATAGGCTTCCTTCAGGCCATGAGGGGGAGACAGGGCTTCACCCTGAGCAGCTAGATAATCCTGAAAGGTGATAAGCAGAGCAGATACCTGGTCTCACTTGATGGGAGAAACTTTGGAAAGATGACTGGAGTGGTCTGCTTGGAAATTGATCTGAATAAATGAAGAAGCCATCAAAAGAATGAATTAGGTGAGGAACCCAGCCCATAGGATTTTATAAGTTCATTCTTGGCCAAACTTCGCTGTGTGATCCTGGAGCTAAGACTTAGCACTGCCCTTGGAGAGTTTATAACTCTGGTGGGTGGGGTGAGGGAGAGCTTGATCCTAACATTTTACACACGTGAAAAGTGAAATTCAGACAGGCAGGGCCACCAAGGAGAAAGGGACACAGGACTGGGTTTTCTGACACCCAGTCCCAAGCTCTTTTCTGCAGCCCTTTAAGTGTATTTTCCTACTATGCTGGGCATTTACAACTCCACTCCACTTGCAATGCTGGGACGTCTGTTTTAAGAAAACACTGCCAGGGTCTAAGAGTGGTGCAGAACACATCTTCGGACATGAGTCTTTTCCTAGATGGAGAAATGGCATGCATTGTGGAGAGACTTCTGCCCTCCAAGCCTGATGGCTTTCTGGGAACTGCTCATGTTGTTCCACAGTCCTCTGATGAGTGTCTCTGGGGCCACAATGTCCCACTGAAAAGCCTTATTATAAGCTCTTACAACTACCCCAGGGTTGCTGTTGATACAGGCAAGAAAGAGGTTCCTGTGGTATGAACTGATCCTGGAGGTTCTCCAGGCTGCAAGGAGTGATGGTCCCTGGTTCACAGAGTCCTCCCGAAAGCAGCTCATTTGACTGCACTACAGAACACACATGTCTACTAGCAAATTTATCCCTCCTTCCTGTCATACTCTTCTCTTGCTTTCCTTAATACTGTGTCCTGGCTTTTCTTCTATCTCTGGGTATGTCTTCTTAGTCTCCTTGTGCCTCTCTGCTCCCATGCCTTAAATCTCTTGGATTGACAATCTAGGATTTCCCCCCCCGAATCCCATTGGTAATCAACTAAAGCATCTGGAGTGAAGGAAGAATATATTTCTAATTGGTTTTGACCTTTCCACAGAACTGTACAGCAGAATAAGAACAAACCTACATGCCTAGTAGGAGGAGAGGCTTGGGGAAGTAAGTTAGAATATTGTCACCCGATGTGGGCATTGAAAGTGGTCATTGGGAAAACCACATGGCCAGGTGAAGAGAGGGCTAACAAAAGATGAAAAGAGTCAACTACAGATTTATGTGATTACAGAAATGTTAATATTAATAGAGACAGGAGGAAACAAAGGAAAGCATGTAGTTTGGTCAGAGACGTTAACTGTTAGGAAGAAAAGGAGCATGGGGAATAGGACAGTCAGGGTGGAGGAACTTGCGGCTTTACAGAGGTTGGTTTATAAAGGCCTCACTTTGAAGGGGATTTTTGAGCAGAGCCCTGAGGAGGTGAGGGAGTGAGCCATGCGTTATCTTTGGGAAGAGCTCTCAGGCAGAGGGGACAGCCCCAGCAAAGGTTCTGAGGTAGAAACTGTGTGCAGCAAGGAAGCCAGTGGGGCTGAAACAGAGCGAGTGAAGTGGGAAGTGGTGGGAGATGAAAGCACAGAGATGGGGTGGAGAGATGGAGAGGTGGAGGGCATTGTAGGCCATTATAATGGCATTGGTGTCACTCTGAGGGAGATGGGATGCCACTGAAGAATTTTGAGGCAAAGAGGGACAAAACCTGATTGAATTTTAAATGGATTACTCTAGCTTCTGGGCTGAGAATGTACTGAGGCCTGGGGGTAGGAAGGACAGAAGCAGGCCACCTGGAGAAGGCTGTTCACCTCTTTGTGGCCGCCGTCTTCATCCATGAAAGGAGAAGGTTGGACTTGCTAGGGTCCTAAGGTTCTTTTTAGCCCTCAGGCAGCTTCTGGTAGAGAGGGAGTAATAGTGTTCTTACAATCAGTGTGTCCACAGTCCTGCTTTTATGAATATGATCCGTTATGGGAGAAAAGACGGTGCTGCTCTGTATCTAGCTGATCACGGGCTGCCTGGCAGTGTAGAATTTGGAGATTCTGCCGGGAGGGGCCTCATGCCACCTGAAGCCTCTCCATGTCTGAGCAGAGGGTAGATCAGACTGTAGCCTTCAGGGCGTGCTAGGAGTGCACACGGTGTTCAAGAGCTTTCTCTCAAAGATTAGTGCTAACTTGTAGTAAGTAAGGAGCTCCAGAATGTATTTAGGGATAAGATAATGTTAGTCAGGGGCGCCTGGGTGGCTCAGTCGTTTGGCGTCTGCCTTTGGCTCCGGTCATGGTCCCAGGGTCCTGGGGTGGAGCCCCGCATGGGGCTCCCTGCTCTGCGGGAAGCCTGCTTCTCCCTCCCCCACTCCCCCTGCTTGTGTTCCCTCTCTCGCTGTGTCTCTATCTGCCAAAAAAATAAAATCTTTTAGAAAATAAAATTAAATTAAATTAAAAAAAAGATATTGTTAGTCATATTTTATAGCGGCTTCCCCAGTATCTGGCACAGTGCCTGATATTTAGTATAATGCCTAATAACTAGAAAATATTTATTGAGAGAAGAATTGAGAAAGTAGAAGAAATATCCGAAAACTTCCACATTGCCCCCGCCACTGTTATCTAGCGAGCCTCCTGCTCTGTGGCCTCACCTTCAGCTTCCCTCCTGGTACAGTAGGAGTCCACAGTCCTGTTAAGGCCGGGTCCTCCACTTGCTTCCTGGATCCCATCCCCTCTGGCTACTTAGGGACTTAGCTTCCAGATTCAATGGTGAGGTCTCAGGCCTCATGTTACCTGATCTGCCGGCATTCGATGTAAGTCATCACTCCCTGCTTCTTGACCTAGTTACTTTGGTTGGCTTTAACACCACTCTCTTGGCTCTCCTCTTAGTAATCTTTGCTGGAGACTTCTCATCTTTCTGTCCTTAAGTATCCTCGTGCCCGAGGGCTTGGTCCTCAGTTTGTCTGACCACATTTGCAGTCGGGGTGATTGCACACTTAATTTACTTTAAGTACACTGACATGCTCATATTTATGTCTTTAGCCCCAGCCTCTCCTTATGTGCTTATGGACTTCAGCTATGTATATCCAAGTGCTCCTTGACATTTCCACTTGGATAGGTATCAAACCGAACTCTTGATTTCCTTCTCTCCTTCCTCTCCAAACACTCTTCCCCTGGTCTTTCCTGTTGCAGTGAATGACTCTCTAATACACCATTACTTGAGCTAAAACACATGGAATTTTCCTTGACAGCTCTCTTTCTCTCACACCCCACAAAAAGTCCAATAGTAAATATTATTGATTTTACAGAATGTAAGTCACCATCTGCCTCCTCCCAAAACAAACCATTTCCTGTCTGCATTACTGTAGTGGCCTCCTGACTGTTCTCCTTGCTTCTGTTCTTGTTCCAGAATTCTCTGTCCTGTACATAGCAGCCAGCAAATCATTTAAAACTTCAGTTTTAATGATGTCACTTCTGTGCTCAGAACTTTCCAGTGGTTTCTTGTCACAGTCAGAATAAAATCAGAAGTGTGTACCATGGCCTGCAAGGCCTTGCATTATTCAACTCTGCCTGTCCCTCTGAGTTCATCTCTGTTCTCTCCTCCTCATTCACTACACTTTGGCCACACCAGTTTCCTGAATCCAAGCCTTTAACACATACTGATCCTTCTGTCTGGAATGCTTTTCACCCAGATGTCTACAAAGCTTACATCCTCTCTTCCTTCAGGTCTCTGTTCAAATTTCACTTTGTCAGAGTAGGGAGATGGGAGTGCATGTTCCTATTGCTCAACTCCTCTGAGAAGGTAAACTTTGACCAGAGACCTGAAGGAAGAGAGAAAGCAAGCTACAACTGGTCTCCTCAATCAGAGAAATTTGAGTACTGACCAGAAATTTGAAGGTATGAAAAAATTAATAATTTTTTTTTATGTTTGTGGTTCTGTTTTAGAAAAGGAGGTCTGGCTTCAATTACCAGCCATGATGGATAATAAACCGAAAAAGAGAACAAGAAAAAAAGAAACCATCCTCAGACATTGAAAACAGATATTCCTTCAGGAAAGGGAAACCAGCACAGTAAGCCACTTGAACACTGTGTCTTCCTTTATGGAGGCACATTCCAGTCTGCAATGTATGGAGAAGAATTCCAGAAGCCTGAAAGGCAGCCCCACACAGTTGAAGAGACGGACACTAGAGTTCAGGAAGGCAGAGGTGATTAGATGTTGTGTGGCAGAGTTCCAGAGAGAAGGGTACTATGCAAACCAAAAAAAAAACAAAACCACAAATGCAGTCCAGGAAATTACATAGGTGTCCTTTTGAACATTTCCCAAACACTGTTATAAATGCCCAGAGTAAAACTCCACAAAGAGCAGCCAAAGCACTGCAACTGAATAGCTTCCAGAGCTCACGCACAGTGGAGAGAGATGTTTGAGCTCACACCATCCAGAGTTGAAGTTCTTTGTTGATTATCCAGGCATTTAGTAGAGACTGCTGATGTGTATCTCTGTAGTACAAGGATAAACAATCCTTATGGTTAAATTTCTCCAGATTCACTCTAAGAAAGCTTGAAAAGCCCTGAACTCATCTGCAGGTAATTTAACAGCTTGTCAGAATAAAGCCAAATACTCTTTCAAGGAAGACAACAAAATCTGGGTGCTCAACAACATAACCTATATAGTGCCCATCGTTCAGTCAGAAATCACTAACACACCAAGATGCAGGAAAATGTGATCCATGTCAGGAGAAAGATTACGTAGTAGAAGGTAACCCAGAAATGACAGAGATGATGGAATTCAGAGTTAAGGATTTTATAACAGTTACTATAAGAATGCACAGTATGTTCAAGGATTTAAGGGAAAATGCAAGCATCATGAAGAAGGAAGTGAAAGATAAGAAGAGAGCCAAATGGAATTTCAAGCATTGGAAAATACAATATCTGAAAGGAAAAATTTGCTGGTTGGGGATTAAAATCGCAGACAATGCAGAAAAAATTATCTGTGAACTTGAAACACAGAGGGGAAAAAAGATGGAAAAAAAGAAAAATAACTTAATTTTTAGTGATACACATAAAAATGTTTATGGATGAAATATGATATCTGAGATTTGCTTCAGAATAGTGTCAGGGGAAGGGAACTAGGGAAGGTAAAGATGAAACAAAGATTAGTCATGACTTGCTAATTGTTGAACATGAGAGATTGGTCCATGGGGTTTATTATACTCTTGTCTTGATTTTTGAATATTCTTGAAATTATTCATAATAGGGGCGCCTGGGTGGCTCAGTTGGTTAAGCGACTGCCTTCGGCTCAGGTCATGATCCTGGAGTCCCGGGATCGAGTCTCGCATCGGGCTCCCTGCTCGGCGGGGAGTCTGCTTCTCCCTCTGACCCTCCTCCCTCTCATGCTCTCTGTATCTCATTCTCTCTGTCTCAAATAAATAAATAAAATCTTTAAAAAAAATTATTCATAATAAAAAGTTTGGAAAAGTTAGCTAATAAGAAAAAGTTAGAATCTTTCTTCCACCTGAAATATAACAGGAAATAGGTCAATGAGAAATAAGCCCTCCCCTCCCCCGTACTTTTCATGTAATGGTCTTAAAAACTCAGCTCTGCTTTGATGGGCAGGACCTGGGACCAGGCTATGGAAGTTGGGTCCCCTGTAGCTGGAGAGAAATGCCTCCTCCTGGGACAGTGCTCTGCCATCCAGGAAGAGAAATATGGATCAGGAGGAAGTCCTGCTTTAGTAGGAGCCATGAACACAGGGTAGCTCTACCACTTAAGGGCAGGCATGGTTGCACTCACCACAGTCTTCTCCCTGGGGGCCAGGTGGGGGAATGAGGTGGGTGAGTGATTGGGGCCATAAATACTCTTACGTTTTTATCCATAAACCCAACATGTGAGTTATGTCTTTTTGTTTTTTTTAAATCTGTGTCTTAGTCAATTTGGGCTACTCTAACAAAATACCACAGGCTGAGTGGCTTGTAAACAAGAGAAATTTATTTCTCAACAGTTCTGGAGGTTGGAAGTCTGAAATCAGGATGCCAGCATATTTGGGTTCTGGTGAGAGCCCTCTCTGGGTTACAGACTGCTTGTTGTACCCTCACATGGCAGGGAGAGAGTGAGAGAGCTCCCTGAGACTCTTATATAAGGGCACGAATCCCATTCACGAGCATTCTGTCCTCATGATCTAATCCTTTCTCAGAGACCCCATCTCCTAACACCGTCACATCAGGGTTAGCGTTTTCCCATATGGATTTGGGGCCATACAAACATTCTGTCCAGTGCAGTGTTAAAGTGTTTAGTTTATCCATGGGGGTTGGGGAGATGCACTAGGGAGGATTGGGGTAGACCCTGAACTTGGAAAGTTAGGCCACAGAACTCACTCTGCCACAGGCTTTAATGTCTCTTTACAACTTTAGTGCCAGTGACCCCACTAAGTGAGCCTCTGGTCAGAGACTGGCTGGTTGATGAAAAGCCTGTGGGAAGCGTGGTGTGTTCTCCTGCTTCTTTCCTTTGGAACAAACCATTCTTCTCATCCCTCTCTTCCTATTTAGAGACCTAGTTCAGAGACCATAGCCCCCCTTGTTCTCAGCGTGGGCATCTAGGATGTTCTCGCGTGGTTCAACCGCTGTGGCTCTCTTAGGCTCTCTCATTTAACTGCAGCAGGCCATGCGTTGGCTGTTCTCAAGTACTTGTTCTTTTGTGATTTTGTGGATTGATGGCACAGATACTTCAACCCTGTGTACATTTTGACTCAATGTTTGTTCACATGAACATAGTGAAAATTATACCATTACTGAATTTTTGTGAAGAAAGCAAAATCTGGGGTGCATAGCATTAGGGCAGTTTAGTTAATGGAGTACATGTTGATACTCCAGAGCTAAATTTTTCAGTTCTCTTTTCAGTTTTGTTTTGTTCAAAACATTCTCATCAAATTCATATCTTTTTGATGTAAATATTATAATCTATTGAGCAGGTTTTAGCTTTGTGCAATGTCACCGATGATAACTTACAGTTTTTCATTTTTTCCCACCAAGCCTCATTTCTTTTCCTACCAAATAGTTTGCAGTTTGTAGTATTAGAAAAACCTATATCCCGTTTTGCCTGTACAGTTTTAGCTTTTACCATTTTAGTTTATTTTGTTTGTTCCTCTTAATAATAGTTCTTATGAAGTGGGTAAAAGAGAGATGGTCTTTCTTAGCTAGTCAGGGGGGAAATTGGGAAAATTTCCTTGGCACTTCTAGTGGCAGACCTTGGCAGTACAAAGCATCACCACAAAGAGGAATGTCACAGCTTCATGATGTTCATTAACGCAAATAATGAGAAAGTGTAACTCCCCTAATTTTTAGATTTTATCATCTAAATTCTACTATACGTTAGTATTCAGTGATAAAAAATACCATTTAAGCTATGCAATTTTATACTTTTTTCTAAAAGCAGACCTTGATTTCCTAAGGCTTCTGGTAGACTATAGTTAAATGATCAAAATACGTTTTCCCATGCAAGCCTACTTTACAAGCATTTTCAATACATGTGTAATGAAGAGCATGCAGCAAATTTCCTCCAAACATCTCCTTCCAAAATTGGGATTCCTATTAAAGGCCTGTGCATCGGACACACCAGCATATATAGAAGTTGATTCTGGCTTCTTTGTTGGTCATCTGCTCACCATTTTGACTGCCAGAGTGCACTCAAGAGGAAAGGAAGAGGTTCAGAAGTCAGAGTTTAATAATGTCCTATTATTAGTAGGGAGGAGAGAATAAAGGACAGAGCGACTGCTTACCTAAGACCCACTTCATGATGAGCATTTCTGTCCAGGAGAATTGTGTGGTTTTCACTCTGAAGATCTGTTTCGGGTAGTCTGTGAAGGTTTCGTTGGGCAGGTTTTTAACGCCTTCAAAGCGGTCTGATGCATTCACAACTAACAATCCCAAAAAGATTGTAAAAGAAACTGCATGGGCTACAAATTTCATGAAGGGGCTCCTCAGGGTTCTTCCTAGCTGGAAACAAAATATGTACAAGACATGTTAAACTGGCATCTGTAGGCGGGTGTAGGTCTCTCTTTAAAATGCTTTTGCCAAAGTTTAACTAGAGAATCCTCCATCATGGACAGAAGCTGCTAACTGAACCCAGACAACCTTTTCTCTAGCACTCCCTCATGAGTTACTGCTTAGCCAAATGTATTTCCTATTGAATTCAGTTTTTTCCTATTTAGGAGATTTAATGGGAGTGGTTTAAACAGGAGTAGAACACAGTGACGTATCATCATGCTATAATCTGCACGGCTTCTCCCAACCACATAAATATGGGTCTTATGCCATTCACATCTGGAAAAAAAAATAATTTATCTCAGTAGAGTTCAGAATTTAAAGAAACACATGTTGGATATGCTCTGTTGCTCTTTGGTCCATTTTCCTGAGTTTTGGTTTTTTATGATTTGTTTTCACTATTTCTTATATGTGGGTAAATTTACTTAACACTCTACACTTCCCACTGCTTTAGCCATATTACAAGAAATTTTGACAGGTAGGGTGTTCACTGATACTCAGTTATCAATATTTTGTAACTTCTCTTTGGATTTCATTTTTAAATCACAGGTTAATTTCCGGACGTAGAGGACTTTTTCCTTGTACTTTAAAAAAATTCTCTTTTTATTGCTGCATGTGTGTAGATCATAGCCTCTTTGATACTACTCTAAAACTTCCTGAGGTTTCCCTTGTGACTCTAGCGCATAATTGAATTGTGTGGTTGTTCCATGTGAGCTTGAAATGATCCAGAAGATGCCCCGTTAGGGAGCAAGTATTGGCCACATCTTCTCTGGCCCTGGTGTGCCATCCAGGGGCTACTTTGGTCTTTGAGGACCAAACTGTGGGCCACCCGGTGAGTCTGCTGACCCCTGTTAATGAACTCTTGTGGGTCCCTACTAGATCACTGCTATCACTTGCACCTAAGTACCAAATGTTCACATTTTGCCTCATTCAGGAGTCCTAGAGTGAAATGTCACCTGGGACATAGAGTATTGGTTCAGTAGACGATCAGTTACAGGGGTCTTTGCAGGTAAAATTTCCCTAATTATGACTATGTTCAATGTAACATTTATAAGTCAGAAGGCTTGATAATGTTCTTTTAATATGCTTTAGCATGGTAATCATCCACTTTAATTGTTCTGATTATTAGTGTAACATGATTTATTATGATTTTTTAAAAAGATTTTATTTATTTTTTTGACAGATAGAGAGAGACAGTGAGAGAGGGAACACAAGCAGGGGGAGTGGGAGAGGGAGAAGCAGGCTTCCCGCCGAGCAGGGAGCCCAATGCGGGGCTCGATCCCAGGACCCTGGGATCATGACCTGAGCCGAAGGCAGACGCCTAACGACTGAGCCACCCAGGCCCCTGATTTATTATGATTCTAATGCCATAGAACCTATCAATTGAAATAAAAAAAAATGATACAGTAATTTTTTAAAAAAAAACAGCATCTCAGGTCTAGACATTGGGAATCCCTACTATGCTGGAAAAAAACTTATTTCCATTCATTTGCATTGTCAGATGTCATATGGCACTAGATCTAGTACCTGAAAACCATGGAGCTTACAGACATTTTATAAATGGCCCTCCTTTGTAATGTTTAACTTCATTATTTACAAAATTGGACTGCAGATTAGTTTTGGCCATGGGTAGATACATTAAATTCAGAATGCACAGGTTAAATGTAAGGACAAATGAAACATCTCACATAAATTCAGTAAGAAAACTGAATTCAACCATGTCTCATTTTGATTTATATATCAAATAGCTAGTTTGAATTTTTCAGCATTTTAGTTGACTCTGTTCAGATCTTGAAGTCCCATTTCCCAGCCAGAATCCTGGTGTACCCGGGAGACATCCTTAAATAGTCCCAGCTTCCTTTCTCGTCACCGTGTCCTAGTTGGGGCAGTGGTGAGAGGCGAGGGAAGATGGAACCTGACCGTAGGGTGGGGAATGGGGAAAGCTGAGCAGAAGGAAAGGGATGCCAGATCTTGTGTGTCCCAGCAGGGTTCCAGAAGTGTCAGAAAAAGCTGGGGACCATGGAGATAGACCCAAATCTTAAGGGATTGATGGCCAGGTTTCCCATCCTTTATCAGTGGGCTCTACACAGTATCTTCCAGTGACGACCTGGATGAAGATATGGGACACTGCTCCTTCTTCTCACCCATGGGAGGCACCTGAGGTAGGAAGCTGCATGTAGCTGAACCTGAGCTGGCCTTGGGATTCCCCAGAAGACGTGGTTTGAGGCATTTAATGTTCCGTTTGTTACCTCCTTCAGGTTGTTATTGGCTGGCAGAAGAGGAGTCTGTAAAAATTACTGTATCTAGAGCAAACATAAGACAAAACCCTCATAAGGCCCTGTGGTCCCATGGAAGGTGACCCTGGGTTCAGTTCTCACTTGATCTGGCCCATAGGGAGGAAAGCGAGGTTAAGTATTAGTGTGCCTTTCCTCTTTTTCTTCTGGGCTTGAAGACTTTTTTTTAATTGGTCAAACTTTGATAAAGGTCAGTTGAGATCAAATCATTTCAATAGCTTTCTTTTTTTTTTCTTCCTTTTTTTGGTGACATTTCCCTTTGGCTCACAAAAATAAGTTTTGAAACAAATTACACCTGGGGAAAACTTCCTCCTTTTACAAGGCCACCAGGTGAACTAAGGAGAAAAGTCAGCCAATATATGCCAACAGCTCTTAGCTGGGGAATCATTAAAGCTGGGTCAAGGAACTGCGTTCGGTGTAAAAAAAAGACAGTAGAGCTTTGGGAGATGTAGACCTTGGCCTGCTCGGCTCTTTGCTCACCAGTGCGAAACTGGTGAGTCTGAATAATGGGCTAAAGCACTTGTGTCATTACTTGGACCTTGTGAGCAGAGAATTGATACCAGTTGTATATCAATGTCTGGCTTACCCCAAACCCCCTGGGTACTATGCTTCATCTCTGGGAAATATATGAGTATGAGAGCAACTGAGTAGTGCCTTTGAATTAGCTGCAAATAAATGACATTCATGAGCAATCAGAGGTGGTCTCTTACTGGTTAGCACACCTCTGTGTTCCGTGCTGCTCGGCTCTTAGCCCTGACCACCAGTGGAAGCGTCTAAATGGGGACCTGGTGGCCACATGCTTGTGAGGTAGGTCGTATCTGCAGGAGAGCCACAGAGAGTGTTTCCACCATCTCTCTGCAGTCTTCTATCACCAGATGCCACCCTCGCTCGCCACCAGGTGCCAGTGGCCTCAAGGAAGACCTCAGTGTAGATGTTGGAAAGCTGAGTGGAGACCAAGTTTGGATCAAGTGCTCCAAAAAGAAACAGGAACATCCTCAAGGCCAGAGTGGTCTCAAATGTTAGAGATCCTGGTTAAATTAGGGGCGGGTTTCTCCATATGCTCCCTGTAAAATTCTTATTCACAATGTCTAACGCAGGGCTCAGGAATCTTCCTCTTTTTGGGTGGGGCAGGAAGATGTTCACTGGGTATCTCTAATCCGGGTGTTCTCACATTGCCATGCGAATCCACCCTTTGTCCTGTGGACTGAAAAGGTGCTGAGTGATAGTAGATTCTCGAAGGTAGGGTTTCTCGGGAAAGAAGAGGAAAGAATATAGTTTGTCAATCGTGGTTTCGACTCCTCCCTTCTAGAAAAGTCCTGCCACCTCTAACTTTCTGAACCAAGTCCATTGCAAAGTGAAGTAGTCAGCAGTTAAGATGTTTACATTCAGCATTGAAGGTTGTAATGCTGCTGATGTATTAGAAAGGGTAGAGGGGCAAATGTGTGTGTGTGTGTGCGTGCACACACGCACGCGCGTGCGCACACACGCAGTGTTTAAGGTCAGGTCTCCTGAGCGAGAGATCTTAGGTGTAAATCACACCTCCATAGTTTGTGGCATTTACATAATCCCTTTGTGTCTTAGTTTCTCCATCTGTAAAATGGGGATAAAATACAACTTGTCATGTAGGGTTGATAGAAGAAATGAATAATAGGCACAAAACAGAGCAGCTCCTGGCACACAGGAAGCACTTACTCTGTGGCACCAGAGAGCCTCAGGCAATTCTCCTAAGGGGAAACTTAAAAGAAACCCAACTGGCTCTTTTAAAGCTTATAGGCAAGGCTTCAGAAAGTGGGAGCTACACAGAGTCCTGATGTCATGCATGAGCCCTTTGGGTACTGTCTATGTGCAACATGATCCTGGGCACTGGAGGGGATAGAATAAATAAGCTGTCAGGGTTGGTCCTTTCTTTCAAAGTTGCTGATTTTCTAGTGGAGAGAGAACAGAGAACCTGTGCTAGGAAATTGATAGAGAGTTGGGGAGAGAATGTTGCAGGGCTCAGACTGGGCTCAGTATGGAAGTGATCAGCCTTCTGGTCCTCTTAACTCCTGTCCCAGCAGGGGACAGGTGATGGACTCTCCTTTTGGATTTGAGGGCAGATGCTTTTGTAACATAAGAGCAAAATAGGCTCTATTTCCTGGCACGAATTTCCCCTCCATGACAATGCTTCCAAAATTACAGCATGATTTTCTTTAATCTAGTGCTCTCTGGTAGAGGCAGATGAGGGAGACACAGAAGGCTTTGGAGGCATTGTCCTCTCCTGGTTGGCTCTGGGCCTCATGGTGTGAGGACCTTTGTTTCATACCAGTTCAACTTTGACAAGGCAGAGCAGGGATCTTCCAAAGCTGCAGAGTTCCTCCACCTCCTCACTTGGTGTTTTGTTTGGCACGGGGCTAGGGGTTTGGGGCATGGTAGCTATCACTTTGGCATTCTTCATTTAGAGTTATGTGGCAGTATATGGACCGAGGGCTTGTCCCCTGTAAAGATACCAGGTAGGAGACTGAAGTTGTTTACAGCTCTCCCTTCCTGAGTCCTGGGACTGAGTTATAAGCATAATTGAACCATCAAGGATAACAGGCATGGAGGAAATCAGTCACCTCTCACATGTTTACAATTAGAACTTGTGTTGTTCCTCAACACTTTCCCCATGCTGACTTCCTCCTTGATCCACCCACTGTAGAGACCCTGTTTGAGCCCTTATGGATGACTGTTAACTCTTTCAGCTCTCAGATTTTAATAGGCAAACAACCTAAATTATGAATCAGAATGGAATAACAAAGGATGCAAAATAGGCCATTGAGCCATAAAGGGCCTTTGACATCAGAGCCCTCCTTGAGAGGATGAAGAGCTCTGTGGGCAAAGATCTGTCTGAGAGCAGCCATGAGGTGAGAACTCACTGGCCTCCCAGTGGGCTGCTTGACCTCAGCCATGCTGGTGATTAAGATGAGAGATGATAGAAAAATATCACTGTTCTCTTTATTGACCTTGAGAGGCCTGTCCCAAGATCCAGACCTGCCGTTATTATCTTATGTACACACTATGACTTGGTTACCCTCTTCAGACACTATATTAGTAAGCTGAACTTCTGTTGACATCCTTGACCTTATACTCTCCTTATTTAGCTGTCTTTCTTAGGGACCCTCAGAAATTTAAATAAAAGTAGAATTGACAGCCATGGGGATTCAATGGGAAATAAATGAGATCATTTTGGCAGGCCAATCAAGTAATTTTGGTATCCCTAGTGGTCTCTAAATTAGGACAGCAACTATTCAATAAATGGACCATTAAGTTGGAAATAGAAACTTCAGCATTTGTTAGACATTGATGGACATTAGCTGGTTGATGAGGTTTAGCTGGTTATGAATACATTTAGAAAAGAATATCAAGTTCTAAATTCTTTGAGGCAGGTGTCATAATGTGGTTAGAATATGAAGTTGCTGGGATGACACTGGCTTTTTCATAGATTTATTAGGTATAAAGTGATCCCTTGGGAGGAGGGATGCAGCACATTAACAGATTTCGCCACTGTGCCACTTTCCTTGGGAGGACCTTGTATTCTGGGCCTCAGGAGCCTTTGGCGAGGGCTGGTTTCTTCACATGGAAGATGTGACCCTCTATAATCCCCAGTAATACAATATCTTTGCCAAACTTGAATAGATTTCTTTTGTAGTGGTGAAAGGAAAGAAACTAAAAATATCTTGACTGTTTTAGCTGTCCTTTGGCTGCTTCAGAGCAACTTTGACAACGAAAGTTTCCCTCCTTAATGAGGGAATCTTTCCTCAGAATGAGCAGTATGCCACCAAGAATGATCTCATGCCACAAAGACTTGTCATTCCAGTGTGGACACACCCTCCAATGTATTGAACTCAGACTTGCAGCCCAGAAAGTGCCCAGAAGGCACAAGTGGCTTAATGGCCAGCTCATATTTATCTGTAGTGCTCTTTTTTTAGTGTTACTGGAAGCTCCATGAGCACCAAATGTCAATCAGACATGTATCTGAACAGAAGAGAGGAAGTCTCAGCCATTGGGCTAAATTTTCCTGCAATCATTTCTTCCGGAATGTTCTAGAAGACTACTATTGGTGTGACCCCTATGTTTCATGGTGGCATCAGTCTCTTGGACTTACTGGACCCCAAGAAAGTCCAGAACTCCCTCCCCTTCCCATGCGTACTTTTTTTTGGCGGGGGGACATCACATCTGCATGATATTGGCCAAGATGGTTCTTCTTAGACCTACTGAAAATCTAAAAAATTTAGTCAACAACTGGAATATCATTTCTTCCTGAGTATTTCCCCAGGCGACCAGATAGGCAGAGGCAAACCAATTTGCTGGTATTGGCTAGTCCCCATTTTCTGGTAACTGTTGCATTTGGTTTTAAAAGCAAAATTGAGGCTTGTCAGTGTTTTCTCTACCAAGGGGCTATTATTTTAATGACTGACTGTCCTGAAAGTAGTTTGGGGCTCCCAGAGTATGGAGGTGAGCATCCCTGTGCATTGAGGCTTTGAATGAAGGCAAGGCTCTAACCTGCAGGACAGACTAGATACTTCCAGTGTGAAAATCTGTGCCTAGAACCAGTGACCTACTCTAACCCAGCTTTAAATCTGGTTTTGTTTTACTCACTGCACTTTTATCAGCTCATAATGAAAGGCAGAAAAAAATGCCTTCATTTATATGTGTATCATTTGGGGAATTCTGATTTAGAAATCCATGGCATGGTAGATTGTCAAAGAAACAAAACCCTCAGTAGATGTAAGGTTGAACACCACAAATACTCAGTTTGAGGACTTTTTACTACCATTTTACAGAAGAAGGAGTCTGAATCTGTCCTAACCTGTGTCTATGGCATGCGTCTTACTCAAAGGCAGTGAGTTCATTGCCTCTGGTTAGGTGGCCTCATCAGCAGCCCTCAAGTCTTGGGCCCATCATCCTGGCATGAGGTCCCTCTTACTGGAGTTGACAAGAGGTTCCATTTTTTGTTAACCACATTAGCTGATCAGATTCCCTGTGGAATCATTTCTCCATGATTTGGTCCTGTAGTTGCTAACTCTTGCCTGAAGCTGGAGTGAGTGCCGAGGGTTTCTGTGGCTGGATCAGATGGCTGGGCTGTAGGGATGATGGACGGGAGGTGGGAAAGTTCCATTCCCTCCATTAGCAGCCGGCACCCGACACTCCCCTTCCCTGTGAGCAAAGAACCCAGCTCTGCACCTTTCCAGCTCTCCTTCTCTTTCCTTTGTCTTTTCCTTCTTGTGACCCAGTTAGCCACCCGTGTGGCCCAGAGCCTAATCAGGGAAGCCAGGGAAACTGGGACAATGTGGAGATGCGGCTGCAGAGCCCAACATGAGCTGCACTTGACTCTCAGCCTATTCGTCATTTCTCTTTTCTGAACCTACTTCATAAAGTATATGCGTCATAATGTAATTGAGGGGGTGAAATGAGATCTTCCATGAAAAGAGCTTAGCCAAAAGAAAACACTCAGTAAATGTTGCTTATTCCTGTGACCATTATTATAATGATTACTGTGAGTGTAGAGGATGTGTCTAGGACATGGCGTAATTAGAGGAGCAAAAGTGCCTGTCTTCCCTCTCTCTTCCATTATTGATCAGATTATGCCTCATGTATTTTAAATGTCCCAGATTATCACTCCTCCCTGTTTTAGAAAAATGTTGGAAAACAAGCAGGTCTGTGTGGTTTTCTACTTTTGCTAAGTATCTCAAAGCTCTTTTCTCTGAACACGGGAAACGCTCAGCTGTCGCTTCGAGCCAGTGGCCTCCAGGTCATGCTAAGGAGAGAGAAGAGATCACTGCAGACGACATGCACCTTAAGCAGTCTGTACCTTGCTGCACGGAGCAATCCAATAGGCTATGGCGAGAAAAGGGAGGCCTAGGGAGACTCCAAAGACAGCCAGGAATTTCACAGCGATAGACTGTTGACGTAAGCCTGAGAGATTTTCATACCACATGGTAAGCAATTGCTGCTGACAGTTAGGATGAGCAACGAACTGTAAAAACAAAACAAAAACAAAAACAAAACGCAAACAGGAAAATGGCATCGGTAGCACTTGAACAGTTTACGACCTACGAGTGGCTAGGGGCTGAGGTGTTTCACCTGGGGCGTGGCTGGGGCGTTAGGGGAGAGCTGCGGGCAGGTCCCTGCGGGGCCCTTCTGGCCTGAGGATGCTGGGTGTCATGGCGCTGAGGTCAGAGGCCTCACAGGACCGGCCGCATCAGGGCTTGGCACTTAGCTTAGGCAGAGTTCACTTGTGAGGCAGCCTGAGTCATGAATGGAGCATGAATGGGATTTTGGAGTCCCAGTGGTCTGAAATTTGCTCCTCTGTTTTCTAGCCAGGTGACGTTGGGCCGCTTACCCAACTACTGTGAGCTTCAGTATCCCGTTTGCAGAACAGCCTGTTATTGTCTTGTAGGATTAAATGAGTTTGTAGAAGTGTTCCCGTCTCTTTTCCTGTACTGGCTAAGGAAAGTGCTTGCAGTGTTTCTGGAGGAGACATTAAAACTGAGTGTTTCCCCACTGGGCTGTAGCAGCGTTGGCTTGGATGCATAGAACCTCTCATGGCCTACCAGAGTACTGACCCGTGGTGTCCCTCACACAGCAGCTTCTCACTGCTACCTCCCTCTCTTCAAACCGCCCCGTCCTAATGCCCGGGTTACAGGACAGACTTCTTGTGGCTGTTTGGTATTGTGTGACCTCATCCCTTCTGGATATCGCTTATTGGAGTAGGCGTGGAACCCTGACTTCAACTGGCCTATCATTTTCTCTCACCTGGGCCTTTGAGACTGACTAAGAGAGGCAGTTTCTTTATTTACAAGTTAACAAGTGATCTTGGGAGAGGTGGGCAACCATGTTCCTCTGTATGGACTAAGTGGCAAAATGAGCCAGTTAAAAAGAAGAATGAAAATGTGCAGAAAGAGGCTCAGATAGTGTGTGCCCTCTCTTGGGCCTGGCTCCACTCTGCCCATGTGGTACATGAGACATGCTTTTATTCATATAGGGAGTCTTCCTCGTTCTCCTCCATCCAGCAAGTTGGCTTGAGCTGCTGCAGCCAAACAGCCTTTTCCTGCAAATATTTGGTGCCATTTGGCCATTTGTTTAGTTGATTTTGAGTGGAAATGGATAATAGGCAATATTTAAGTAAGATTTATGGGAATGAAGTTGACATGTAAGAAAATTTTACTCATTAGCTTATGTTCCCCTGTGACAGGAGGAAGCTTTTCAGTGCTTTTGGTAGCCCTATTCTTAGCCCTACTCAGGAGAGCCTTGCATCCATGGACTGGAGCAGACACACTGGGCATTCTTCAAAGGGTCTGACTTTTCATCTGATGACTCTAGAGCATAATACACCAGTTTTCATCCCATTTGCCTCATTGGTATTAAGGGGACATGTGCAATGATTATGAGGAAATGTAAAAACATTTCCTTTTCATTATAAGAATAATGTAAATACAACAGTTTTAAAACATTCTCAGTGCAAATGGCAGCATGTTCTTGTTTCCAGTTTCTGGGAACTCAAGGCAGCAGCCAGGCAATGTGTGAAGACACTATCAAAGGTTTATGTGGCCATGCGGCAGCCCCCGATAATACTATTCCTCAAACATTAGTGAGAATGAAGCTTTTTTGGTAGCGTTATTGGACCCACAGCAACCATTGTGGTCTTGCCCTCTAAGGACAAGAGCAGTGGATTCTCCTCAATGTAGGGTAGGATTCCTCACACCAGCAGGTGATAGGCTTTTCTTTCTTTTTCTTTTTTTTTTTTTTAAAGATTTTATTTATTTATTTGAGAGAGAGAGAGAACAAGAGACAGAGAGCATGAGAGGGAGGAGGGTCAGAGGGAGAAGCAGACTCCCTGCCGAGCAGGGAGCCCGATGCGGGACTCGATCCCGGGACTCCAGGATCATGACCTGAGCCGAAGGCAGTCGCTTAACCAACTGAGCCACCCAGGCGCCCCGGTGATAGGCTTTTCTCTGCCCTTTCTGGTTCACAGCAAAGTGGAGCAAGCAACAGAAACTCATATGAGTGTTTTAGTAATGGTCAGCTTTCTGGGAGCTGAGGTCCCTCAGAGGGATGGTGGGTGGACATGGGGGGCAGTCAGTTTTGTTTTTCAACAGCAAGCCTTCTCTGGGTGCTGAAATGGATCTGCCCTGGGGAAATTCACAGTCTGATTAGAAGCTGAGATGTCTGCTCATGAAAGAGCAGGCCACTTGGCTCAGCCCCTGGCTCCCTGCAAATGTAGCTGCTCTGGAAGGACTCCAGGGCTGGTCCCCTCCATTTGTCTCTCTGTACCGGGGGAGAGAGTCCATCCAGGCTTTTACTACCGCCTTCTACAGATAAGTTAGCACAACAGATGGAGCAGCAGAGCTGGAGGGGAAGAAATGCTGAGACAGAACACAATGGGGACTGTTCCACTCTCCCTTGCCTGCCTCAGAGGAAGAGAGTGGTCACAACTAAAACAAGGGGGCTCTCTTGAGACTGTCTTCTTCTGATTAGACATGTGCTAATTTTTATAGCTGCATTTCTTCCCCCATAATAAAGCAATCTAGCTCCAAACATATTAATTTGCAGACAGAGTTTATAGTATATTGCTCCCAGAAAGCTGACAGCAAGTAATAGCTAAAGCCCAGATTATTTATCTTTCTATGGGCACTTTTCTGAACTTGGGGTAGGCCTTTGAAATTCAGTGTGTAGCAAAGGAATTTTCCCACTGTGCTTTTGAAACACAGAGAGACATCATCTGTGATCCCAGGAAGATGAGAATAACATGAACATGCCATCAGGACACAACAGTCTAAACAAAAGGACACTCAGCTAGGGAACAAAGGAAGAATTCCTGCAGGGTGAGGTGGGGGTGAGGTGTGGGCAGGGGAAGGATTTTCAGAAGTAGGGTCAGAAAGGAATGGATGGAAGAAAAACCCACAGCTAGAATAGAATGGGAACACAGGAAATCAGTGTTGTCTTGGGTTTGCTTTCTTTGGCATCTAGCTCACAAAAGGATGGATGACACCGAGGGCTTTGCCCAGGCCATTCTCGCCCCAAACCATTGTGGACTGAGTGTGGTACACTTTTTATGGAAGTCCTTCACAGGAAGAACTGGTGAGAACACCCCAGTTTTCCCAGCAGTGTGATTCTCACTCTTCATAGCAGGGAGTTCCTGATGACTTGGAGCTGAGAATCTGTTACCGGGGGCTTACGTGGAGCTGAGCAGCCTCTTCAGAAAAAATCAATCCAGCCACGTCCATGTTTGGACACGTGCAGAGAAAATCAATCCAGCCACCCAGTGGACTGTACAGAGAACTGGGGCAGGAAGGGGGAAGCTGAAGGAAGTAAAGTTGCAGAGATAAGCAGGAGCTCTGAGCCAGGGTCCCTACGATGGACTGATGGATTAGGAGATTGGCTGGAAAACAGGACCTGAGAGTCCTGAGGGGCCAGGAATCATACTGCCGGTTTTTGAGTCCATCTCACGCCAGTTATCCTAGTGGCTCGTTTGACCAACGTTCATGGTTAACATAACAAGTTACACCTAAAGCTACTTTTCTGTTACTATCTCGCCTAAGCGTCTTGTTCCTCCTAGCCCCTGGTGACATAGTGAGAATACAGTGGTGGTGTATGGAACTCTTGGGCATATTAGCTCAGTCTTGGCTGTTACTCTGCTTTTATTTGATCTGTGGGCTGCTCTTTTTCTTTTATAGCCCAAAGGAGAACCATCCCCTTCACTGTTTCCCTGCTTTATATTCATTCACAAGGAAATATCTGATGTGATAAGAATACATAATTGTTGAGAGATACAAACATTCCTTAACTATTTTTAGGGCTGTCTCACGGCATGCTTGCGCCCTTGGGCCAGATGCTCCCATCGGAACAGAGTCGAAGACTTTCCTCAGGCCGGATGGGTAAGGGCATGGACTGGTGCGTGGCTTCCTGGGTTCTGGTCATGGCCCTGTCACTTGCTGGCCATATGCTCTCAAGTCATTGACTCTCTCCATGCTTAGCTTCCCTCTTCTAGAAATGAAGCTAATCATGAGGATTAAGTAAGTTAGTATTTGTAAAGTGCTTAGAATAGTACCTGGCAAATAGTAAGCACTGTATTAGTATGCAATAAATAAAAGTAAGCCCATGACTCTGCTTTTCTTGCCCATTTTCTCTGTCCCTCTTCCTCTTTTTCTCTCTTCCTCCCTCCTACTCTGCAACTCTCCCTCACCCTCCTGTTTTTATTCTTGTCTCTACCTGCGTGAGCAGACGGATTCTTGAAGTGTTGGTGTCTCTGGAAATGACGTGGGTGAGGCCACTCCCTCTCTACCCAGTCCCTCCTGCCCCATCCTCCACTGAAAGTGCAGCTTGGTTTATCCATGCAGTTGGTTCAAAATGGGCTGGTCTCTGCTGGGTAGGCGGGGTCACTATCCAGTGTATTCTGCACCCTGATGCCCGTCTACGGGTTATGAGCACTCCAACCGTGAGGAGCAGTGCGGGCCCTTGAACCTGTGGAAAGCCCTTCTCCTCCCTCCTCAGAGCCCCTCCCCTCCACCGCCTTAAAAGCTTTTCAGTCTTGCATTTTGCACTTTTCGCAGGGAGGAAAAGAGGACTACGTTTGAGCTCAGGGGCTTTGAGACTCTGATTTCCATATCCTTTAAGTACAGGTTTTTCCCTCAGACACTAAGTCTCATTTACAGAATGATGAGATGTGGGAAAGCGTGATTTGATAAGCTGAAGAATAACTTAGCTGGAACAAAATTTATAAAATCCAATGCCTATAGATAAAATGACTTTCTTTTATACAGATAAACCATCAAAGGGCCCAGTGATGGCTGATGTGACTGTGGTCAAGATTTTCCACTTAGCTCAACACCAGCATTTGCTTATAGAAACCTGTTTTCTCTGGAAACTGTCTACATAGGCAAAGGGAGACAGACACTGTCTCAAGCTACAGTCACCAAAGGGCTTTTCTTAGTGTAGACCATCCATCGGAATTAGAATAATTTCGTGATGCCATTTCCTATTTGGAGCATCTCGTGGGATTGGGTTCAGTGCTGCTGATGTTTTTCCTTCCCGTTCTGTCTTGGGAAAGCTCTCAAGTCTGGGAAGTTGGGGAGGGAAGAAGAGAAATGGAAGTGTCAGTCATTGACTAGTTTAGTTTGTTGGTGGGTCATTTGTTTGTTCATTCATTCACTTTGCAGACTTGTCCTCAGTGCTCCCTCTCAGCGGGCACTGTGGCCAGCACTAGAAGTACAGAGAGAGCTTGCAGTCCTGGTCCACCTGCAGCTCGCAGCCCTGTGACTCTGGAAGTGGACTGGGGCCTTGGAGTAACACACCCTGCCAGTTCTGGAGTAGGCCGTCCCTCATGGGTGAGTGGATAACACTGAACGATCATCCCACCAGTGGGTACACTTGGTGGGCTCTCTAACCGTGAGACATAATACTGAGAGCCCCACAGCCTTGGCACAGCTAGTTGCTGTGTTTCCATGGATGACCTTCAGGTTGCTCCTCTCTGTGCCAGCAGTTAGCGGAGCGGTTGCACTCACAGGCTCTGAGGCTGGCCCATGCAGGTTCAAATTCCAGATCTTGCCATTTCCTAGCTGTGTGACCCTGGGCCAGCCACTTCACAGCTCCTAGTTTCGTGATGCAGGAGAGATGGATTAAGTGTTGGGTGCTCCGAACATGGCCTGGTGCTTAATATTAAAGGTATCATTGCTGGTGCTGTTCTTATTTCAACTTCTGTTCCTCCCCGGGGATGTCTGAATAGTTCTCTTGGCTCTTCTTCTTGAGTTTATGCCATGAGCAGAGGATTGAGTAGCCATCGTGTTTTTCGAGTTAAAAATTCCTGAAGAATTTAGTATGCTCGATTACAATAAATAAAGCAGAAATTGCCATTGTTTTATTAAGTTTTAAATGAGTGAAGCATTCTGGTATGGAACCAACATTGTCACCATGCTCATTGAACCTATTTATTTAGCCATGCTGCTCCCAAGTGGCCACCACAAGAGGATAATCCATGATCGTTCTGGGTGGATGGTGATGGGAGTGAGAAAAGAACGGTATGGGGCTTGGAACTCTGGATGGGGAATCCAAAAAATTATGCCTCTTTCAAGGAGCCTCTCAGCATGGGCACTAGACAAAGTAAAAAAATTTGAAGTCACAGCTTGAGTGTTTCTGGTATTAATCGTTGAGGACCTACTACATGAAGCAATTTTAGTTATGTTAGCTATTATCTTTGTAATAATTTCTCCAAAAAATGGATGTTTATACATCCTTGTATACAAATGAAGATGTGCTTTCCTCTTACAGATGAGGGAGCTGACGCTGAGTCACCTCAAGTTGCCCACAATCCCACAGCTAGAAAGTGGTTCCAACTTGGGTCTTTCTGACTCCAAAGCCTGAGGTCTTTGTATTCCACTAAGCTCCCTCTGGAATGCTCTGGATCTGGTTAGCTTGGACTTTAGTCCTTCCTGGTCTTAGTTCTCTGTCATAAATAGAATAATAAAAGCTGACATTTATTGAGCACTCATATGGATCGGGCCTTGTGCTGAGCACATTATGAACATTTTCTCATTTAATCCTTTTAACACAATAAGGTGAGAAGTGTTCTGCTCATTATAAAGCTGATGGTACTATCACTGTTCATGTCTGACTCGAGTCAACATTCTTAACCACTTCCTTATCTTGCCTCTCCTGGGGGAAGTTTCCTGCATCTCTTCTGGGTCAGGTCACTGTCTCATTCTGTCTGCCAAGCAGGAGGGCATCTCTGTGAGCCTCCAGATTGCAGATATGCCCCAGAGATGTGCATATGGCTTTCCAGCCAGAGTTCTGGGTGTCTCCTTTCACTCTGGCAGTGGGCTGTGTCCTCTGGGGTGGGGGGCAGTTGATATCTGACTGCCTTCTTCAGAGCACTGGATGTTCTGTGCTAGTCCCCCGTTCACTCCATTTGCACTGTTTGGGATGGATGGAGCCATGGAGGCATAGATGGAGGGGATTTTAATTGGGGAGAAAGGAAGCAAGTGAAAGGAAATGAAAGGAAGAAAAGGGAAGCAGAGAAGAGGAGAGCAAAGGAAGGGAGAGTCAGGGTTAGAGTTTCAAGCCTGACATCCAGTTGCTGTTCCAGCTTGACTCCGACTATTTTCCCTCCCATCCCTAGGCTCTGGCCTGACTTTGGCAGCCCTCTTCTCAGAGCCTGCCCCAAGCTTGACCCTCGCTGAGCCTTTGTTCAAGGTGTCTCTGCTCCCCAGCATGCTTTCCCTCTCGTCGCCACGGTCCAGGTTTTGTTCGGCTCACTCTCTCTTTCCTGAAGTCTCACCCTGCCCGCTCAGGTGAGAATCTCTCTTTCTCTCCTCTCCTCCAATTCTTAGTCTCTCCCATTTATCATAGTTGTATGCCTGGATGATCCTCTAACAGAGAGAAAACTCCTGGATGGCTCCGATGGACCTTTAGTGTGGTGCTCAGTGGATGGGTACTCAGGCAGTGCTGTTTGCATGAGTAAATGGCATAGCTAGAAGTTGTGTTCAGACTGCAAATCTGGAACCATCTACAGCACCAGAGTGGCCTTCCTTACTCATCGTCCCTGTAGTTTGTTAGATTCCCAGCACTTCTGGCTATGTCACCACATCTGGGAAGAGGCACATGGCTACAAAGGCTGAAAGTTGGCTTGTTCTCCAAGGAGGCGGAATGAACAGATAAATGACTGAATTCATGTCTTGACCAAATTGGTGTTCACTGTGCAAGTGCCAGGAGACAGGAAAACAATGACAACAACAACTTGCTTTATTACCAAAGGCAGTCGAGATAGGAGTTTAAAGATCTTATCAGGAAAAAATTCATACCATCATCTGGAGGCGGTGGGGCTACCCAGGAAATGAGCCAACGAGGGAGACAGGTATGGGAGCTCAGGTCGAGAGGATTTTTGCTTCTTTGTTTCATATGCATTGTCTCAGCACTCTACCTCCCTGTCCTCACCTTTTTTGCAGTACCACCTACAAAATTCTCCTTTTTCTGACTACTCGAGTGTCTTTCAGACTTCCCCCTCATTTCTGGGAGAATCTAATTAGATGTCTGTACAGATGTCTCTCACTCCATTCTGGCCCCACTACCTCCTCTTCCACTTGTGGGCCCACGAGCTTAACCAGCCCTGGCATGCTTCTTAGTTATTCCTACAGCTGGGTATCCCGCCAGGCAGCTAGCTCCATCCTGAGCCATCCTGCAAGTCTGCTGTGTGGCGAGGCGAGAGGAGATGGCTACTTCTGAAGGCTCTTCCCTCCTGGGAAGATTTGTTAGTATGTATTCAGTTGAGTAGCTTGCTCCACTGTTCTCTGTTCCTGTTGTCTAGGGACAGCAGGACCCAAAAAACTCTCTCCCACCTCAAAATAAGCAGTCTTACAATTTTATAGACCAAGTGGAATGACACAAATGGTGAGTTACCCTGAGCCCTCGGAGCACCGTACCTGTGACTTAGCAGCTTGTCTCTTACCAGAGACAGAATGGTTTTCTCATGGAGACTGTGGTTCATGAACAGCATGTGCTTTAGTCTCTGGGGAGCAGAGACCTAAACAAATGGTGCTAGACCTCTCCCAGAGCTGTGGATGAGCCTTTTCCTGAGTGCAGGTGCAATGGCCAAGGGCCTTGGCCACCCTCCTGGAGGCGAATGCTAAGTGCATGATTTGCTAGTGCTCACCAGGGATCCTCCCACAGCACTGAGCCCACAGGGTGCTGACGAGGTCACTGGGTTTCCAATCTGACTTCATTCTCCTGGCCAGAGTCCCACTGTGGGCTCCGGATGACTGCCTCTGCATACCTGAGCGGGGACTCTGGCCTCCCCACTTAGGGTTATGCCCCAGCCTGAAACCATAGGAGAAATGGAAGCAGTGTCTAGCAGACCTTCTTGGGTTATCTTCTTGGGCTTTCCTCTCCAGCCGAGCTGCTCCACATACTGTTCCCAAACATGGCCTGTATAGCCTACCTGCCTGTGTTCATCCCGCTCCTCTGTGATTCACTTCCTAACCAGACTTTGAGACCCAGCTTTCCACTTTCAAGTCCTACCAAGTCCCTCAGCCCCCTGAGATGTCTTGGACTCCTCTGCGTCTTGTTCTGTGGCCTACTCACTTGGCAGTCATGGCTGAAGGGTCAAGGTGTGAAGAGCTGTACTGTTGTGTTTACATCTTATCTCTTCTGCTGTTTTTAAGCTCTTTGAAGGAAGCAACTGTCTTTGGATCCCCAAGGGTGTGCAGCCTTATGTTTTACACATAATAGGTGCTCATAATAGCAACATCTGTTGAGTGATAAATTGCATGCTCTTCTGGAGCGTGTAAGATTGGCTCTATGATTTTCTCTGTGACTCATCATTTCAGAATAATTTCTAAATATAACAAATTCTGTATTACTCAGGGTCTGATGAACATTTAACTGTCTTCACATCTTTACTAGAAGGCAAACAGGGAGAGGTGATACCAACTAAACCAGGCTTTTGTTTTCTTATGCAGGAGAGGATTAAAACATGAGACTAAAGTAGGGTTTGAAGATTATCTTTTGGATCGGATGAGGATTGTTTAATTTCTATATATATATATATTTTTTTAAGATTTTATTTATTTATCAGAGAGAGAGAGACAGAGGCAGGCAGAGGGAGAAGCAGGCTTCCTGCCGAGCAGGGAGCCCGATGTGGGACTCAATCCCAGGACCCTGGGATCATGACCTGAGCCGAAGGCAGACGCTTAACTGACTGAGCCACTCAGGCGTCCCGAGGATTGTTTAGTTTCTATGTATGCCATTACCACTTACCATCAACTAAGAAATATTAACAAAATAATAATTATTATTTTAATAAAGAATAGTCGATGTTTATTGAGCATCTCATCTATTCCGTGTCAGGCTTTGTTCTTAGCAGTCACCATATTATTTAATCCTCATGTTGCTTCCTTGAGATGGCTACTGTTATATTCTTATTTTATTTTATTTTATTTTATTTTATTTTATTTTATTTTATTTATTTTTTAAAGATTTTATTTATTTGACAGAGAGAGACACAGCGAGAGAGGGAACACAAGCAGGGGGAGTGGGAGAGGGAGAAGCAGGCTTCCCGCGGAGCAGGGAGCATGATGTGGGGCTCGATCCCAGGACCCTGGGATCACGACCTGAGCCGAAGGCAGCCGCTTAACGACTGAGCCACCCAGGCGCCCCTATTCTTATTTTAAATATGGAAGTATGAGACACAGAAATTAAGTCACTTGGCTATAACCACGAAGGTGATTGTGACATGGCCTGGACTTGAAGCCAGGCCAGTGTGACTCGAAAGACAGTGTTTTGAACTGTTTTCCTGCATTTCCACAAGGTAGATTTTCGATGAGGCAGATGTGCCAAAGCACAAGGGACCACGGTGATTTCTCCAAGCCCACAGAGGCCAGGGGACCTCATGATTTAAGATGCTGTTAGAACCCGTCTCTCCCTGTGCTTGTGTCAGTGGGCCAGCCAAGTCCCAGTAGAGATAAAAGTCAAGAATACACAAGGGGAAGGGCTCGAAGCCAGTTTCCTCGACAACTCTTTCTACCTGGAAGGAGTGAATCATCCCACTGCAGATAAAATCCTGGGTGCTCTGTCCTGCATACACACAGGGGTAGCAGCAACTGATTCAGCAGCGGCTCCCTGCCTGGTCACCACTTTGCTGGGAGCTAGGTTAATGTGGAGGCCACCTGAGTCCAGATTTACAGCCTTGGAAAGTACAGACTCCAGTCATAAAACCGCTTTGTTGAGGACCTAATTAGTATCTTGGGTCTCTTGCCAAGTCCCACCTGACACTGACATCTTACTAGAAGCGCTATGGTTTCAGATAATTTTCTGAGCCTGAGTTCTGACTGAATAATGTTCCCAAGTTGAATCCATAACTCTGCAGACCTTTGTTGATGACTTTGCTGTCCCTTGGGTGCAGAGATTCATGGGGTCATGGAGCATGCACAGGTTTTGGGTCAGCCCACCTGATGCCAGTCTTGGCTCTATCACTGACTGGTGAGGGACAGAGTGGCTTACCTTCTCAGGTCTCAGTTTTTCTATCTATAAAATGACCATAATCATGCCTAACTCAAAAGAGTTTTCAAGGTTCAGAAAATGCAGTTCAATTTTTGGTTTATAGTTCAATTTTTAAGTGCCAAAATTACAGTTTTTTTATTGGTATAATATTTCTATAATAAGAGTCAGAAATATAAATCATTTCTATGTTAAGCCCTGTCCAAAGAATTATATCAAGCATTAATTTTTTTTAATCAAAGTTATGCTCACTCACAGAATATTCATTTATAGTTTTCATGGTAACAGGGAGAAATTTGATTCAAGTTTTTCTTGCAAGAATGATTCTTACTTTAGTTCAAAGACTTTATCAACAAGGAGAACATATATTTAAAGGTACGGATATTGATGTAGGAAATTGCATCTATATTTAATTAAATAAAGGAAGACAAAGACTGGACATACTTTCTTGAAATAGAAAACACAGCTTTTAACCAAAACAAATATTCTAGTCCTAGGTTGATGGAGCCTAGTGGTAGGTGGTAAATTGGGGTGGTCACACATTTTTCAAAAAGCTTCTATCAAATTATCTACTAAAATATTAGGTCAGTTACAGATGAATGAATCAGAGGGAGCTATTTGGAGTTGGCTTACGACTTGGTGATACCAAATTTTTCAAGTTTGTGTTGCAGAGAAGTGTGCATGCATATAACTCAGCAAGGATGTATTTGATATGCTTTCCTTTTTAAAATCACACTTTACATTTTACCTTTATGTAATGATTATTATTTTTTTTTTTGAGAGAGAGAACACATGCTTGCATGAGAGTTGGGGGGAGATGCAGAGGGAGAGCATCTTAAGCAGGCTCAATGCCCAGTGTGGAGCCCAATGTGGGGCTCAATCTCACGACCCTGAGATCATGACCTGAGCTGAACTCAAGTTGGATGCTTAACTGACTGAGCCACCCAGGCGCCCCACTTAATGTAATTATTTTTAAATCACACTTTAAAGTTGATTTCATCTTTTATGAATTTATATTATAATGCTTATGTATGTGTAATGTATATTTTGACCATGTTTTATTTTTACTTGGTGGTTTTATTCATATACATTTTACATTTAAAACATACTCAGGATTTAGTTTCTTTTAAATTAAAACTTTTTAAAATGTAAACTTCTGAATTTTCAACACTTGCAAAATGTGACTAATACCAGTATCTTGATATGAGACATGAATGTTGAAATAATAGCAGGTAAGTGACCCAAATGTTACAGGCCTTGTCAGCTGACGAATACAGCCCAGCCCCATGGGTAGACATGCATTCATCCATCTGCCCATCAGACAGATAGTAAATGCTGAATGCTACTGCTGCCAAGCATGTAAGGCCTGGAGAATACAGCAGGATGCAAGGTGGTCAAGGCCTTCGCCTTTGGGAAGCTTGTGAATTCCCAAATCCTGATGTTTCAGAGCTGGATGGCAAGAATTTTCTTATGATGGCCTCCTCCTATGTATTTCTTCTTGGTTCAAATACTAAATGTTTTCTGAAATGTCCCCAGGTGGCTGATCCAACACACAGGAACAGCTAATGTTGCATCTCTGTGATCCTACTCTTGCTGTCCCTCTCTCAGCTCCCCCTTCTGCTGTCTGCTTGCATTGAAGGCTCCTGGGCCACTCCATGTGTCTGTGGAATGTGTCTAGCCCTCTGCTCTCTACTCTGCTCTTAGGGGCTTTCTCCTGCAGTTCTGTTGCTGGCCTCATGGGCTCCCATGTGGTAGTGGGTGCTGAATTCTTCAGGACCTTGAATACGTCTTTGGTGTGTGGGCCATCCATTTTCTCAACACATATGGCCACTTGCTCACCATCATGGCTATCTCCACATCTCCATCTGCCTACCCCAGAAATGCCTGTTTCTTCTCATGCCCATCTTTTCTGGAGGGCACTCCCCTGATAGAGTCGCTGGAATGGATACCCAGGGTGAACTAATGCCTTCTATTGTTCCAGAGTTTCTCCTTCTCCATGTTCAGGCCTGTGTAATTCTGTTGTGATGACCCCAAGTGGAGGATTACTTGTCTTACTCATTTTACCTCCATTTGACTATATGAGTTAGCCTCCCAAAAGCTAGGTGGACAGAGGTGTGAGATCCTGAGCCAGTACTCTTAGTTGCCTACTTACAGCTAGCTCATCTTGGCTTGTGGGGAGGTCAGGGAGGATCTGAGGACTGCCTCATACTGAACTAAGAACTCCTGCTCACCCCTTTTTTCAGGTTTTGACCAGATTGTCCTCACTTTTGGGAGTTTATCTCTCTGTCTTTCCATAACATTAACCTTATTTCCTGCTCTTCTTCTTCCCAGCACCAACCTGACCAACAAAGTTAAATCTAGTGTAGACAGTGCTCAAGTTCCTTCTCATGTACTTCTGGGCCCTGTGCGAGCAGTAGGGGGTATCTATGATGAACACCCCTTCCCCAATAACTACCATAATTCTCTAGAATTATGAGCACACAGACAACTTTGAAGGGGGTGTTTCCTAATTCTTGATGTCACGCTTCCCATTTCTGTCATCTGATACCTTAAGGGACATTGTTACTTGATAGAGAGCCTGGCATATACCTTAGCCAGCTACTTAGTACGGGCTGCTTTCTTTTTCTCTTAGTTGTATCAGTGCTTGCTCTGTTACCCATGCTTCCAGCCTGGACATCCTCAGTGGCTCCTTTCACTTCTCTGGGAAATGTGGAGATTTATCATGGCCTAAACACTGGGAAACATGCAATGTTTATTTCTAGCAAAGGCACGTTCTGGTCATGCAGGTGACTGCTGGATGTCATTCTTACATGTCAAATGACGGGCATGAATATTCAGCAACCAATGCAAAGGTCCTCTTGACACTTCTGTTTAGTATTTGAAGAGGCAGTAGTCCGCCTTGTCATTCAGGGGTCAAGCCCGAAGACATTATATATATAGATATATATATATAAAAGTTCTTGATGGGTTGAGTTAATTTTGGTCTTACTTTGAGTGCTGGTTTTTAATCAGCCCATGGCAGTAACACTTTTTTCCTTCTCTCAAAATGTTCATATTCTTCAGAAGTAGAAACTGAGTCTTATAAGTGATTGTGATATGTTTAAGGTCACATATGTGTATGCATAAGTTTATATCTATCTGTCCATCCATCCGTCCATCCATCCAGAAAATACCTACTGAGCCAGATACCAGGAACACAAAGGTTAAAAATAACGTTCTGGCTTTCATGGCCCTCAAAGTCTAGTCAGGGAGACAGGTCAGCAGGAAAATTCATTGTAGCTCAGTCAGTGCCATAGTGGGGGTTAGATCAGGATGCCATGAAAGACCAGAGAAGAAGCATCCATCCCAAGAGGGGACGTGGAGTCTTCCTAGAGGAGGAGGGTTTCTTGAGCTGAACTATGTAGTCTATTAGCAGACATCAAGAGAGTCAGGAAGGGCATGCTGAGGAGAAGGAGCTGTAAAGGTTTTGGAGCTCCAAAGTCAGATGGATCCTGTTTTAAATCTTGACTCTGCCTCTCAGCCAGATCTATTTCATTGGAAAGTGGGGATGACAATATTGAAGGTGCCCTGACTGAGTGCGTTGAAGACACTTGGTATGGTGAAGGGCACAGATTAAGCATTTAATAGATTGTTGTTGTTATTATTAGTGATGCTTCAGAGCCTGGTGTGTCAGGAAAAATGCAGGTAGCTCAGGGCAGGATGTCCTTTGGGGAGCAATGGGAGATGGGAGCCACTCAGGCGTCTAGCATCACCCTAAGATGAAGACTAAGCATGCCTCAGAGAAACAGGGTGCCTTAGGAGCTGGGAGAAGTTGTAACAGTCTTTCTTTTATTTTTAGATATATGGGCCAGATGCCCATGATGTAGATTGTATGTGCATGCACTTGTCTCTGCTTCTCCCCATGCTGCATTCCAACTTACTAAGAGCAGAACAACATCATCTAAATTATAGCATCAGACAGTCTCAAAAGGCTCCAGAGGCACCTGATTCATGGAACCTGCCCAGTAGACAATGATAATTTATTGCAATATCCAGGATTCTGTTTGTAGCTTCTTTAAATGTTAATGATCAATAATGTAATTATGATGGGGAAAGTTTCTGGGCCAGTTGTGAGTTTAATTTAATTTATAGAGCCATCTGGAATCCTTTTTATACTTTTTCCGGACCAAATTTGGATAGCTTCTAGTTGCTATAATGTCAAACATATAGCAGAGACACTACCCCAAGGTCTGAGAATCCAGAAGGGAAACGTGGTGACCTGAGGATGAGTCAGAGGGCACAAGGATGATGGTGGATTCTGTAATCTCCCCTCTCCTCAACTCCCCAAGAACAGAGAAGGGGCCAGTGAGGATGGGTTTCTGCTAAGAAATGAGCCTCCTTCATCTGGACAAGAGGCCAGACCAATGACTACCCACTATGGGTAGAGAAAAAGGACATTTCTTCCCATATCTATCAGATTTTTGATAATCTGGTTCTTGAGTACTTCATATCCTGACCTTCTCCTTTTTTCTCAGTGTGATGAAGCTCCACTAGCCTCCTCATTCTTCCTGAAACATACTAAGGCCTCATGTGACCATCCTGACCAAAACAGAAGTCTTCCCTCTGCCTACCAAACAATCCCTTGCTCTCTCTCATCCTGCTTTATTTAGCTTTATATCACTTAGCAGCCACCAGAATTTATATTATACATTTATTATTTGTCGCTGCCCTAGAATTTCAGCTCCATAAGGGTAAATAATTTTTTTATTGCATTGTATCCATAGTACTCAGAACAGTGTGCAGTACATAGTAGGCTCTCAATAAATACTTGTTGAGTGAGTGAATGAATGAATCTTCCAGCTCATCTCCTTAACTCTACCATGTATCCCCACAAATAGGAATGCTAACTCTCTTTTTTCAACCTGGGGTATATGGCATTTCTAAAGATGGTGACAGTAAGGGGCGCCTGGGTGGCTCAGTCGTTGAGCATCTGCCTTCGGCTCAGGTCGTGATCCCGGGGTCCTGGGATCGAGCCCCGCGTCAGGCTCCCTGCTCGGCGGGAAGCCTGCTTCTCCCTCTCCCACTCCCCCTGCTTGTATTCTCTCTCTCGCTGTGTCTCTCTCTGTCAAATAAATAAATAAAATCTTAAAAAAAAAAAGATGGTGACAGTAATATCTCACATCTCACATACTCTGCAGTGTGACCGAGGTGGGGTCTCTTTCTACTGCCACTGAGGTTGGGCTAGTTCTCAGTGATCTATTTGGATCAATAGAATGTGGCAGAAGTAGAGCCACAGAACTTTCCAAGACTGGACTTTGGAGATCTTCAGCATCTCCCCTCACTCCTTTAAAGGCAACTGCGTTGTAAGAGACCACCTCCCTAGGATCCCTGTGCTGTTAGGGAGTCCAACATAGCCATGTGAGGTAGGGGAGGATGGGGAAAGAGAGAGAAAGAGAAAGAGAAGGAGAAGTAGGGAGAGACAGAGAGACAGAGACAGAGAGGCAGAGAGAGACCGACCGACCAAGACTATAAAAGGGCATTCATGTGCCAGACATTTAAGTGAAGCCTTCTGGAATCTTCCATTCCAGCATAACCACCAATTGAATATAGCTGAGCAAATGACTCCAGCTGATGCACTGTGGCCATAAGGACTTCTCCCTTGAGCCATGCCAGATTTCCTGACCCACAGAATTATAACCAGATAAAATGATTTGGTTTTTTTGGGCCACTAAGTTCTGTGCACCAGAAGATAAATTGAACACCTATATTCACTTTCAGTCCCCAGCACTCTGTCTTGCCTCCTTTTCCATAGGGCAATTGGGCAAGAGCTCCCTCCATTGCTTTCATCTCTTCTCTGCTGGGATGCTCATCCTCTCTTCTTCTCCTTCCCAGAGGAAGAAGTGTCCCTCCTAATCACAACTGGCTCTCACCTGTGTTCTTGACTTACCCTGTAGCCGTTCGTCTATCTGAAATCTGGCCCCTGAACTCTGCTGCAATTGCTCTCTCAAAATCATGTTAATTTCCTTTGCTCATCAGACCCAGGAGTCCGTTCTGTGTCTTCCTTCCCTCTGACAGCTCTGTAGCCCAGATGCCACCTCCTGCCCACTGAGCTTTAGATGTCCCTGCCTTGATCCCCTCTGCATCGCTGCATGTCTGAATAACCTGCCTGGAAGATGAGCCCATCATGTTTTCTCAGGTGGAGTGTCATCCCGGGAGAATGAGTGGTGTTTTGCCTTCTACCTTCTGAGGAGGAGGCCAGGAGGGTTCTGTGAGAGCAGTAGTCCTGGCTCAGGAGGAAGTGCACAGTTTCTTGGGGTTTTAGCAATGATTCCAAAGGCCACATGGTGGCCTTTTTGGGGGATCAAGGCCCAGTGAAGGAGAGGGGCTGGAGGAGGGTACGTGGTATTGGAGAGATGCTTCCTGAGACTAGAAGAAGGAAGTGGTCTCTATGAGTTTTCTGTGGGGTGTAGACATCAGATTGCATTTGAACTCTGCCCCAGAGGTAGAAAGACCCCCAGGTAGGGGTCATTCCAGAGTACTAGGGAAATTGACCCAATGCCAAGGGGCTACTTTGTGGAAGAAGAGGACCCCAGCAGTAGTCTGGTCCACAGATCCTGCTTCATTGGAAGCTCCTTGAGGGAAGGGATTCTTGTCTGTTTTGTTTTATTGTATTCCCAACACCTATTATACTATTTGGGACAGAAAAAGTGCTTAAACAAAACCAAAGCAGTATGGTTCAAAGCCAAACTGTTGAATGAATTAGGTGGAGGAGATACAGCTTGGGCAGATGGTGATCAGTGCATGCTAGGGACAGCAGGTATCCCCAAGGAGAAGTGGACAGGCCAAGAGCTCTCCTTTGGGTACACAGGTGAGTTTTCAGGACTATGGTGTGACAGAGGAGGATGCCCCAGAGTGACTGAGATAGGATTTCCTGGCAACCTGGGTAGGAGATACTGAGCCAGATTTCACATGGCTTAGAAAAGTAATGTTAGGAGCCAACACTTACTGAACTTTTAAGATGCACCGCGACATTCTAAGTTTAGAATTTAATTCTCAAAATAATCCTATGACATAGACACAGCTATGTCTTTTCTTAAACAGATGAGGCACAGAGGGGCTAAGTAACTTTTCTAAGGTCACACAACCAAGATATGAACCACCTGGATACTCTCACCCCATATACAAGATTTCTTACCCCAAGAGTCATGAAGCAAATTCATACTGGTTATACCTGTTTCTCCACTAATTACATGTTCAGTATTTTATATATATTTTAATTTTAATAGTATAATGACATTTCTTATAGAACAGATGGTTAAGGTTAGAAATAGAGAATTATTTTTCTAATAATAGAGTATAATACCTTGGAGTGGGCTATGCTTTTCTTGCCACCCAGATAATATGTAGCCAGTCTCCTAACTACTACCTGCTACGGGTCAGAATAATTCCTGAAAGGTAACGTTTGTAATGGGCTAATAGCCCACATTTATCCAGTACTTACTATGTTCCAGGACTTCATAAGGCAAGTATTATTGCGCCCACTTTAGAGATGAAGGGAAAGAAAGGTTAAGTGATTTGCCTAAAGTGACTCCAGGGTGTCTCACTCCAGAGCTCATGATTGTAACCACTACTCCACACAGAAAAGATTCAGCATGATCCACGTCATGTTGAAAGATCTGGTTTTCAGAAGAAACATGCATTCTCTGATTTTCTGGGACGGAGTCATTTATTTCAGGAAGAAGGCTTTAACAACCATGTTATATGGGTGTGCATATATGTGCAATGTTTATAAATATACTAACCAATTATAATTATAATAGAACATATATATATATGTGTCCCCCACCCTCATAGTATACTGTTTTCTCAGGGTAGTGGTCTATTATCAGCAAAGGATCTGTAACTGGTGCTAATAGATTAGGTTGCTGGAACTTTGTCTTTATAAATCCTCCCTAATTACCTTAATATCAATAAATTTCAACCTGATGGTTACTGAAAGCAGCTTCCAAATTAACGAACATTTTAACATCTCCTTTTTGCTCATTGAATGAAGGTCTTTATTAGAAGATCAAGTACTGTTTTGCATCCACTGAAAATAATCTGGGGAAACTAGATAAGAAGGGGTTGTTGAGGATCTGGTGAGAAGTTATGTATCTCTGAGGATCTTGGCTGCGTTAGTTTCTATAGCCAGACTCCTTCTCCACCTTCTGGCACTGCTCTGCCTTCATGCACAGGGCTTGTGGATTGAGCAGGAACACTCAGCTCTGTGGGTTCACTTGCCCCCTCCACCTCTTCCCTTTGGGAATTCTTCTGGCAACCTGCTAGGCAGGGGAATCTGGTCTTAACCCCCCTGGTCCCAGCACAGAGTGGTAGCTAAGAACAGAGGCTTTGAGACCAGGGATATAAGTTGGAGTTCGTCTTGTACTTCTTACCAGTTGCATAACTGATGGAGAGTTGCTCCCTCTCTCTGGGCCTCGGTTCCTTCATCAGTAATATGGGGACAGATGGCTGAGGCTACGAGGTGTGGCACGCACATGAAGAGTGGGGACAGGGCTGGCACTCTGAGAGAGAACTGCTCTCTGTGTGTTCTTTCTGAGCATCTCTCTTGAGTCCTGATTCTTTCTCTCCATGTCCTCTGCCCAGTCCTTCCCCCTTCTATGTGGGCCCAGGGCTCTACACTGCCCCATCCTGCCACAAAGTCCCCCAGGTTCCGAAATGGCCTCTTGTACCCTCTGTCCCCTAAATGAAGTCTCTGTTAGGGCAATTTAGGGATCCCAGTAATACAGTTTGTCCTGTGGTTGGTAGGCCAGACTCCCACAGAATCTTCTAGGTTGAATTTGTACTCTGGACTGCAAAGTCATATTTTCTACATGCAAAACAACCAGTTCTGCAGATTTCTACCTACTTTTCATGAACACAGCTACCACCTTACTTTAGGCTCTCATCACCTCCCACTGGACTCCTTCAGTAGCATCTTAGCTAGTTCCCATTCTCACATACAATATGAAACCCTGCTACTAGAAGCAAGCCTACCTGCAGTCTTGACATAGCACTGACTTGGCCCCAAATATGTAAAAAGTTCTGTATTGCACAAGAGCCATTCAAATCAACATGGATAAGGTCAGGCTCCAATATGCACATGCTGAAGGATATTGCTGGTGGTGTATAGTGAGTGGCCGTGGGTGGGGGGATTTCACATAGAAAATGCTCATCTGCCTAATGACCAGAGGAATGCATTTTAAAATATGCATAAGACAATATTTTACATCTACTAAATCAGAGGAAAAAATCCTAATAATATCTGATGCTTGCAGAGTACTGATAAACCAGTTCAGTTGTATAAAACTGTTGATACTAAAAAAATAGTGTAGCCCTTTGGAAAAATAATTTTGCAGTGTGTTTCATAAATATTTGTCCTTTGATCCAGAAGCTTCACTCTCAGAAACTCAATTTTAGGAAATAACAAAAAGAAGGACAGAAAGTGATATGTATGGAGATAATAGTAAAATATCAATCTATGAGAAAAGCGAATGTTCATCAGTAGACAATATATAAACAGTGATACAGGAGTCTTATCCTGGCATAAAAATAATAATTATAGACAAAAATGGAAAAATGTTTATCTTCTAATGCTAGGTGAATCGCATCACAGAATTATTTATCACGTAGCTGTAAGTATATAAATACATGTCTCCGTATGGGAAATAATTGGAGGAGTGTAAACAAATGGAAACAATCGACATATGGACATATGATTGTAGATTATTCTTTTCCTTTAAAAAAATTTTCCATTTGGGGGCGCCTGGGTGGCTCAGATGGTTAAGCGTCTGCCTTTGGCTTAGGTCATGATCCCGGGGTCCTGGGATCCAGCTCCGCATTGGGCTCCCTGCTCTGCGGGAAGCCTGCTTCTCCCTCCTCCACTCCCCCTGCTTGTGTTCCCTCTCTTGCTGTGTCTCTCTCTGTCATATAAAAAAAAAAAAAAAAAAGAAAAAAGAAAGAAAAAAAAATTTTTCCATTTGGGCACCTGGGTGGCTCAGTTGGTTAAGCGACTGCCTTCAGCTCAGGTCATGATCCTGGAGTCCCGGAATCGAGTCCCACGTCGGGCTCCCTGCTCAGCAGGGAGTCTGCCTCTCTCTCTGACCCTCCCCCTTCTCAAGCTCTCTATCTCATTCTCTCTCTCAAATAAATAAATAAAAAATCTTTAAAAAAATTTTTTTTTTCCATTTGTTATGCTGTTTGTATAATAAGTAAATAAGATTATAGAGGCAAACTGTAAAGACAACATCATGGATTTCATTTCCATTATGGAATGAAGGCCGTACATTTCAGCACATCTCCACAACCCAGCAGATCTGACCCCACATCCCCAGCAGGTCACATTTCCTATGACCCCAGGCTCCTGGTCCCCAGTCCCCACCCCCATTTTGTCCCTTCCTCCCCCGCCTCCTCTCTTCCCAGATGCCCTCACCCTGACCATCTGCATGTTCTCCAAACATTATCATACCTTGTGCTTTCCCCCCATTTCCTTGTCTGGAACATCTTCATTCCCCTTTTCTTTTGAGCTCTGACCCATCTTTTACAGTCTGACTCAGAAGCTACCTCCTCTTCTTCCTTAAAAGCTTCCCACATCATTTTTGCCTGAGCTAAATCTTTCCTCTCTTTGTTGGTTAGAAGTCTGGGTTCAGGTCTCTGTAGCCCTTTAGGATGTAAGCTCCTGATGGCAGGGATTGGGTCTTACTTTCTAATGTGCACAAATTTAGCTGATAATAGGTGTCACATGATTATCTCCTCCTCTCTTCAATTTGTAAATCTGCCTGTTCAGAAAGAACTAATACCTATTAGAAGGGGAGCAAGCAAACAGTCAAATGATGATACATCAGATGGGGTTTTTTTTTTTTTTTAATACTAAGTGCAAAAATTGATAATTTCTTCAGGATTCAGTTTTGGAGACCAAAATGTTACTAACTTTGTTAATCAAACAGTGGTATTTTATATTTAAGTGATCTGTCTTTCTTTTCTTTTCTTTTTTTTATTAAAATAAGGCTTTCAGTAATGATCTGAGTTTCTCCACAGACTCAGTGCTAATAGTTATAAGAGTTTAAGAATGAGACAAATAATAACTGATATCCAGGAACACATTATGGGCTACTTTTCTCTTTATATCATTTTGATCCCCAAGAGAACCCTTAGTTTTTAGGAATGCATCTCATCTACAACATGAGATTTTATTGTATTTCAGAAAAATAAAAGCTGGAAAAAAACTCAGGCATGTTGTATTCATTTATTCAGTCACTTTATCAGTAAAAAATTTTGAGAATCTGTTGTTTGGTTAGGTCTGCTGTAGGCTAGGGATATAGTGGTGAGCTGCTTCCAGAGAGTCCAGTGTGTTGGGGGAACTAGACAGTAAACAAATAAACAGATATTAACTATAAAAGAGAGTACGAGGATGAACAGTAGCCAGTGAGGGAGGGAGCAACATGGTGACCACATTCAGATAGGATGATCAGAAGGGTCTCTCTGAGAAAGAGATAATTGTTATAATTATATCTGAGTTTTGAACAATGAGGAAGATATAACCAGCAGAGATTTTAGGGAAAGGGATCAATAAATTCTCTGGGTTGGGCACTAATGTGGAGTGTTGAAGGAACAGAGAACCAGGCAGTGTAGTTGGAGATCAGTGAGCAGGAGTGAATTTGGTGCAAGATGCATTTGGAGAGGAAGGCCAGACCATGCAGCACCCTTGTAGGCCATGGTTAGTAGTTTGGGTTTTAAGTACTTTAAAGGCAAGAAGATGTTGGTGGTGGTCTGCCTAGATCCTTTTACCAGTTAGGCAATTCACATCCTCATCTTCTGCGGGTGTTGGTTGCTGAGGGCTCACTGATACATCCTTTTCCAGAAATTTGCCTCTACCAATGGGAGCTGCTTTGCCCAGAAATGCCTGGGAGATTATGCCACCCCCTTGGGGGCAGCCTGCAAGTAATGACTGACTGAGACAGATGCCCCTTGCTTCAGTATGGGGCATGCATGTAGTGCTACTCATACTCCACAGCCCCCCCACGAGATCAAGCTGAAGTTAGGCTTCACTGAAACCACTTCTTAGCGCCTTCTCCAGCTTCTGCCCCTCATGGCAGGATTTTCCTGAGATCACTCACTTGCACAAGGACCCTCATCTCAGGCTCTGCTTCTTGCAGTGCTAATTATTAGACTGTGAGTTCCCTGAGGGCAGGGACTGCACCTGTCTTGTTCACTTTTAGATGGAAGATGTGAGTGGGGCATAACACAATCTGATTACTTTAAAAAATTCTGTAACTTTAAATTGTGTGTGTGTGTGTGTATGTCTTTTAGGTACAACATGACTGTGGCTTGGATTATTTAAGTGAAAGGATCTCTATTTGGCAAAGATTTTCATCCACAATACAAAAATCTCCTTCCATCAAGGAGTTTGCAAGTGACCTTAGGCAGATGAATGTTAATAAAAGAATAATGCATTATGGTACATAATGGGAGGAATATATAAAAGATCAAATGCTTATTAAGACTCCGAATCCATATATGAGCATTTAGTACAGAAATAATGAGAGTTAGTCTTTAGCTTAATCACTGGAGTTAGTCACAGGTCCTTAGGGGGACTATAATTCCTAAGATCTGTTTGACTCTGGGATAAAAGTGACAATTTGAAAATGGCTCTTCCTGTTCTTTCCACTTTGGGTTTATCTAATTTGCATCCATTTCTTGGAGGCATTGGGGATTTATGTTTCTCTCTTGAATGCTCCTCAAATTCCTCTCTTCTTGTTAACATCCAAATCAGAATGTAATAATAATGACTCTGACTATTTTAACAAATGCAGCACATGATGAATATCAGGATAGTTAGAAAAGCTAAGGCCAGGTAGCCCAGGAAACATGATAACTGGGAAGAAGAAAAATGCTTTAAAGGATTATCCTTTCATGCAAATATTTATATAGTGAAAGAGCTGAACAAAAGGCAGCAAAATAACCAAAAGGCAGTAGTTTTCTGTTGTGATAGCCATGCTTTGAGGATCTGAAATCTCTTTTGCAAAAGCATAGTGGTATCTGCTCTTCAGAGGAAGTTGTGTCAGATGATTCACAGCAGGCCTGAGGAAGGGCAGAGAGGAGACTTCAGGTGCTCTGCTTTTCCCTCTTAAAACTGAGCCAGTAAGGATGTGGGGGCAGGCCAGCAACCCAAGCTACTGAGTGGAGGGAGCAATCCTGAGATCACTGTGGAACCGTCAGTGATCTGAGCTCCCCTTTGGAGGACAAAGGCCCCATGGTCTCTCCCCATCAGGGGCATCCTGGCAGTCACCCATCTCTCTGCTCCATCCCTAAGACTTCCAGGCCAGAACCAGTGTTAGGGTTTCTTTAGATAGTAAGAGTTCTCTTGCAGAGTTCCAACCCCAGAGGGACACAGGTCATCAATAGAAAAAACGGGGGTGGTGGCCTCATACTTCGAGGCCAGCGTGAAACATCATCTGAATTCTATTATGAGGACTTTTAATCACAAGGGGAATTACATTGGTTGGAAAAGGATTAAAGCCTATGACTTTGCACTTTACATCCATCTTTTCATTTACTCAGCAGGGAGTAATACTCTGTGTGTATACATAATGTGGAGCGTGAGTATTGTTTTCTGTCTTCAGAGACCAACATGGTTGAGGAGGGGTCCCACCTTCCAGGAGCTCAGTTTTTTTGAAAGCTAGAATCATGAAAGCCTTTAAAAAACACATTTCCTGGGCTCCCACCCAGAAGAATTGGATTAGAAACTCTGTGGGCTCTCAGATGATTTCACTGTGCAGCTAAGTTTGAGAATTTAGTTCTAGAGGGATACAGTGAGTTTGAGTTTGATCTAACCTTGGATTTGGTCTACAGAGATGTAATACGTCCTTGGAGAACTATAATCCCTGCCTCCCAAGATTTATAGTTAAGGGGTTATGGCCTACATTCTGAAAACTATTCCAGATGATTTTGTCCCCACTCTTCCCCCAGAGGCATTAGAGACTATCTGGAGACATTTTTGGTTGATAAGGCATGGGAGGAGAGTGCTACTGGCATCTAGTGGGTAGAGGCCAGGGATGTGCTAACTATCCTATAAGGCACAGCATGGTGCCCCTAGCAAAAAATTGACTGAAAATGTCAATAGTACTGAGGGTGAGAAATCCTGGTTTAGTCTTTTTGTTTTTAATTTAAATTCAAGGTAGTTAACATATAGTGTAGGATTGGGTTCAGGAATAGAATTTAACGATTCGTCACTTACATATAATCCCCAGTGCTCATCCCAACAAGTGCCCTCCTTAATGCCCATCACCCATTTAGCCTATCCCCCCCCCCACCTCCCCTACAGCAAGCTCAGTTTGTTCGCTATATTTAAGAGTCTCTAATAGTTTGCCTCCCTCTCTGTTTTTATCTTATTTTATTTTTCCTTCCCTTCCCCTATATTCACCTGTTTTGTTTCTTAAATTCCACATGAGTGAAATCATGTATTTGTCTTTCTCTGACTGACTTATTTTGCTTAGCATAATACCCTCTAGTTCCATCCACGTCATTGCAAATAGCAAGATTTCATTCTTTTTGATCACTGTGTAATATTCCATTGTATATATATACTACATCTTCTTTATCCATTCATTAGTTGATAGACATTTGGGCTCTTTCCATAATTTGGCTATTGTTGATAATGCTGCTATGAACATTGGGGTGCATGTTGCCCCTTCAAATCAGCATTTTTGTATCTTTTGGATAAATACCTAGTAATGCAATTGCTGGGTCGTAGGGTAGTTCTATTTTTAACTTTTTGAGGAGCCTCCATGCTGTTTTCCAGAGTAGCTGCAGCAGCTTGCATTCCCACCAACAGAGGAAAAGGGTTCCCTTTCTCCACATCCTCATCAACCTCTGTTGTTTCCTGAGTTGTTAATTTTAGCCATTCTGACCAGTGTGAGGGGGTATCATTGTGGTTTTGATTTGTATTTCCCTGATACTGAGTGATGTTGAGCATCTTTTCATGTGTCTGTTGGCCATTTGGATGTCTTCTTTGGAAAAGTGTCTATTCATGTCTTCTGCCCATTTCTTAACTGGATTATTTGGTTTTTGGGTGTTGAGTTTGATAAGTTCTTTATAGATTTTGGATACTAACCCTTTATCAGATATGTCACTTGCACATACCTTTTCCCATTCTGTTGGTTGTCTTTTAGTTTTGTTGAGTATTTCCCTTGCTGTGCAGAAGCTTCTTATCTTGACGAAGTCCCAGTGGTTCATTTTTGCTTTTGTTTCTTCTCTTGCCTCCGGAGGTATGTCTAGTAAGACATTGCTGCGTCTGAGGTCAAAGAGGTTGCTGCCTGTGTTCTCCTCCAGGATTTTGATGGCTTCCTGTCTCACATTTAGGTCTTTCATCCATTTTGAATTTATTTTTTTGTGTGGTGAAAGAAAATGGTCCCGTTTCATTCTTGCATGTCACTGTCCAGTTTTTCCAATACCATTGGTTGAAGAACCTGTCTTTTTTCTTTTTTTTTGTTTTATTTATTTATTCATGAGAGTCAGAGAGAGAGATAGAGAGAGGCAGCAGCAGAGGGAGAAGCAGGCTCCCCGCCTAGTAGGGAGCCCGATGCAGGACTCGATCCCAGGACCCTGGGATCGTGACCTGAGCCGAAGGCAGACGCTTAACCATCTGAGCCACCCAGGCTGCGTCCCGAACCTGTCTTTTTTCTATTGAATATTCTTTCCTGCTGTGTTGAGATTAGTTGACCATACAGTTGTGGGTCCATTTCTGGGTTCTCTGTTCTGTTCCATTGATCTGTGTGTCTGTTTGTGTGCCATTATCATACTGTCTTGATGATTACAGCTTTGTAATACAGCTTGAAGTCCAGAATTGTGATTCTTCCTGCTCTGCTTTTCCTTTTCAACATTATTTTGGCTATCCAGATTTTTTCTGGTTCCATACAAATTTTAGAATTTTTTGTTCTGGTTCTGTGAAAAATGCTGGTGTTATTTTTATTGGGATTGCATTAGATGTGTAAAGTGCTTTAGGTAGTATAGATATTTTAACAATCTTCATTCTCCCAATTCATGAGCATGGACTGTTTTTCCATTTCTTTGTGTCTTCTTCAGTTTCTTTCATAAGTGTTCTATGGTGTACAGTGTAGTGTTCTTCAGTGTACAGATCTTTTACCTCTGGTTAGGTTTATTCCTAGGTATCTTAGGGTTTTTGGTGCAGTTGTAAATGCGATTGATTCTTTGATTTGTCTTTCTTCTGCTTCATTATTGGTGTATATAGAAATGCAACAGATTTCTGTACATTGATTTTATATTGTGTGACTTTGCTGAATTCATGTATCAGATCTAGCAATTTTGGTGGAGTCATGGAGTCTTTCTGGTTTTCTACATAGAGTATCATGTTGCCTACAAAGAGTGAAAGTTTGACTTCTTCCTTGCCTTTTTGGATGCCTTTTATTTCTTTTTGTTGTCTGATTGCTAGGCTAGGACTTCCAGTACTATGTTGAACAACAGTGGTGAGAGTGGACATCCCTGTCATGCTCCTGACCTTACGGGAAAGGCTCTCAGTTTTTCCCCATTGAGAATATTAGCTGTAGGTCCTTCATTTATGGCCTTTATGATCTTGAGGTATGTTCCTTCTATCCCTACTTTCTTGAGGATTTTTATCAACAAAGGATGCTGTATTTTGTCAGATGCTTTTCTGCATCTATTGAGAGTTTCTTATGGTTCTTATCCTTTCTTTTACTAATGTGGTGTGTCATGTTGATTGATTTGCAGATCTTGAACCACCCTGGCAGCCCAGGAATAAATTCCACTTGATAGTGGTGAATAATCCTTTTAATGTACTGTTGGATTCCATTAGCTAGTATCTTGTTGAGGATTTTTGCATCCATGTTCATCAGGGATATTGGTCTGTAATTCTCCATTTTAGTGGAGTCTTTGGTTTTGGAATCAAGGTAATGCTGGCCTCATAGAATGAGTTTGGAAGTTTTCTTCCATTTTTATTTTTTGAAAGAGCTTCAGAAGAATAGGTATTAATTCTTCTTTAAATGTTTGGTAGAATTCTGCTGGGAAGCCGTGTGGCCCTGGGAGACTTTTTTTTTTTTTAATTTTATTTATTCATTTGAGACACAGAGATACAGACAGAAAGAGAGAGCACGAGCAGGGGGAGAGGCAGACAAAGAGGGAGAAGCAGGCTCCCCGCTGAGCCAGGAGCCCGATGTGGGGCTTGATCCCAGGACCCTGAGATCATGACCTGAGCTGAAGGCAGACGCTTAACCATCTGAGCCACCCAGGTGCCCTTCTGGGAGACTTTTGATTACTGATTCAGTTTCTTTGCTGTTTGTAGGTCTGTTCAAATTTTATATTTCTTCCTGTTTCAGTTTCCAATTTATATGTTTCTAGGAATTTATCCATTTCTTCCAGATTGCCCAATTTATTGGCATATAATTGCTCATAATATTCTCTTATAATTGTATTTCTGTGGTATTGATGATCTCTCCTCTTTCATTTGTGATTTTACTTGGCTCATTTCTCTTTTTGATAAGTCTGGCTAGGGGTTTATCAATTTTGTTACTTCTTTCAAAGAACCAGCTCCAAGTTTTGTTGATCTGTGCTATAGTTTTTTTTTATTTCTGTGTCATTTTTTCTGCTCTGATCTTAATTATTTCCCTTCTTCTGTTGGTTTTAGGCGTTATTTGCTGTTCTTTTACCAACTCCTTCAGATGTAAGGTTAGGTTGTGTATTTAAGACTTTTCTTGCTTCTTGAGGGAGACTTGTATTGCTCTATACTTCCCTCTTATGACTATCTTTCCTGCATCCCAAAGGTTTTGGACTGGACTGTTGTGTTTTCATTCTCATTTGCTTCCATGTATTTTTTTATTTCTTCTTTAGTTTCCTGGTTAACCCATTCATTCTTTAGTAGGATGTTCTGTAACCTCCATGTATTTGTGGTTTTTCCAGATTTTTTCTTGTGGTTGACTTCAAGTTTCATAGAGTGGTGGTCTGAAAATATGCATGGTTATGATCTCAGTCTTTTTGTATTGGTTGAGACCTGATTTTTGACCCAGTATGTGATCTGTTTTGGAGGATGTTCCATGTGCACTCAAAAAGAATGTGTATTTTGCTGCTTTAGGATGAAATGCTCTGAATATATCTGTTAAGTCCATCTGATCCAGTGTGTCATTCAAAGCCATTGTTTCCTTGTTGGTCTTCTGGTTAGATGATCTGTCCATTGCTATGATTGGGGTGTTAAATCTCCTACTATTATTGTATTATTATCAATGAGTTTCTTTAAGTTTGTTATTAATTGATTTATATATTTGGTCGCTCCCATATTGGGGGCATAAACACTTATAATTGTTAGATCTTCTTGTTGGATAGAGCCCCCCCTTCATTATGATATAGTGCCCTTATTCATCTCTTATTAGTCTTTGGTTTAAAATCTAGTTTGTTTGATATAAGTATGGCTACTCCAACTTTCTTTTGAGGTCCATTAGCATGATAGATAGTTCTCCACCCCTTCACTTTCAATCTGGAGGTGTCTTTGGCTCTAAAATGAGTCTCTTGTAAGCAGAATATCGATGGGTCTTGGTTTTTTATCCATTCTGATACCCTGATTTGATTGGAGCATTAAGTCCATTTATATTCAGAGTAATTAGTGATAGCTATGAATTTAGTGCCATTGTATTACCTGTAAAGTTACTGTTCTTTTTTTTTTTTAAAGATTGTATTTATTTGACAGAGAGAGACACAGCGAGAGAGGGAACACAAGCAGGGGGAGTGGGAGAGGGAGAAGCAGGCTTCCTGTGGAGCAGGGAGCCCAATGTGGGGCTCAGTTCCAGGACCCTGGGATCATGACCTGAGCCGAAGGCAGATGCTTAATGACTGAGCCACCCAGGCGCCCCAAGTTACTGTTCTTATAGATTGTCTCTATTGCTTTCTAGTCTTTGTTGCAAAATCTTTCCTGCTTAAAGGGTCCCCTTTAGTATTTCTTGCAGAGCTGGTTTAGTGTTCATGTATTCCTTTAGTTTTTGCTTGTCTTGGAAGCTCTTTATCTCTCCTTCTATTTTGAATGACAGCCTTGCTGGATAAAGTATTCTTGGCTGCATATTTTTTTTTGCATTTAGCATGTTAAATAAATCATGCCACTCTTCTGGCCTGCCATGTTTCTGTGGAAAGGTCTGCTGCTAACTGATGTGTCTACCCTTGTAGGTTAAGGACCTTTTATCCCTAGCTGCTTTCAGAACTCTCTTTATCTTTTTATTTTGCAAGTTTCATTGTGATATGTCTTGTTGTTTACCTGTTTTTGTTGAATTTGAAGGGAGTTCTCTATGCCTTTTGGACTTGAATACCCGTTTCCTTCCCCAGATTAGGGGAGTTCTCAGTGATAATTTGTTCAAGTAAACCTTCTGCCCCTTTTCCCCCTGCTCGTGTTCTTCTGGGACTCCTATGATGTGGATATTATTGTGCTTTGTAGAGTCACTGAGTTCCCTAAGTCTTTATTTGTGATCTACCTTTCCCTCTTCTTTTTCAGCTTCATTATTTTCCATAATTTTGCCTTCTATATCACTTGTTGTATCCTCTGCTTCTTCCATCCTCATTGTGATTACATCCAGTTGGTTTTGCATCTCAGTTACAGCATTTTTTATTTTGGCCTAGTTTTTAGGTCTTTATCTTTGCAGCCAGGGTTTCCCTGGTGTCTTATATGCTCATTTCAAGCCCAGTTAGTATTCTTAGACTGTTTTTCTAAATTCTTATTCAGATATATTGCTTATATCTGTTTTGAGCAAATCCCTGGCTGTGATCTCTTCTTGACATTTCTTTTGGGGAGAAATCCTCCTTCTTTTCATCATGTCTAGTTTCTGTCTTTTGTATATTAAGAAAGCTTGTTCTGTTTCCTGGTCCTGAGATTAATACTATATTAAGAAGGGGTCCTACACTGACCAGCGCCTGGTGCTTCAGGAAGTGTTTGTTGTGTATTCAGTGTGTACTCTGCTGTTGTGTTTTGGTTGCTCTTTCCCACAGGTCAGTCCTCTGCAGAGTTCCTCCTTGCTTGCAGTGGGGAGTGTTTGGACCTTAAACTAGATATGCTTTGACATGTTTGTTAAGATAAACCTGATAAAAAAAATTTAAAGAAGAGCCCTGATCCAAGAAAACAAAAAAGGAAAGGGAATAAAAAAGTAAGTAAACAAAAACTATAAGCCTGATTCTAAAGAATAAGAAAGAAGGAAAAAAAAAAAAAAAAAGAAAAAGAAGCCTGATCCAAAAAAAACAGGAAAAGGAAACAAGCAAACCAACCAACCAAAAACAAGAAAGTCTAAGCCTGATACCAAAGAAAAGAAAAAAAAAAAAAAAAAAAGAAAAAGAAAAAAAAGCAAGCCTGGTCCTATCCCATGAGAACTGAAGCTGACTCTTGAGAGCACTCTTTGATCAACAGACCTGGTACATGTGGGGGTTCCTGTGTTGGTCTTCTGGGGAAGAGGCCTGCTGGGCTGGCTCACAGTCAGACCTGCCCTTGTAAAGATGCTCCTGCCAGTCAGGGGGTGGGGTTTGGTTTAAATGATCTCAGCCTCTCCTGGAAGTTCTGTGTTTCTCTCTGAAGTCCGACTGTGCTGGTGGCTGGGGGTGGAAGATGGCATCACCCCACCCTCTTGTCCCCAGGTAGGGGAACTCATGGCCACTGCTGTTCAGGAGGCCCTCATAGAAGAAGTGTCCTCTCCTGTGTCCCAGGCTTTCATCAGATCCTTGCCTTCAACCTGTCCGTGCCTGGCCGTCGGCATGCCTGGCGCCACAGTTCTCCTATGTTTGTCTCTGGCTAGTGGCTGGGATTCAAAACTCCAAATCTTAAAGGGCCTGGCAAGATGCAGACCCCTCCCCTCCCCTTGAGAAGAGCCTGGCAGTGCTGTGCCAGACACCGTTCTGTCCCAAGGAAGCAGTCACACGACGTAGGGCCCAGGCATGGTGACTGGAGTCTGTTGTGACACGCAGTGAAAAGCTGCGGCCAGGTTATCTGCCCTCTGAGTGCCTCTCTGGCCCTTGCTGCTGAATGGCTGCTGGATGGCTCCTGGCAGGCCTTCGGTGCTTGGAGAGGTAAAATACCCTCTTACAAATGTACTTCAGGAAGGGAAACGATCTCTCCCAGTGCGACCCAGGGGATCCCCACACCACAGCGCCTTGTGTGAACCCTATGCGCTGCTCTCTCTCGCACTCTCTCCAACTCTCACTGACCTCACTTCGCAAAAAGGGTTCCCTCCCCTTTGTGGGTCTGTGGCTTTTCTCTCTCCCAGTTCATGGCCCCGAACCTCACATCTACCATGTTCTCTCCCTCCAATTGTATAGATTGTTTTCTTAATCCTCAGATAATTTCCTAGTTGTTCAAAATGATTTGATGTTATCTAGCTGTGTTTGAGGGACAAGGCAAGCTCAGGGTCCCCCTACTACTCTGCCATCTTAATTCCTCCCTCAGTCCTGGTTTAGTTTTAAGGATAGTTCTACTTGTAAGGCCAACATGGCAAACAGCTTCCATTAGCTAACATTTATTATGCACTTGCCATGTTCTAGCTGCATTATGTGTGTTAAGAAACCCTGATTATTTTTTATTAGGTATTATTTGTGCTCATTATAGAGATAAGGAAACTGAGGCCCAGGGTTGAGATAATTTGTCTGAAGTCACATATCTAGTAGGGGAAGGATTTAGGACTTGAACATGCACAGTCAGGCTTCTAGACACAACATTGTACTGCTGCCCAACAGGTTCTGTTTTTCCTCTGAGAGTTTTTCCAGGCAGAAAAGGGGTACGTGTGTACTTGGATTAGTCCTTCTTAAGATTTGCTGCTTGAGAAAAACAAAACGTCCTTTTCCTATGCAAAAGATAGCCCCTCTGGGCTGAGAGATTCATGGACATTGATAATTTTTGTGCCATGTGGTCAGGCTAGGGCTATGGAAATGCTGAGAGGAATCCCCAAAGAAGATGCTGATTGATGCTTTCGACACCAGTGGATTCCAACAGTGTTTGGCAGCTGCTGGGCATCCTGCGGCATAGTTTGGGGTAGTGCCTGACCAGCCAGACTGTGTTTTTGACAACTCCAATCTTCTTAACTCTGAGCATCTGGTAAAACGATGCCTCAGCAGGAAAACACAGTGGGAGAATGTCTGCTTAGAGCATGTGAGTGTCTGAATGGACTCTCAGACGTCCTCTAGAAAGCCCTGGTGTCCCCAGGTCCCCTTTGCTCACTGTCCCTGTGCTCTATGCAGACAGAAGAAATGAGACAGAACCCCAGCAGAGGTCATCTTCCCTCTCTCTAGTGTCCCTCCCCATGGTCACTGCATTTGGGTGAGGGGTTTCAGCCAGCTGTGCATTTATTGCTGGGCCTCATTGTGTCTTTTAACACAAATTTCATCCAGCAGGCTCTTGAGCATTAGGGTCCACCTTATCTGGGAGGCTGCTGCAGGCCAGCAGGCTAAGCAACTTAATGCAAGCCACAAACTTAGTAAATGGAGAATCTGAGCAGGCAGGCACTCAACTGTAACACTGTATTTCTACCCAACACATTCTGTTTTCTTCTGGGAGTTTTTCCAGGTAGAAAAATGGGTCCATTTACAGCATGGCTGTAAAATGTGCACAAGGTGGAGATTTTTGGAAGAAAAAAGCAAAGGGACTTCTGCTGTGGTTAGAGGTCCTGGCCCAGCTTTACACAGAGTGGTGATGTGTGGAATCGCCCCCTCCCAGCACACCCCATCCTCCTTGGCATTATTCTCTGAGAGGAACCTGTGTACATTTTATGTACTTTTGGGCCCCAAGTCTATGAAAAGATGTTGAAATGAAGCTGACAGCATGGAATTGAGGTTCATGGAGGACATTGATTATGTGTGTTATCATTTTTATGTTTTTGATCTTGGTAGAGATTTTCTATTTTTATTGAGAACACTGGCTATTGGCAAAGAATTTACCACCTTCCCTCTTGGCTGGGCTATTGGCTCTACTGCTCAGCTCTCTCTTCCATCTCCCATGGAATTTTTCCTCATTTTTTTTTTCACTTTTTTTCAGGCTGCTTTCTATCTCAGAGGGTGATTCTACTTCCTATTTATAGAGAAATTGAGGCTATTAATATGACTTCCTTCAACTTTTATCCTTTTGGTAGTTATTAGTGCTATTTGCCAAATAGCTTCATTTTTTCTCTCCTTTCAACATATGGCAGCGTTACACTTCCTGGCTTCTCTCATGGTGTTGTGGGTGATGTGACTAATTGTTGACAGTGAGTTGTAAGTGGGAAGAATGTGTGTCACTTCTAGGTGGAAGCATTTCCTTGCTCGTGTGGGACTCTCCATCACTGGAGTTCCCTTTGACAGGGTGGGACCATTGGAGAGGGTAGCTGTCCTATCAGCCTGGATTCCTGAGTGAGTTCTCTTCCAAGATGGAAATAGGATGAGCAATAAATAAGCCTTCTTTCATTAAAAGCCACTATAACTTTGGCTTTGCTTGTCAACAGAGCTTAACGACGCCCGTCTTTATTAATATCATGTCCCTTTTGCCCAACAACTATGCTGCATCCATACCCACCCTGTTTGCCTTCTAGCTTTTCTCAGAGGAAAAGCTGTCTCTGCATCTTTCCTCATCTTTACAACTACTTCTCATTAAAGTTCTCTAGTGGCTTCCTCTTATTCTTGAAAAAAGAATGAGAACAAAATTCTTTAGCATGGTCAATGAGCCTTTCTGCATGGTCTGGTCCCTGCCTGCTTCTTTACACTCATCCCATGCCCCACTCTTCCCTATGCCTTCCAACTCAGCCACATTCACCTTCTTTCAGTTTCTCTTATATGCTATGTTTTCTCTTACCACAGGGCCTTTGAATATGCTTTGAACATGTTCTCTCCTTTAGAAATGTCCTCCCCACATCTGGTTAACTTTTTATTCTTTAGCTCTCAGAGCAAGTGTGACTTCCTCAGAGAAGCCTTCATTGACCTCCCTGATTAGGTGACAGCTAATTTTAAAAGTTATAATATCATGGTCTTCTCTTTTATAATATTCCAAATCCAACATCACAATTTATTGGTGTGATGTGTTGATTAGCATCTGTCTTTCCCATGATGGCTGACATCATGTCCTTTTCATTCAGCACCACATCCCCGTTCATTAGCACAGTATGCTTTGTAGGCCCTCACTGAAAGCTTGTTGAAGGCATGAGTGAGGATATGCAGCCATACTGTCCAGTGTGGTACCCACTGCCCACAATCAGCTTTGATATTTGAGCTAATTCATTTAGAAAATACTAAGAATTCAGTTCCATAATTACCTTAGCCACATTTCCAGTGCTGGCTAGCCATGCATAAGAAGCTAGCACCTACCATGTTAGACAGCAGAAAATAGAACATTTGCATCATCACAGAAAATTCCCTGGGATAGTGCTGCCAGGACAAAGTCCAAGTGGCTGTGTAATGAAACACCCTCAAGGATTTGGTTCTGAGAAGCTTTCCAGTGTGCTCCTTTCCCACAGTGATATGGCCACAGGGAAACACTTGCCCCCCTCTAAACATAGCCCCATCCATGCCACTCTTCCTCAGGTATCTGTGACTTCTCAGCTTTCACCTCCCTCTGCCTAAATTGTCCTCCCTTGCTTCTCAGCTAAATTGACATCCTGTCCAGCACCTCTCATCCTTTTAGCCCTGTCTCAAGCATTTCTGCTTCTGGGAAACTTTTCCTGGGGTCCCGACTGAGCTGGTCACTGCTTCCTCTGGCCTTCACGCTGCCACTTCCTGTTTCTGTTTGTCCTGCTCAGACAAGATTGTAACAGTGGTTCACACTTCTCTCTCCTTTGCCTGATGAACACCTCAAGGGTGAGGCCTAGGTCTTGATCTTCTAAGTCTCCCCCGTGCTCAGCATAGAGTTGGTGGTGTAGTGGACACAGTGAATGTTTGTTCAATGATGCCTAAGTAAGTGAATGAAAATTATAGGGGATATTATTTCCTTAGTACAATGGTGTGGAGAAAAATGGCACTGTCTTAGTAGGGTTACTGAGGGCCCTCCTTTCATTCCTTCTCCCTCCCTTTGTCCTCTCCCAGGGCTTTATTTCATGTGAGACTAGCTTTCTGAGCCAGGAATCACCTAGGAGCTTGGTGGAGTCAGGAATGGGCACTGTTTCAGAGTCTGGAAGGCTCAGCAAAGTGGAGCTGCTCCTGTAGGAGAGTGGGGAGTCTCATCAGTTGGGAGGAAAGATGGCCAGTGCCATGCTTAGGTTCTACAAACCAAGCTGCAGGACAGGACACTAGAGAGCGGGGTCCACCTGCAAGTCTGAAAGTGACTGTTGTGAACTCTACTTTGCTCAGCTAGCAAAGTGCAGAGGCTGCTGCTGCTACGGTCATAGCATCCCTGTCCCCACCTTACCTACCACCTGATGGCTCCTTGAGGGAGGACTGTCATACCCATCTTGGGATGCCCAGCAGGCTGATCAATGTCTATAGAGCTCACAGGCAGTGGCTGAAACAACTTGTCAGACTGAACTACCCCCTTACTGGTGATAATTGCCTGATAATAGACATGCTTTCTGCAGTGGGACTAATGTAATTTTGGACAAAATATTCATGTGTTCTCCTTTTTTTTTTTTAAATAATAGATCTTTGCTTAGTTATGTCCAAAGGAGCCTCCACCTCCTCTCTAGGTAGAATTAAGGCTTCTGTTGTGCAAAATAGCACCTTCTGGGTCCCTTTGTCCCATTCTCCTGTGGCATTTGAGCTTGAATGACACGTCTACAAAGTTCTTTCAGTGACTAGGAGATTTATATGACCCCCATATAGACACACCTGGAGTTAGGAAGAAGCAAGGAATGATGTAGGGGAAAGAAAGGAAAAGAACATCCCTGTGAGCCTAGAGATGAAGAAGCAATCAAGAGGAGAGAGAGGGAGGGATGAAAGTAAAGGGTTCAGATGTGCGTCTTCAGTTAGTCAAGTTGAAGAGAGCGCCAAGGATTGAGTCTGGATCTCTTTGACCAGCCACTCAGCAATGACCACATGCTAGACACTGGGCTCCCTTTACGGGTGCAGCCTGGGTCCAGCTGAGCCCAAATGGATCTTGAGACTGATTTCGACTCCCTGTTGGTGGAGCTGGAAGTCCCTTAAGCATTTATTTAGAGCTGATATGCAGAGGGAGTAGAGTGCCTTTAAGAAAGATATTAGGCATGGTTCCACGGGGCCAGACATAGAAATGGAGAAGACAGCAAGATGTCTGCTAGTCACATTGGCCCTGAAGGAGAAGACCAAGGCCTATATATGGCGGGCTGCAGGCCAAAGCTGGAGGGATTGGTTTCTTTATCCATGAGGCCCAAGTAGAGTTGCTTCTGAGATTACGTGTGACTCAGCATGGGGAGAGAAGTCCCCTTACTTCTTCATAAGGCAGCCTTGGCTTCCAAAGGGACCGGAACCTGTTAGGGCTGGGATGGACTGAGATGGGTGCCAGAAGTGTGTTTAGTAACATGAACACGGGCTCTAAGCCAGCACAGTGTGTGTAGTGTACTGCTTCGTCTATACCCACAGGCTGATGGGCCCGATGCTGTGTGAGGCACACTTTTCCCATTCGATTCTTACCATAATCCTATGAAGTGGGTATTATTATCCAAACTTTATAGATGAGACAAGTGAGTTGTACAGAGGCTAAGTGACTTGCTCAAGTGACTCCATTAAGTGGTTAGACCAGGATTAACCTCAGAGGGCACCTTCTGAGCCACTTTTCCAACACTTTCTTCTAAACACAACGATTAACATCGCAGATGACACATCTGCCTGGGTTTTGGGGGAGGCTGAGCTACTCTCTTAAAACAGAAGTCATGGAGAACAACCATATCCTCACAAGGCCTTTTGTCTTTTCTGGAAGGATTTTAGACGATAATGACAATGTCCTTACCAAGGGGAAGTTTCTAGCATTTTCTAGGGAGAAGACAAAGGACAAGCTAGGGAATATCTCTGGAAATAGAAAGACCCCCCACCCCCCAGTTACAAGGAAGGGGGACATCACTGAATCACAGCAATGATGCTTCCCTATGGAACTCCAGAGAACTTTACAGTTTGCAGAGCATTTCCTCTCATATGAATTCATTTGAAGGTTCACAGAAAATGGAAGCAGAAGCTTATATGCTCATTTTGCAGATGGGGATGAGACTCAGAGCTTCAAAGACTTGCCCAAGACCACATGGGTAGTAAGTGAAAGAATCATGCTAAAGATCTGGTTTCCTGACACCTACTTCATGATTCTTTTCTTTTTACCAGGTGGTCCCTTGTGCAATAGTGGGATAATTGTCTTGAGCTAATGGAGGCTGACATTATGACTGAGCCAGCCAGACGACCAGACATTAGTGTGGTGCCTGAAGAGAGGCAGACATTCAGGTGAAGGACCTGATCCAGGGCTCATTACCAGCAAGGGTGGCACCCACTTCATTTACATCTGTGTGTTTCATGGCTCATATAGGCTGATTCTACATTAGAGTTACCCAAAGACTTTTACATGGAAAACGAGTTTCATCAATCTTCTGTGAGAAAGAGTTCTGTGGTCAAATAATACATATTGTACCCTTTTTCTTTTAATTGGAGGAGCAATGCATGTTAAAGCTCTGTAATGTCTTTAAGCAAAGAAATCTGTTTGACTCTACTTAATTCAAGATCTCCAAATTTATTTGAACAAAACACCATTTTTTAAGGTCTTACTTAGTAGCGGCCCATGAAACTGCCAAGAACAACTAATTTGCTTTAATTACTGAATTAATGGTTTGATTTGATATCATGTGGGCAGAGACCTAGGAATTTTTTATGGTTCTATATTCCAGCCTTAAAGCTATTGTATATATCAGGTGTAAAGGCAATGTATTTATAAATAGGCTTTGATGCTAGTCATTTCATAACTCAATGACCCAGGGTTAGATTGTGCCCCTGGAAGCGTGCTAAAGTTCGTAAATTAAAAATGAAATCTCATTATAATATTAATACATCTTTTCTTATTAATACATCTTTTTAATATTAGGTGTTTTCACTATAATTCATGATAGAATAAATGTCAAGGAAAACTCTGTGTCTGTCTGCTGTTACATAATGATAAACATGGTCTGAGAGAATTTACCCATTGGAGGTCTTTAAAATGAGCAAGGCTGACTTTTTATGCAGGTTGTTTATCATCTTCCCACCTATGGATTGCTGCAGACACTTGACATTCATGAGGGATATTTCCTGAGACCTTTATGACTCTCCTAATTGGCAAATATCACTAAATAATTTCCCTCATAAAACCTTTTTATTGTGTCCCGAACTGTCATGTTCATGGAGTACTCTACTTTCTCTTCTCATTCATCACTGGGGCTGTTTTGTACTTAGTGGTTGACAACAAGAGGGAACACGTAGCTATGAGGTGGTGGCCAGACTTCTGGACTAGCTGACTGATCTACCCTCACTGACAGTGTTGCTAAGAGGTTTGGATTTGTTTCAGAAAAATGGTGAATGCTTGCATTTTATGGGCCATTAGAATTGCTCATGAATAGCTGAAACTGCAAATATAAATTTGCTGATGCCAAGCATCTCCTGTTCTTTGGGTTTTCAAAGACATCTTCACCTCCACGCTGTGCTCCTTCCCTGTGCTGGGAGGCAGGAGGGTACTCCGGCTTTGGGAAGGAAGGAAATACTTGTGGTTCTGGAAACTTAAGCTCATCTTTACCACTGCTAAACAGTCTCCATAGCAGGGTTTGTGTGAACTCCAAGGCCATGGGTATCTCAGCAGCTTCTGGGTTAGAATGCTGTGCTTTGATGAAAAGCCTCATTGAGCTCTTGGGGTTGCTGAAAAAATGAGAGTTTTCCTGAGCCAAGAAAATAGGGTTGTACTTGAAGCTATAGCCTGCTCCCTCTCTTTTCATAGCCCTATGCTTTTGAATGGTAATCAAAGGCCCCATTTCCTATGATTTGTCCACTTTGCCTTTGGGACCCAGAGTCTTCAGATAAAGCTATTTTTCTTAGATTTTTTTATTATTATTAAAAGTAAGAGGGCAGGAAGATTTTTTCAAACTTGGAAGCTCTCACTAGATGAATTCTACAAATATATGTGGTTTGTTGAAGGATGGTTCCCTCCACGCAAATTGAGAAAAGTACGAGGAGAAGTGTCCAGAGGTCAGTTTGGGGGCATTGAAAATACCCCCAGTATTGACCCTGTGAAATAGCTGGAAAAAAATAAAAAGCTTTAAAGGCTGATCACCCATTTTGCTTATGTGCAAAGCACAGTGATATTGAAACACATGGATCTTTGGAGCTCTGCTGTTTTCATCAGGATGGATGACATCATCTAATATAAGAGCAGATTCTAAAGAATCCAGAATACATCCAAAGTGGAGACATAATTGACTTTTGCTGCTTAGGACTTCAATCTGACTAGCCACTGTGGGCCTGAGGGCTACTGGGTGCCAGTGGCCATTAAAGACACCTTGAGGTTGAGTGAGGAGGTGGGACGAGCTTACTCCTGTGACAAGTCTCCTTGAGCTTCCTACTAAGTACTTGCATAAGACTTTAGAGTGAAATTCCTCTAAGGCTCCCAGACCCATGGATCCCACAAAGCCTCCAAACTAAAACATTTTCTACACAACAAGTCCCCAGGCACACAGAACTCAATCAGTGTTATTGACAGACCGGAGTGATGTGTTTCTCGTGAAAACTGGGGAATTGGCCTCCTCGCTGGGATGTCAGGTCACGTTGTCCCTGCCAGTTGTTTGGAGGCTGAAAATCTCCTCTTTTGTTTTCCAGGCTGAAAGCCTGTTCCTGGAATTATAGTCATGCTACCTTTCTCTTGGTGGGCTGGGGAGTGAAGGGAGGGGTTCGCTGAGGAGCTCTGAGCAGTCCTGCAAGGCTGGCCATTCTTTGTCTAGAGAGTAGTTGGGTGATTGGTGTTTTCATGGTCACCTTGTGGGAACGTAAAATATGCATGAGCCCAAAGCGAGGCCAGCCACCCTGCAAGGCAAGAAGGCCTGGAGAGGTGGGGAAGCTTACCTTCTTGACTTCATATTTAATGGCGAGTTTGATCCGGCTCAGACTTGGACGGTGGTGGTCGGACCAGACTTGGAAGTTCACATCACCATTTAAAATCGCTTCCACCTCTTCCGTGTCTCGGCATAGGTCCAGCACGCCCACCACAAAATCCTTGCATTGCATAGATAACTTCCTGTAATCGTTCTAACAGAATAAAGAGAAATCAGGGGTATGTCACAGGAGGCCCACAGATCGGCTTGCCCAGCACAGCAGCGTGGATCAGTAACTGTCCACCAAGTGTGTGCTTACGGAGAACATTGGAACCAGGGCTGCACTGTGTCCAGAAGGCACAGCAGCCTAGAGGGCCTCTTCTAGGGATTGGTCATGGTGGGCTCCGCGGGCGCCACCTGCATCTGAGTCACCGTGGGTGCATGCTAGAGCTGCAGATTCCCAGGGCCTCTCACAGACTGACTGAGTCAGAATTCCTGTGGAGGATGCCCAGGCTTTGTCCTTTCACCTTGTTCTCTAAGTGATTCTGATGGCTGCTACACCCATCCTGGCTCTTTCAAAGCAGCAGTTCTTTGTGCCCAGTTCTGAGAGAGGGGGTGATAAAGAAATGAACTTGGAGACTGGAAATAACCCTTCACTCATTTACCACCCATATAGAGTGGTAACTGTTCTATACAGGAAGTTTACTGGAAAGATATGGCTGATAGGCTAAAACTGGAAAAAAAAAATGTACACAGGTGTACTTTCTTTTTAGGTGCTGGAAAATCTGCTTGTAAATGATAAATTTAAAAATCAAATGTAATTTAAATCTAACAGGATCCTTTCTCACCACACATCCTTTTGTATGGCAAATTTTGGCTCCTTAAATTACTTGCCTGTTGAATAAACATTTTTAGACCTTGACCTTTGTTTTGTTTTGTTTTGTTTTTTAATGAGTTGCCTCTGGAGTCCTCTGTTCTCTTCCCTAGGCATACCTTTCAGAATTATCTTTGAGAGGCTGCAATTCCTTTCTGAGTGACATGCCAGCTTCCCTCTCCCCCAAGCAGATTGCTTCAGTTCCAGACAATGATCCAACATGTTGGACAAAAAAATGTTTCGGGTCACCCTCATACCACTACTCCCCCAAAATATTTTCCTCTAGAGGTTTCTTTGTTAGTTTCTTAGTTGAAACAAGTCTATTCAGAAAGGACACCGAGAGCCAAATGTCACTTGTAATGTTAATGTCAACAGCCTTCAGACTGGTAGATAGTGGTTGGTAAATAGGAATGCAGGTTTGCTTTTCCAGAATTTGGATTCCTGAGTAAATAGGTGGGAGCCTGGCAAACTGTAGAAGCTTGGCCATTTTTCCGAATTAGTGATTCTTGTCTCCTTCCAGCACTACTGCGTCAGGATGTCACTGTGTATTAGAGAAAGAGGATGGTAAGTGTTTGTTTGCTAGGAAGAGGACCAAGAAAATGTTTTCTGACAGGAGTGGCCACCCTTCATTTTTATATATAATTTAAGGAGAGGAAGGGAAATTCTGGGTAAGAAGATGACTGTTCAGCTCAGGCAGACTGTCATGGAGAAAAATTCAGTGAAGATGCTTGGAGTCTTCTAGGTTTTGACACAGAACTGGGTGGTGAGATGAAGAGCTGTATTCTATGCTCCTCCATCCTTAACACCCCTCCCTCCCAACTTCCCTCCCTCTATTCCTTCTCTCCCTCCTTGTTGAGGGCCTACAATATACTAGGCAATGAAAAATTGGCAATGAAAAGGGTAAATGTGGTCTCTGAGTAGTGTGGGGGTAGAGGCTAGGGATCCACTGTCTGGATTGCATAACAGTAATGCTAGGTAAAACTTGCTCACGGCATATTCCAGATAGGATATTCTGAGAGCCCTGATGAACCAGGGGTGAGAAACTCAAGGGACTGGGCTCAGCAAAAGGGACCTGTTCAACTCTGGCAGTCCTGCTGCTGCAACCCAGGGGTCCTAAGCCTCTGGCCCCCACTCCGTCACCTTTCTTGTCTCTGTCTCGAGAAGAAGGAGTCTGTGAATATTGTTGCCTATTCTTGGTAAGACAGACACTTCCCTGCTAGTTAGACATGACCTCATCCCTTGGTAGAAACTCCTGCCTAGAGCTGAGTGCATGGATAGATGCAGAAAAGAAGTGGAAAGGGCCTGACCCAGTCCATGGCCCAAGCTCCCCATGCTAGGAACATCAGATTGTACTGCCCTAGAGCATCTGCACGTTTCTGGGCTCAGCACAGTTCAGCACACAAGATACCATCCTGAGATTTTAGCTTCCCTGGGCTCTTTCAGCTAGCTTGGCCATAAAAAGGGGGGCCCACCAGACAGAGCAGCCAAAGCATGTAGTTTGCTTTTGCCTTCTGCGTTAGACAGAGTCTGGGAGGCAACAAACCTGGTGTATGCAGATAGCTGGAAGAGTCAGAGAGAACCTGGGCCTGCCGGGAAGACAAAGATGACATGGATAAGGACAGCTGCAGGTGGTGGGGTTGGCCATGGCCAGGCCCAGGCTTACCAGAGAGGACCACAGGTGAATGTCTCTAGGGAATTAGGATGATTGTGATTTATTGGGTCAACCCTGAGCTTGGTAAGCCTTCTGGGTCATACTCTCCCAACTTTAGTTGGAGGTAGATGAGACACACACCCAGGCGTTCACAAGTACCCTTTTAAAAATAATTTAATTTTCTGCAAGTTAAAGTCTGGCAGTCCCAATGGGTGACAGATGTTCTGCCTGCAACATCTCACTTAATCCTTATAAAAATCTCATGATGGAAGGACTGTCAGCATTTCCCACTTAAAAATGAGGAAACTGAGACCCAGAGAGAGAAGCAAACAGGCTGAATCCACTTTTCCTTCTATTTGTAACTTACTCATGTCTGGATCACTCTTAACTTCCCTGAAGATTTCAGCCCCTGTCTCACTGCCACTCTCCCAACATTGCTGTTGTTATTCGTGGTGGTTTCAATATCCAGGAACATGACCCTCCCATTACTCTGCCCTCTCATTTCCTTGACAGTGTCTTTCCTAGTGACCTTCTCCTCAACTCTTAACTCAGCCACTCTTACTTATTCGTCATAACCACAGCTCCTTCATGACCCCACCTTCAACTCTCCCCACTCTGACCACCGCCTTTCATATGTTGAGCTCACTCCCTCTGGGACCCCAATCCCAGCAATCCTTTGATTCTACCAGAGCTACAAGGCTTTGATTATACCTCCCTTTTACTGGTTTTCATTCCCTTTAGGGGCCTCTCTCCCTCTTTGCAGTGCTTATCCTTCATGGCAATTGCTAAAATCATTCCTATACATATCATCAACTCTCTTGTCCTCCTCTTATTTCATCCTTCTTGCTGGACAAAAGCCTGACCTTAGTTGAGTCTAACTCTCCACTGCCCTGTTCCTGCCTCTGCATAGTAAATGTGGCTGCACAACACACAACCGCTCTGATCAGGCATGCTATCAACTACCTCCAACCTCGGGTACCCTCCCTCTCTCCTAACAAGTATTGCAAACCTTCTCCTCTCTTCGGTCTTCTGACACCTCCCCTTCCTCCTAACTCTCAAAGGACGACCTTGTCTCCCATTTTGCTTGGAAAATAGGAGTCATCAGAAGAGAAGCACCACATGCTGACATGCTCACATATTCTACCTTCATGCATCTGCATTCATGGACTACTCCCTCTTTTTGCTGTGGATGAAGTGTTCTTGCTCCCATCTAAGGCCGTCTCCTCCATTTTGGTGCTGGATATCAGCCCCTGATGCCTACTCAAGCACAGGGCTCCTGGAACCTTCCCTTCTTTCTCCTTCATTGTCAATTTATCCTTTTCCCTATTGGCTCAGTATAAAACATGCTGCTATTCTCTCATCTTAAAAAAGAATTTCTCTTGACCCCACTTTCCTCTCCAATTACAACTACAATTTTCTGTTCCATTTTATAGCAAAGCTCCTCAGTTGAGTTGTCTACACTCATTGTTTCCACTTACCCTCCCGGCATTCTTTCCTATTCCATTCAATAAGACTTTCACACCCACATCCACTTTCTCCACTGAGATTGTTCTTATCAAGGTCACAAGTGACTTTTATGTTCCCAAATCCAGTGGTTGGTTCTCAATCCTCATACTACATGACCTATCAAGAGCTATGACATAGATGATTACTTCCTCCTCTCTGGTACACATTTTTCACTTGGCTTCCAGCCTAATATGCTCTTTTGTGTGTTTTTCTTCCTGAATGACTACTTTTTATATTCTTTCTGGATTTATTCTCTTCTCCTTGATATCTTAATTTTGGAATGCCCCAAAGATGTGCCCGGTCCTTTGAATTCTCCTTTTATCTACTTACACTCATTGCCTTAGTGATCTTATATAAGAGCATTAGATACCATCCATATGCTGATGACTCCAGAAGTTACATTTAGCACATCCTTCTCCTCAACTTGACTCATATATCCACTTGCCAAGTTGATATTTCTACTTGGATGCTAAATTGTCACTTCACACTTAACAGGACTAACTCTGGATCTAGCCTTCTCCACCTTATTTAGTTTCCCCCACCCTTTCACTTGCTTAGGACAAAAAAAAAAAAATCTGTCCTAATTTGCTATAGTGTATTCTCCATATATCAGTTGGAGAGATACTTAGAAAAAGTAGTCAGATCATGGCACTCCCCTGTTCAAACCCGCCAACAGTGTCCCATCCACTCAAAGTAAAAGTGGAGTCGTTATGTCATCCTATAAGGACATGCATTTCTAGCCCCTCCATTCTCCTCCTGATTTTATTTCCTATGGTTCTCTCCTTCCCTCAGTCTACTCCAGCCACTCTCACTTCCTTGCTATTCTCCCAGTACATTCAGCATGGACAAGACCTTTGTACTGGCTATTTTCTTTGCTCGGAATGCTCTTTCTCCAGGATCTCAATGACTAACTTCCACAACTCATTCAAGTCTTTGCTCACATGTCACTTTCTCAGAAGCCTTCCTTGACTGTCTTTTTAAAAAATTGTAATCCTTCTCCATTTGCCATCACCCTATTGTACTTCTTTTTCCTTCATAGTACTATGACCATATGACATCACATACTATATATTTTACCTATTTGTTGTCCCTGTCCTCTCTTGGGTAAGCTTCTCGAGGGTAGGAAACATTGCTGTTTTATTCACAAATAGAGTCTAGAACATGTTTTGAAACGTGATAGACGCTCCATGAATGTTGAGTCAATCAGAGCAGTTTACTTGTCTAAGATAACATAGCTACTAAGTGGTTGAGCCAAGATTCAAAAGAGATAGATCTGACCCCAGTGCTGTGGTCTTTCCTCTCACTGTGTTGCCACTTTGAGCAGGATATTCCCTTCTTAGCACACTGTGGAAACCAGAGGCTTAATTGGGGCTGACTCTCAACTAACTTGGGGAAATAAAGGGTGGGCTGATATACGGAAGTTTGAACACTTAACAGATTCTCTAGGATAGTAAGTTGAGTATACAGGTTTTCAAGTCAGGAGGATCTACAGGGTATTAGTGAAATACATCAGCCAAAGTGAAATAAGTCAGACAAAGACAAGTGAAATAAGTCAGACAAAGACAAATCCCATATGATTTCACTCATATGTGGAATTTAAGAAACAGATGAACCTAGGGGAAGGGAAGGAAAAATAGAACAAGATAAAAACAGAGAGGGAGGCAAACAGTAAGAAACTCTTTTAACTCTAGGAAACAAACTGACGGTTGCTGGAGAGCAGGGAAGGATGGGATAACTGGGTGATGGGCATGAAAGAGGGCACTTGATGTAATGAGCACTGGTGTTGTATGCAACTGATGAATCACTAAATTCTACCTTTGAAACTAATAATACACTATTGGTTAACTAAATTGAGTTTAAATAAAAATTGAAAAGAAAAATAAAACCAGGAGGACCTGGAGTTTGAACTTCTATTTTATTACTTTTAGTTATGGGAAATGGAACAAACTATTCACCTCTTCTGCATCTCAGTTTTTAATCTGTAATAATATACACATCATATAACCATTGGGAGAATCAATACCAAAACAATGTAAAATGCTTAGGGTAGTTAACAATAAATAACACCAATAACAAAATAAGTCAACACCTAAATAAATAAAAATTTATACTAAAGCCTACAAATGGCAATTTAAATCTTTTTATAGTTGACATGAAATGTTACATTAGCTTCAAGTGTACAACATAGTGATTCAACTATGGTTAGGCAATTTTTATTATTGTTACCACTTTATTTTGACCATCGATTTCAAATCTTGACCTTTTGCTCTTTGTGGTTTTTAATTATTGGAGTGAGAGCAAGACTGGCTCATGGGAAAGAAAACATAAAATATGGGAGAAGCCCTTGATTTCTTCTCTCTCTCTCCTTCCAGATCTGATTCATATATCAAAAATATACTCTGAATCTGAATTCACTTTTCTTTAGCTCTGGTGATCACACCAATGCTGTCCTGGTTAGCACCTCCAGGCATACACAGGTTACCATTGTTGAACTTGATTAAGTCTGTAATCTTACCAGTCCCCAAATCAATCTGAATGAATTTGTTCTGCTTGATGAGATCAGCGTTGTGGATAGTGTCAGCATCAGGCATCACTAGATAGTAGATTTCTTGTGTGCCCGCATAGATCTTTCTCATTTTGCACAACTTGCATTTGGTCTCTTCAGGAGTAATCTCATGAACAGTAATACGATTCTTGGTGTCATCGTGAGATGGAGGTTGTCTCCAGTCTTGTCAGTGCTGATGACTTCCATTAAACCAACAATGTGGTTTAAATCAATGTGGACCTTGCCATCCATCTCAGTGAACTGCTATATGCAACTCTTCTCTACTTTCTATTAGGGCATACTCAAGTCTGTCCTTAAAGAAAGTGACAAGGGGGAGCCATTCTTGGCCTGTGGGCACTGATGAATGGACAGAGAGTAAGCATCCCAGTCCATTTGTCCAGATTCAACTCTTTGAAGCTGCATTGTGTTACAATGGCTCTTTGGGACCATGAGCTGTGGCTGTGCTGGGCAGGAACCAAGAGGCCCTAGAGTTTTGAGTTTTCCAGAATGTCATATTAAGGGAATCATATATTATGTAACCTTTTGAGACTGGCTTCTTTTACTCAGTATGATTCCTTTGAGATTCATCCATGTTGCATTATCAGTAATTCATTTCTTTTTATTCCACATTCACTGCCTATACATGTCAGTTTGTTTATACATTCACTCAGGGAAGGACATGTGGGTGCTCCTAGTTTTTGGCAGTTATGAATAATGCTTCTATAAACATTCCTGTACAATTCTTGTGTGAAGATAAACTTTCAGTTCTTTAAGGTAAATAGGAGTGGGATTGTTGGCTATATGGTAAGTGGTAACTCGGATAAGTTACTCAGTTTTTGGAATGGATACTATTTTACATTACCACCAATGAATTATGAGAGTTCCAGCTCATCCATATTCTTACCAGAGCTTGGTATGGTCAGTTTATTTTCTGTGTAGTGGTATCTCATTTAATTTGCATCCCCTAATGGCTAATATGTTGAGCATCTTTTTATGTGCTTTTTTGCCATCATTGTATCTTTTTGGTGAAGTGTCTGTTCAAATCTTTTCCATTTTTTAAATTGAGTTTATTTTCTTATTATTGAGTTTTGAGAATTCTTATATATATTCTGGATACAATTCTTTTATAAGAGGGTTTGTGAATATTTTCTCAGAGTCTGTGACTTATAGTTTCATTCTTTTACTGTCATCTTTCAAAAAACAAATTTTAAATTTATCATTTTTTCTTTTTTTCTAAAGATTTTATTCATTTATTTGACAGAGAGAGACACAGCGAGAGAGCGAACACAAGCAGGGGGAGTGGGAGAGGGAGAAGCAGGCTTCCCGCTGAGCAGGGAGCCCAATGTGGAGCTCAATCCCAGGACTCTGGGACCATGACCTGAGCCGAAGGCAGACGCTTAACAACTGAGCCACCCAGGCGCCCCTCATTTTTTTTCTTTTATGATTATGCTTCTGGTGTTAGAGCTAAGGAATCTTTTTTTTTTTTTAATTTTATTTATTTATTTGAGAGAGAGAGGAGACAGAGAGCACAAGTTGGGGAGAGGGGCAGAGGGAGAAGGAGAAGCAGACTCCCCGCTGAGCAGGGAGCCTGATGCAGGGCTTGAACCCAGGATCCTGGGATCATGACCTGAGCTGAGGGCAGACACTTAAGTGGCTGAGCCACCCAGGTGCCCCAACTAAGCAATGTTTTCTTAGACACAGTGTGTTCTCCTCTGTCTTGCTCTAGAAGCTTTATAGTTTAGGTTTTATATTCAGATCTATGAACCGTTTTGTGTTAACTTTTACATAAGGTGTAAGGTTTAGGTCAAGATTTCTTTTACTGCACATAGGTATTCAGCCTTTCCAGCTTCATCTGTTCAAATATTCTTTCTCCATTGAGTTGCTTTTGCATGGCTGTCAAAACTCATTGATCATATTTGTGTGGGTTTATTTCTGTGCTCTCTATTCTCTTTCCTTGACTTTGTATCTATTATTTCACTAGTATTTAGTGTTTGTATTTTTTGGCTTTATATTGTCTGAAAATGAGGTATGTTGAGTCCTTCAGGTTCATCATTCTATTTCAAATTGTTTTAGCTTTTTCTCCTTCCTTTCCTTTTCATATACATGTTTGAATAAGCTTGTTCATATCTACCAGAAGTTCTGCTGGGAGTTTTACTTGAATTGTGTTAAGTCTATAGATCAGTTTGGGGAAAACTGACATCTTAACTATATTGAGTCTTTGAACCGTGAACATGTTCTGTTTCTCCATTATTTAGGTCTTCCTTCACTTCTTTCCTTAGTGCTTTATAGCTTTTGACGTATAGATTCTACATTTGTTTTATAAGAATTTTATCTAAGTATTTTTTTTAGCTATTGGAAATATTTTTTTAAATGTTTAGTTTCTAATTGTTCATTACTGTGTATAGAGATATGATTGATTTTTCTGTGTTGACATTATATCCTGTGCCCTGGCTAAACGTATTTATTGGTGCTTTGTAGATTCTCTGATTTTCTACATAGACAAGCATGTTGTCTGTAAATATGGATTGTTTACTCTTGAATGAACACTTAGTTTAGATCCATTTATTAATATGACTAGTAAAATAGTCAATTACATGCTTTTACATTGGTTTAAAGATTTATAAAGTATTTTAGAACAAAATGTTGACAACAAAGTTTTGCTGGATTTCAACCCCAGATTACTGGCTCAGAGGTTTGTTTTTTTTTTTTAAAGATTTTATTTATTTATTAGAGAGAGAGAGAATGAGAGAGAGCACATGAGAGGGGGGAGAGTCAGAGGGAGAAGCAGACTCCCCACCGAGCAGGGAGCCTGATGTGGGACTCAATCCCGGGACTCCAGGATCATGACCTGAGCCGAAGGCAGTCGCTTAACCAACTGTGGCTCAGAGGTTTTTACTTGGTTAATGTATTGAATAGTTTTTACAGTATTCATCCATCATTTATTTCTTGCACTCTCCTCAATGCGGATATTAATAGAGATTCTTTGATTTTCAACTGGGTCAGAATTTCTTCCCTTTCTTTGGGTCCATAATTTTCACAAACACTCTTATTATTGAGATAAATCTCAGTCTCTAACACATAATACACAGAATACAAACCCAAACCATCTAACATGGTATGTTCATACCTTGAATTTTTAGTGCTGAAGCTATTGTTTTGGCAATACCATAATTTCTACTGCAAAACAACACAGATGACTACTTTGCTTGACCTTGGTTAAAAATCCAAACTCTTAAAACTTTTTCAAAGCTACTGACAAACTTAAATGAGAAGAGAGAGAAGCTTATTACCCTGATCGGTCAAAAGTTAAATGAATTTCTCAGACTGATGTTGTGGAGACGCCCACACAGTACAGGATAATTAACACTCATTCCTCAATGGAGACCTTAGAGATTAGATGAAAAAGGGTGTGGGCCTCAAATCTAGTCCCCCTTCTCCTCCCCTCAGGGATGCAGTTATTGGGCAGGAATGTTCATTGAAAGCTCCAACTGAAATACAATTGGAGATAAATCACCGTTCGTGTGCATGCTGGGAGATTTTCTGCCTTTGATATTTAGGCAGAGTTTGTTTAAGAAATGATTTTAATAGCAGTTTATAATAAAAGTGTTCTAAACATTTTAGTATTTCATTAGTATTTATTATTTCATTAAGTGGTAACACCCTATAAAACTGGTGGTAATATTATTCCCAAATAAGAGGGGGACTGAAAATTGACCATTGGATTTAACAACTTGGAGGTCACTGGCCACCTTGATGGGAGCAAATTTGGGGGAGTAGAGTAGTATTTCACTAAATGCTAGTGAAATAATAGATACAAAGTCAAGGAAAGAGAATAGAGAGCACAGAAATAAACCCACACAAATATGATCAATGAGTTTTGACAGCCATGCAAAAGCAACTCAATGGAGAAAGAATATTTCAACAGATGAAGCTGGAAAGGGTGAATACCTGTGCGCAGTAAAAGAAATCTTGACCTTTAATCCTCCTGGTGAGGATTAAAGAGTGTGAAGAGAGAGAACTTGGGCCAATAGTATAGACAGCTCTTTTGAGGAGTTTTATTGCAAGGGAGGGCAGAGAAATGGCAAAGTAGCTGATGTGAGAAGTAGGGTCAAGAGAAGCTTTCTTTTTGCCCCCTCTTGTTTCCCTCCCTCCCCTCCTCCCTCTCTCCCTTCCTTCTCCTGATGGGACAAACCATAATATTTTGTATATTATTGGGAATTTTTCAGTAGATAATTATTATTATCATTGTATTTGATATCAGTAGATCATTGTATTAATCCTCTAATTCAATAGCACATATGATAGAAGATGAGATATTCAGATATAAATGAAGAAATAGGTTTAGATAGACTCACATATGGTTTATCTATGGTAGGAGGGAAGGTCAAATGTGTGGATAAGCATGCTAGCAGGTAGACATATTGGTGGTGAGAATCTGTAGACATTTTCTTTCTGTTGTTTCACTTTTTTTTCCCCAGTGAAATAGGAAGGAAAAATTATTAGCAGAGAATAAGAATGGCAGGGGGAAGGCAATGGAAGTTTGAGGAGAGGAGGTCTGAAATAGGTTTTAGGAAAATTTCAGAGTGAATGGATTCAGGAGATAGGATATAATTGCTGGAGGACAATGAGAGTCCATTTGAGGTTCATGGTCAGAAATTCAAAATGAGGCCAGCTAATGTGGTTGATTTTTTCTAACCACATTCACCTCCCTGGGTGCCTGTGTGGAGTAGGTAGAGAATTAGATTTTACGAGGATTGTCTTTTTGCCAAGGAAAACAGTAGATCAGGAGAGGGGCACAGGAATGGAGGCATGTGTGTGAGAGTGATTATAATGACAGCCCATGGAAGTGAGACTGGTATGAAAAGAGACAGGGCTTTCAGGGGAGAAGGAAAGTGGAGAGGTTAGGAAAACAAGATGCAACTACATGTCGTGTACAAGAGACCTGCTTGAAAGGTGAAGTTGCCAGTGTCTTATAAGACTAACTGTAATCTTCCCGTACAATCTTAATGTTCAGTTTTCTCATCCATCAGCTGGGTGGGGGCGAGGATGTGCAGGAGGGAGTGCTAGGGGCAGGAGGTGGCTTTGAAGTCCTGCTCGGTGAAAAGGTACTGAGTGTGACCTGTGTGCCCGGCACCATGCCAAGTGACTGAGCTTGCCTCACTGAATCCTCAGCGTGTTGTAATGCTTCCTTATGTTACCGCCATCCCAGGTCACTCCTCAGAACCTGTACTGGATTCCCTGCAAGGCTCCTTCTATCCCTTACTCTGTCCTCAGACCCCACAGAACTTGCATCTCCAGATAGCCCCCATTTCACCCTCTGGCAGTAATAGCTCCTCCAGAGCAAACCCCCCAGGTCACTGCTCACCCCCCCACAAGAGACGCATCACCATCTCACTCTTAGAAAAGACAGGCTCCCTAAGGACACACTTCCTTGGCATTTACCCAAGGGAGTTGAAAACTATGTCCACACAAAAAGCTGTACATGGATGTTTATAGAGGTTTTATTCATAATTGCCAAAATGTAGAAGTAGCCATGCTGCCCTTCAGTGGATGAATGGATAAATAAACAGTGATACATCCAAACAATGGAATATTATTGAATACTTAAAAGAAATGAGCTATCAAGCCATGAAAAGACATAGAGGAAACTTGATTGCATGTTGCTAAGTGAAAAAAAGCCAATCTGAAAAAGGTACACTCTGTATGAGTCCAACTAGATGACATCCTGGAAACCATAACTATGGAGACAGTAAAAAGATCAGTGGTTGTCAGGGATTGGGGGTGGGATGGTGGAGAGGGATGAATAGGTATAGCACAGAGGACTTTTAGGGCAGTGAAGCCACTTTACTCTGTATGATACTGTAATGGTAGATACATGTCATTATACATTGGCCCAAACTCTTAGGACATACAACAACAAGAGTGACCCCTAATATAAGATACAGACTTTGGGTGATAATAATGTGTCAGTGTAGGTTCATCATTTGTAACCAATGTCCCAGTGGGCGATGTTGGTAATGGGGGATGCTATGCATGTGGGAGGGGGCGATATATGGTAACTCTCTATACTGTCTGCTCAATATTGCTGGGAACCTAAAACTGCTATTAAAATAAAGTTATATAAAAAAAAAGAAGACGGATAGCTTACTGAGTTGGAGGCCATGGGGGAGGCAAAAGATCAACAGAGTTGGGATGTGAGAGGCAGATGGAGGAGTTTGAGTGAGTAATCAGTGTGAGTATGATGCTGAGACTAAGGAGAATTTGCATTTGTTGGTCATGACAGGTATAGGCTCAGGTGGGCTCATGGTGACTACCGTAAGACGGCTGGAGGAGATGAGCTCATGAAACTGAGCTAGGCTATGAAAAGGATCATCTGTGTATATAGTAAAGTGCCAGGAATTGAAGCCCAGGGACTAAAAACATGGAGAAATGACAGAGCGATCCACTGTTGCCGGCAGCAATGATGAGGGATAATGGGTGATCTAATCTGATGAAGTATGATTCAAGGGTGAATGTTCGTAAGGAGGAGAGATGGAGGAAGGTCTGGAAGTGGTAAGGATCAGCAAGAGAGATATGCCCACCCTCCTTTTCCAGGCCCAGGGGTATGCAACCTGTGGGAGCAAAAGCTTGCAAGGACTGCAGGGAAGTGTGTCCTTAGGGAGCCTGTCTTTTATTTTTTTTTTTAAGATTTTATTTATTTGACAGAGAGAGAGACAGCGAGAGAGGGAACACAAGCAGCGGGAGTGGGAGAGGGAGAAGCAGGCTTCCTGCCGAGCAGGGAGCCTGATGCGGGGCTCGATCCCAGGACCCTGGGACCATGACCTGAGCCGAAGGCAGATGCTTAACGACTGAGCCACCCAGGGAGCCTGTCTTTTTTAAGAGTGAGATGGTGATGCGTCTCTTGTGGGGGGGTGGGCAGTGACCTGGGGGGTTTGCTCTGGAAGAGCTATTACTGCCAGAGGGTGAAGTGGGGGCTATCTGGAGATGAAAGTTCTGTGGGGTCTGAGGACAGAGTAGGGGATAGAAGGAGCCTTGCAGGGAATCCAGTACAGGTTCTGAGGAGTGACCTGGGATGGCGGTAACATAAGGAAGCATTACAACACGCTGAGGATTCAGTGAGGCAAGCTCAGTCACTTGGCATGGTGCCGGGCACACAGGTCACACTCAGTACCTTTTCACCGAGCAGGACTTCAAAGCCACCTCCTGCCCCTAGCACTCCCTCCTGCACATCCTCGCCCCCACCCAGCTGATGGATGAGAAAACTGAACATTAAGATTGAACACACATGGCTGAATCCTTATTAATTGTAGCTGGAATCACTGAAATAATTAATGGATGTGAAATGCGGGTAAGAACCTGAGCCTGGTGCTCATTATTCCAGATGAAAATTGAAAAGCTTCAATCCATGTTTTAGCTTTCATGCGTACACTTAATTGGTTCATTAACCTTCACCATATCAATAAGCCCATGCTCCAAAGGATCATAAAAGACCAATATTCTTCAGCATTTAATCTCCATTTAGGAATGCAGATTCAAGGAAGGTAGTTGAAGTTTTCGCACATGAGTCAGATAGCCAGCATTTCTTGCCTTGACTGTCCCAGGAGCATTTAGACAACCCTACATCCTCAAATCCAAGGTTGTACCCTGAGGGTGGGGCGGGGTGGGGCTGGCTCCCTGCTCCAGTGACCTGCTCAAAGGCCCTACTCTCTCACTCCGCCACTGGTCACCCACTGCCTCCTTGAATGTTTTATTTGCCTTTGCAGGAGGCCTTCCTTTATCTATCCCAGACTTAATCCCTGCGTTTCCCAGTGGGGTCTCATGTGCTAAGTGTTTCAGGCTGTGCGAAAGATGGTTTGTACGTGAGCCATTGGTGATCTCAGAGTTTTTCAGCACAGGCCTGACCAGTCTTTGCATGGGAAGATTGCCTGTGTGGTTAGTGCTTGTGCTCTGGAGAATCAGAGCGTCTGGGTTCCGATCCCACCTCTGCTGGATACTGGCTGCATGATTTTGAGTGTATTCTCAATCTGTCTGTGTGCTGTAGTTTATTTGGTATAATGGAGATGATAATGCTCTTTACTTTTTGCTGCAAGGTGTAAGTTAAATAAGGTAATTTATAAAAGTTGCTTAACACAATGTGTGACAAGTATTAGTCAGTATTATGATACCCGTGCCTTGTAGGTTAGCAGCGAGCGTGGAAAATTTGTCTCCTTTGGGGTATTGATCTTCAAGTGCCTTTTCTAATAAAGCTGACACACCCCTCATTGGATTCAATCCCCCAGCTTCACCCTGTGTCAGCGTTCAGGTGGAACGCACAGGCAGTGCCTGGATGCTTGGAGCAAAGGGTTGGAGCAGAGTCCTTGATAATTCACAGTGGGTGGCGAGCCTGAATCCTCAGGTGACTGCACTGCCTTTCTGAGTCAGGCATTGTTGACAGGACCTCTGTTGGTACTTTGGTTTCCAACCCGATTTTTGGTTTACTTAACTGGCAGATTCTGACATTGTAAGGGGCTCCCTAACCCATCACCATGACATTGTGAAGTCCCAGAAGTCATGGATAGCTCTGCTTGTTGATTTTGTAACAAATCCCCTCTGATGGATTTAGAGGCTTGCTTAAGAAGAGTAGTGGCTGACGAGTAATTCAAGTATTTTATTTACTATTTCAGCAAGTATTTTTGAGTACCCACTGTGTGCCAGGTACTGCGGATACAGATCTAAATGAAACACAGCCCTTGCCCTTGAGAAATGACACGTAAGCAGGTATGGACCACAAGGTGACCCAAGTGCCTTGCTGCAGATAAGGAGGCCTTCGAAGAAGAGGCAGAGTATAAACTGAGACCCGAGGCTGAGTAAAGCTAGGAATGGCAAGGCAGGTCAGGGAGGAGAGGTAACAGGGAATGGACACTCCAGGAAGAGCGACTGGCAAGTGCAGAGGCCTGGAGGGGAGAGAATATTCGCTGATGTGTGGACTGTGATGGGGATTAGCTACTTTAACCATCACATGGCCGTGTGCATAGGTTATGCACCTTATCCACTGTTTTCTATAACTTCACGTAATTAAATAAACATGAACATGCTTAGGTATCAAAAGAGGAATTCTTGTACACTCTGTGCACATCCTTATTATACAGATTAAAGATGCTACTTGGTTCTCTCTTGGGGAACTCCCAGAAGAGCCTTTTCTCTGCTTTCTGCTTTTTATACTGGAACCACAGGGAACTGAGACTGGAAGGCAGGTCTCCCTATGTGAACCTTGTTCCATCCTCACACCTCACAGCCACCTGGCCTCCTCCCTCCTCACATCCTCTCTCTCCCTCTCTCCCTGTCCCTGTCCCTCTCTCTTTCTTTCCCTCCCTCCCTCTTTACTTCCCCACCCCTCCCCCGCACACACCCATCACTCCATCAACCGTTCAGTCAGTGCTTCATGGTAGGGTGGTTGCTCTAAGCTATGAATCAGGACAGTAGTCAGGATGTGTGAGTTGAAAGAGGAAGAGGGACCCTGGGGGTTCATTTACAGAGAAGCAGCCCCACCTTTTCCCCTGCCTTCCTGCTCTGCCCACATCGGGTTGGCCGAAGCATGATTGGTTGGTCTTTGTATGCAGTAGAATGGGAGACAATATAAAAACATATGACAGTTACAGTTATTACTATTAGTTAGCATTTACTGAATACTTACTATGTACCAGGCCTCAGGCCGAATGCTTTACGTATTTAGCTCATTGAATTCTCACCACAAACCTAAGACATAGATACTGTCATCAGTCTTCTTTGATAGACATGGGGACTGAGGCCCAGAGACTTCACTGGCACCTGGGATTTGGACCTGGATGTGGCTGACTCCAGATTCCATAATGCTCATCCTGGGAAGGACTCAATCTGATAAAAACACTAACTTTCTTGGCACGTGCTCTAAAACCCTGAGCACCACCCCGAAGGGGTGGGTTCAAGGTCCTTCCTGGTGAAGAGAAAGAGAGAGATGAGGGCCTGCTGGGTAAGAACCAGAGGTGCTGAAACTGAGTAAGGCATTATCCCATACATGCACATCCGGAGAAGGTCAGGGAGCTGAGTTTGGCCTGCAGTCTAAGTTATCAGAAGATGTGTTGGCAATCAGGAAGTCAGGGTGGAAGTCCTCACTAATTCCTATTGCTCCCAAGGCCCTCAGCCTCTCATCAGAGTGCTCATCTAGCTACACCCCCCCCCCCCGATCTTTCTGGTGTTAGGACTCTCAGCAGGATATCATCCACCCCCGTTCTGTAACGTGTCCCCTTGCCCCATCCAGGATCGCTGTTGACATGGAGAGTTCTGGGAATGAGTGGGAAGCCGAGGGTTTGCAGAGTCTCCCCCCCTGCAGTGACTGGGGGACCTTGTTGTTCATTCCTCAGATAGGTGGAGAAATAGCACAACAGGATGAGGCGGCATTGCTTGTGCTAGGTTAATTCCAAAGTGGGCAGCACGGTGACTGTGGCTCATGGAGGCAAGCGTATTTTTAGGGTCTGTTTGGAGTCTTGTTGGAGCCAAAGCATACAGTATAGCTGTGGAGTGATGCTGAATTAACAACTCCCTGTTCCTGGATCCTTGCAAAGCTTTCATCCACAAGCACACCTGAGTCACTATGGTCTGCGGATTGGCTCATGGGAGAACTCCCATAGTCATTCATATCTTCATTTACTCCACAAAAATGAATAGAGATCTCCTACATGCTGACCACTGTGCTAGGGCCCTGGAGATGCACGGAAGAGTGAGGCAGGCGTGGTTGCTGCCTTCATGGACCTGACAGACCAGAGGAAAAGGGAGATAGTGAAGGTCCTGCAGTGAAGTGTGATGAGGAGCTCACCTTTATGTGCAAACTAGACCTGAGTTTCTGTACATCTGATCTCACAGTAATTCCTGGGAAAATATTTCATTACAAATAAACCCAGCTAGTAAGCAGTAGAAACAGTATGAGTCTGTTAGCTTGTAAGCTTGAGGGCTTTCCAGTGATTGATTCTCACAAAGATGTTCCACCAGTTCAACATGTGCTTACTGAGCCTTCTCTGTTCTAGACGTTGGGCCCAGCATTGGAGATGCAAGAAGGAACAAAATGCAGTGGCTGCCTACCCATGGTAGAGACAACACATAACCCAGTTGTTTCAGTATGAGGCTGCAGTGCTAGTCATTCACTCCACAACTACTCATTGAATACCCACTCTGTGACACGCACGGGTCTAGATCATTGAGATACAGCTATAAGCAAAGCAGAGGCCCTGGCCTTGAGGAGGTTATGTTTTACTGGGGGGCATTGGGGCTGTAGATTGCTATTTTATACAGATGGTGTGAAGGTTTATGCAAAATCGCCTCCTCTGGGAATCCTGGGGAGGTGATTTTGGATAGACAGTTGAAGTTGGTAAAGGAGGGAGTTATGTAGATATACAAGGAAAATGTTCTGGACAGGGGGTCATCAGTGCAAAGATGGAGGAGAGTGCAAAGGCAGAAGAGGGGGGCATTTGGTGTTTTTGAGGCATAGCCAGTTGAGGCCAGTTCCTGGGGGAAAGTGGGTGAGCAGGACAACAGGAAGGGATGAGGCCAGAGGAACAGCAGGGAACACTGGTCAGGACTGTGCTTTTTACCCTGGTGAGGTGGGGAGTCATTGGAGGGTTTCAAGAAGCAGTTTCCATGATCTGATGGAAGCTTGAAGAGCATCACTTTGGCTGTTGGGATGGGATACATTTTAAGGGGCAAGAGCAGAAGCGTGAAGACCCATTAAGAGGCTGTTGCAGTTACTGCCCAGGGGAGAGATGAAGGTGGCCTGGCTCAGAAAGGTATATGGTCAAGGAGGTGAGAAGTGTAGATGGAATTCTGGGTATCTTTGAAAGAGAGAGCCAAGAGGATTTACTGAGGAGTTGCATATGAAGAAAGAAAAACCAACCAACCAACCAGAGGAGAGAGAAGGGTGACTGAGGTGTTTGGGCTGAGCAACTAGAAAAATAGTCACCATCTTTGAGCTGAGCACTGTGTTAGATAAGCTCATTGTTCAGCAGCTATTTCCCCCTCTATCCCCACCTCCCTGAGACCAGTATACTTCCTACCGCATGGATGTCCGCTTGGTCACGGGACTTGCTTTAGCCCAGGACCTGACAGTGTGTGACATCCAAACCTAGGTTTTAAGAGGCATCACATATTTTCTCTTGGCCCCGTGGGAAGTGTAACTTCCACCAAGAGAAGAAGGTACCACTCCCTATCTACCCTGGGCCGCAGAATGAGACCTGTAGAACAGCCTCCTCCCTTTACCCTCAGACTTGTGTGCACGTGACAGTCAACATGGACATGGAGACCACTGAGGTTTGGGTGGTTTGTTACACAACCATCTTGTGGCAGTGACGGACTGACAGAGGGACAGATGCAGGCTCACTGCTTTGGGACATCAGTGTCAGAGACTGCTGTTAGCTCTGTCTGGGTATTCAGGGAAGTTGCCCTGGAGGAAGGCAGTCATAGCTGAATCTTTTTTTTTTTAATTATTATTATTTTATTTAAATTCAATTAGACTTTATATAGTACATCATTCGTTTCAGATGTAGAGTTCAATAATTCATCATTGCATATAATACCCAATGCTCATCACATCATGTGCCCTTCTTAATGCCCATCACCCAGTTACCCCATCCCCCACCCACTCCCCCTCCAGCAACACTCAGTTTATTTCTTATAGTTAAGGGTCTCTCATGGTTTTTCTCCTGCCTTGATGACTTCCATTCAGTGTTCCCTCCCTTCCATTATGATCCTCTGCGCTGTTTCTTATATTCCACATAGGAGTGAAACCATATGATAATTGTCTTTCTCTGATTGACTTATTTCACTGAATCTTGAAGGATAAATCAGAGTTACTCAGTTCAACAGGTGGGGAAAGAGCATTCCTTGTTGGGAAATAAACAAAAGCAAGGAGAAACAAAACCCTGCTATACACACATAAGGGGAGCTATTCAAGTAGAGGTAGAGGGTGGCAGAAGACATGAATCTGGAGAAGGAACAGGAGCTGGGGCATGGCAGGTTTTGTATTCCCTGATAAGGAGCTTGGACTTTCTCCCATGGGCAGTGGGCAGCCGTGGACACTTTTTAAAGTGGGAGAATGGCATGGTTTGGTTTGCACCTTGGTGGGATCCTTCTGGCCCTGTGTGAAGGACAGCCTCAGTGTTGGGGAGTATTATGGCCTGGAGGTAGGATCATGGTTGGAGCTGGTCAAGTGCAGGTGTAAGGATGCAGGGATGAAATGGATTGGGGAAACATTTCAGTTTTAATACCAATGGGATTTAAGGGACAGAGAGAAAATGAGTCTATGTGGCATGTTTGGGACATCAAACACTGGAAGGAACTTCTCTAAATACTTAGTGGGATTATGAATGATTTTTTCCTTTTTATGCACAAATCCATTGTCTACGTTAATTGTGTATTACCAATATAATCAGAAAAAAATGTTGAGGGCGCCTGGGTGGTTCCAGTCATGATCTCAGTGTCATGAGTTCGAGCCCCACGTTGGGCTCTGTGCTCAGCGTGGAGTTTGCTTGGGATTCTCTCTCTCCCTCTGTTCCTCCCCCAGCACGCGAGTGCCCCCTCTCTCTCAAATAAACAAACAAACATAAATAAAATCCTTAGGGGAAAAAAAAAGAAAAAAAGTTTGAATGCGTTATGGTGTTTAAACAAGTCCCTAAACCTCAGTGTTGAAAAGGGGTCTGGGGTATCCAGGCTTGGTTCTAATCTTGGCTAGGGTTGCAAGCTTCTGTACTTGATAGCTCATGGCTTTGTTTCTTTGTTTAATATCAAATTAGAAGAAGATCCAAAAAGTTCAGAGCAAACATGACCTATGTATCTTATTTGTACTAACTGTATATTGTGGAAACATTTCAGAGAAACACGAATTTCGAATTGGCATCACCAGATAACATAGCCTTCCAGAGGATTATATCATAACTCACCTGATTATGGATTCAGAATAGTAAATGTTCATGAGGCTCGTTTTGAAGAGTAATTATAGCACAGTGTATGTATAGAAGTAATTTTTAAAAATTTGCTTGTGATTGCTGAAAATGCTATTAATTAAGAGGGGCTAATAACTAGATGGTGAAGTAGCAATTAAAAAAACTGCAGAGCCCTGTTAATTATAAAACAAAAACTAAAAACCAAGTCAGGCAAATTAGTACTTATGACTTCTTCGTGTGGAGGCTCATACTTCATTCTTTTCACTTTGGTGCCTCTGTCCCTTGTGTTCCCACGCCTGGGCCGTGCTGCTCTTTGCTTCCCCTGAGGTTCCCTATCCCCCTCTCAGGATTGGCTCTCAGGTACCTCCAGGGTGGTTTTCCTGATATTCCCAGGGAGCTCCACTGTCTCACGCCTGGGACCCCACTACATTTTCTTCTTGGGGCCCAACAGCCCTGAGCAAGTGCTCTCTGTAGTTTTGACAGTTTCATCCTTAACACATCAACTTCGGTCATTTGTATATTCCAGCTCAGGGCATGCCGCATGACAGGAATTAATAAATGCTGTATAAAATGACTTAATACATATAAAATTTTATTTATAGGAACTTGAGGAGCAAGAAAGGGCTAGTGTGTGGCTACCAGGGAATTGACCTAGGAGCAGCAATGGGTGGGGGGGGGACTCTTGGCTCTTGAGATGGTCTTAGAGCCAAAGCTGACTATTATGGGCTCATTATCTTGTGCACAGACATCTGTGGTGACTTTCTAAAAGTCCCAGAAGACATGGGAAAAAGATGAGTAAGTGATTGCATTTAAATAAGTTCAAATCTAATCAGGAAAATCAGATTCCAGTTTTTTGCTTGAAACTGATTTATCCAGTGAATGACTGAATAACACTCAGAAGTAGGACCTATATCTATTTTGCAAATATGAAAAAAGAAGACCAAGGCTTTGATGTTATTCCATTTATCTCCACAGATGTTGCTGTCACCTCTGATGATTCCCAGGACCTCTAACCCCAACCTATATTCGAAGGAGCTGATTTACATATTCAGCTGCCAGGTGTCATCTACTCTGGTAAGTTTCGCAGACACTTCAAACTCTGCATGCCCCAAACTGGACATATGGGTCTTCCATGTAACAAGCAAAACTGATCTTCTGCTTTCTGTTTCAGGAAGTAGAATCCCCATCCACTCAGCTTCCTGAGCTAGAAACCCTGGGTTCATCTTTGTCTTTGACAATCAGTTACCAAGATCTATGGATTATGATCCAAAGTATCTCTGTATCTGCCTCCCATATTCATAGCCCCATATCCATTGTCATGATCTTCATTCAAGTCCTTGTAATTTAGTGTCTGGACTTCTGAACTAGCTTCCTGATTGGTTTGTTTACTGGTAGTTCTTTCTGCCAGAATGCCAGCCCATCATCCCCTTGGCTAAAATGCTATAAGATAAAATCCCAGCATTTTTATTATCATACTTCAACACCCTTCACTAACATACCCATTCTATAAGCCCACTCTCCTCTAGCTACACCTGTCCACCAAGTAGACACTAGGCCTTCCATGCCTCTGCACACGCTCATTCCTCTGCCTTTATGCTTTTCTTTCTCATCTCCATTTGCCAAACTTCTCATCCTCCAAGAACCACTTCAAAATACCATCTCTTCTGGGAAGCCTTGTCTCACATTACCAGGCCATTCGTTGCACTCTCTGTGTGTGTTCGCACAACATTCTGCTCCTATTCTACCACACTGTGATTATCCCTTAACTACTCCAGTCTGTCCTTTTGCATTGAGAACAGAGTCTGGGTCTTATCCACACCTGTAGTCCTAGAACCTAGTATAGTGCCTGGCACACAGAAGGAAGACAGCCCTTTGTTGATAAATCACTTAACCACTCTCATTTGTTTACTCATCTGTAAAATGGGAATAACAATCTCTTGTTAAATCTCAACTTAGATGCTCTGTAGAAAAATACAAATTCGAAGGGATACATGCACCCTGATGTTTATAGCAGTGTTATCAACAATAGTGGAGAGAGCCCAAATGTCTATCAACTTTGAATGGATAAAGAAGATGTGGTATATATGGATACATATATTCCACATAGTAATATTCTATCATATATATATGTGTATATATACACAAACACACACACACATATGCCACATCTTGGAATATATATATTGGAATATACTGGATGGATATATAAAATATATAATGGAATATTACCCAGCCATCAAAAAGAATGAAATTGTGCCATTTGCAAGATATGGATGGAGCTAGAGTATAGTATATTATGCTAAGCGAAATAAGTTAGAGAAAGACAAATACCATATGATTTCACTCATATGTGGAATTTAAGAATGAAAACAGATGAACATATGGGAAGGGGGAAAAGAAAAAAAGGAGAGAGGGAAACAAACCATAAGAGACTCTTAGTGATAGAGAACAAACTGAGGGTTGCTGGAGGGAGGTGGGTGGGGGATGGGCTAGATGGGTGGTGGGCATTAAGGAGGGCACTTGTGATGAGCATTGGGTGTTGTATGTAAGTGCTGAATGACTGAATTCTACTCCAGAAACCAATATTGTACTCTACATTCACTAACTGAAATTTAAATAAAATAAAGAAAATGCTCTGTAGAAAGGAGAAGCAGAAAGGGCTTCATTAAGGGGTTATAAGCACCTGGCTTTGTAATTGAGGAAGATGAGTAGCAGAGCAGTGCAGTTCCTCAGCCTGAGTCATTCAGCAGTTCCTGTTAGAGCCCTGGGTCTCTTCACTCAATGCCTTGCCTTTCTACCTTTCTGGTCTGTACCTGTCAAGGCCCCCAACCTAGCATTGCCCTTAAGATCTTCTTTTATGACGTCATATCACCTGTTGACAGATGCCATGCCCTGGGGAGAATGTGACCACAAGTCTCCCAGGTGATTTGGTTCCCTTGAGTAATATCCGAAAACCTGACTGTTCTGAGAACACACCTCAAGTATTTGTTTTAGGTGAAGAAAAGCCCTAAGTCTATGTTTAAAGTCTGGTTTCTGAATTTGTAATCTTAGAGGAATTATCACTTAGGGAAATAAACTCTTGCTCCTGATTTTGTCAGCCAGATTAAAACGTTTTTCCTTTTCCTGCACATTTCCTAGAGCTCATCTCCATGTTTATGTTAAAATATCCATTTTAAGTATATAAAACATCAAGTTTCTGATATTTTGGGTGAATTCTCTGGAGTATGAACTTCTAGCAAAATTAATAATCACCAGAGAAGAGAAATTGTTATCAGATAGATTCTTGGGCCACTGTTTTCAAAGACTGTGGAGGAGAAGCTGGAGAGAGCTATTAACTCAACAGGCAAAGCCCCGGTCTTCCTCATGCAAAAGGCCAACAGCTTCATGCTGCCGTTCCCAAGAATGCAAACATGAGCTCTGAACCCCGGCTTTCAAGCGATTGTATTATTAGTAAATGTGGAATGTGTTGTATTTCCAGGATGTGTGTGTGTGTGTGTGTGAGAGAGAGAGAGAGAGAGAGAGAAAGAGAGAGAAGAGCGAGAAGCAATGTTTAGCATTTCACTGTGGCCCTTCTTAATTTTCAAAGTGTTGACCCATCAGTAATTAACAAGCCTGCTCTGAAGCCCAAAAAACCAGGCCATTGTTATTAACTTCACACTGTAGGTATGAGGGATAAAGTGATCATAATAATATGTAAGGTAATTTTGCTGCCAAGCATTTGGGGAGCTTTGCTGCTTGAGAATTGATAGTATTGAGAACATTTTAGCCTCAGTCATTCTTACAGCCCTATAATTTTAGGACTAGGTGTACAACTTGAGCTTTCTTAGTTTTCCTGAGTCTGATGCCATCGTGCTCCCCCTGTGACCAGAGCCTGTCAGCCCCCCAACTCCTCCAGATGTCTTGGGGGCAGCAAAGGAGTACAGGTGCTAGAATACCACTTGGTCTGTTTGGTAGTTGATGGAAAAGTGCATTTCCTCCATGTGCTCAGGTAGCACACGTTTTGAAGGGAAGCCTGTGCTAGGATTTCAAAGAGTATTTATTGCAGAGTTTCCGAACCCTACACTGTGTTTGAGTACATAACACTTACGGTCGCTACTAACCACATAGGTTATAAATGGGAAAGAAGGAGAGACACTTAATTTATCAGTGCCAGATGAGGTTTCTGAATGATAGAGATTCTTTTTTTTTTCCACTTTGCAATCAAATGCAGTTCTCTCTTCTTGATTGGTATTACATGGAACTTTGCCTTGGATCCAGGAGCTGCAGTGGCATTTGCCAGCTTCTTATAATTCACGGGCTTGAAGGGCAGTAGAATATACCACCTCCATTGTGCAGCTTTGGCAAAAAGATTATTTTGAGCTGAAGACAATTAAGAAGAAGCAGATACAAGAAAACCCTCTGCGTTCCCTCTATTTGACCAGAAGCGGGACCTACATTTATAAAGGGTTTCCCCTCTCTTCTCTGTACCAAGAAAGGCAGAAGTTCATCCCAGGAGTCAGCTCTAGACCCTCATCAGCCCAGAGACAGCCCCAGAAGAATCTACTAACACAGCTTGCTGAAACTAGCCCTCCTCTGCCATTCGTGCCCCTTTCTATTTACCTTCCCTGCATTTAATGCCCCTAGAAGCTCAAAGTCCTTTTCCTTTGCTTTGTTACTTCTCTCTCTCTTTTTTTAAGATTTTATTTATTAATTTGAGACACAGAGATACAGAGAGAGAGAGAGCACAAGCAGGGGGAGAGGCAGAAGGAGAGGGAGAAGCAGGCTCCCCGCTGAGCCGGGAGCCCGATATGGGGCTTGATCCCAGGACGCTGGGATCCTGACCTGAGCCAAAGGCAGACGCTTAACTATCTGAGCCACCCAGGTGCCTGTTACTTCTCTAAAAGTGTCTTCTTTTGTTAAGATCCTGTCTAAGCCCAGCTCCTACCGATCCCTTTGAACGACTCCTCTCTGACTTCTCTCATCTGTTTGTGGGATGCACATGTTAGTACAACTTGTATTTGTTCTTCTCTTGTCAATCTGACTTTTGTCAGTGTCATTTACAGGGCTCCAGCTGTGCAACCTCAGAGGGTAGAGGCTGCTTAACGGAGAAATAAAAGAACCATGACTTTTACCATTATACAGACTAAAAACCAACACTAAAATAATCCAAATGCTGGGGGGGGGGGGGGGGGGACCTTTTTTAAAAAAAAAAAAAAAAATTAATGTGGGTTTTTTGTGTTTTTATTTATTTATTTATTTATTTATTTAATTTTTTTTATTATGTTAGTCACCATACAGTACATCATTAGTTTTTGATGTAGTGTTCCATGATTCATTGTTTGCGTATAACACCCAGTGCTCGATGCAGTACGTGCCCTCCTTAATACCCATCACCGGGCTAACCCATCCCCCCACCCCCCTCCCCTCTAGAACCCTCAGTTTGTTTCTTGGAGTCCATAGTCTCTCATGGTGGCTGTTTCTTTTTAAAACTTATGGCTTAAGTATGTCTATCTGGGGTTTGATAAGCAAATGCATAGTCATGTGCACTGGCTACCACTTTCCTTCTGCTTAATTACATGAAGTTCCCTTAGTTGATCCCAGCCAGGGGTCTTGGACTATGCAAATGGAATCCAATCTTGGTGACTGACTGGAAGGAGCAGAGGGATGTTGCTGTCAAGAAGGTGAGAGAATTTCTTCCTTATGCGAAAAGCAATTCCAGATGGATGAAAGAGTTAAATACCCAAAAGTGAAATTGTAGCAACCCTAGGAAAAAACACAGATGCATTTTTCTAATAATCTGGGTAGGGAGACCTTTCTCAGACTGACAGGAGACTGAGAAAGCCCCAACCGAAAGACTGACAAATAAGAGCATGTAAACTTTGAACAACATCGCTCTTCAGAAAAACATACCCTCAGAGATACAAAAAGACAACAAGCTGAAAAATAGTTGCAACACACAACCTAGAGAAAAGAACTGATTTCTTCTTCATAAAAATAATTTTTACAAACTAAAAATCAAATGAGGAATGAACCAAGAGAAAACAGAAAAAGACAGGAAAAAACAATTCATGGAAAAGAAACACTAGTGAACAATAAACAAAATTTGTCTATTGTTTAATTTTACTCAAAAAACTCGAAGTCAAGGAGTACTGAGTGACCATTTCTCACCTGTAAATCCCACAATGAAGAAGTGTGATAACCCTCACTGGGGGCCAGGGAATGTGGGGAAGACATTCTCATAGGCCGTTGGTGACATTTATAATTTTGGACTGTCCTCTGGGAGGACCATTGTCCATCTGTAGCACAATTTTAAATGTCTGTGTGTTCTGGGACCCAACAATTCCACTTTAAGGAGTGCAAGGCTGTTCAGTGCAGCGGTCATTAAAATAAAAGCTGTAAGTAAGCTAGAGGTCCATCCATAAGGGAATGGTACATGAATTACAGTATATCTGTTCTGTGGAGCACTTCTCTAGCTCTTGGGGAGAAAGGGGTGGACTTGGAGATGCTGATATGGAGAGACTGCTCTGCAGATTTTATTATTAAGTGAAAAAAGCAAGCTGGGAACTGGGAGTATGTCTTAGTACACTTAAGGCAAAAAGCGAATGAATACATATATATTTGCATATACATATCAACGTATGCCTATGTATGAACAAAAGATTTATGCCCAGATATAAAAGAAATTTTTAATAAGTCTGAGTCTGGGAATCGAGACTGGGGCAAGGGAGAGAGTTAAGGAAGGGGAGACTTACTTCTCATTGTATACTGTTGGGTGCTATCTGAAAGTTTTTTAAAGATTTATTTATTTATTTTAGAGAACAAGAGAGAGCGCGAGCTGGGGAGGGGCAGAGGGAGGGGGAGAAAATCCCAAACAGACTCCCCACTGAGCAGGGAACCTGACATGGTGCTCGATCCCAGGACCCCAGGATCGTGACCCAAGCCGAAACCAAGAGTTGAACACTCAACAGGGCGCCCCTGAATTATTTTTTACATCATACATTCCTTTGATAAAAATTTGAGAATAAAATGGGTGATTTCTCTTTTTGTCCCTTGTTCCTGTGTGCCACTCACTGTAAAGGGAACCTCAAGGAGAAACCAACTCTTGACTGTTCCAGGCCGAGCTGCTACATCTGACAAGGAACTTTCCTTTTCTTTCTTCTTCTTCTTCTTTTTTTTTTTTTTGGTTTCAGATTTTTACTTAAACTCTAGATATTTAACATATAGTGTAGTATTGGTTTCAGAAGTAGAATTCAGTGATTCATCACTTACATAGAACCCCAGTGTTCATCATAGCACGTGCCCTCAACCAGTTTGGGACACAGCAGCAAGGCAGGACGGTGCTATCATGGTTTGGTTCTGATCCTCATTGTAGCTTAATCCAGTGGAAATAGATTAAGCCTATCTGGGGCATTTGGAAAACAAAGCTGTGATCTTTGTCCTCTTATCATTGATTTTTAATTTTAGCTCCTTCTTGTTCATTGTTAGGAAATGACAGAAACCAGCCTTCACCTTTCTGGCCTGATAGCCCTGCAGGCCATCCACTCACAGTCTTGAGGCTCCCACCAACCAAGCTCCACCACTTAGTCTTTTAACCCTAATGTGCAACTTCCAAGGGCCTCCTGAGTGTCTTTTTCATATCCCTTCAACAAAAATGGTGAAAGCTCCACTGGCAGCTGGCCGTGAAGCTGCCTGGGTCCCCACTGCCTGGTCCACCTACTGGCTGGGCTGGGCTGGTCTGGTTGGTGGATGGATGTGAGCTCACAAACCTCCTCACCCAGCCAGTCCTACAAGGCCATCTGCAGAATATCAAGGGTTTCAGTGATTTGTCTTCTGATTCTGCTCAGGGCTGCCAACTGGTGGGTATTGATAAGAAGCAGCCTCTCAAAAAATAAGGATCTCTCCTTCTCCCTTGTAAATGGATGGTCACCTGTCCCTGGGAGGAGTGGGTTCTGTTTTGGAGAGAGTGACTGAAGGTGACACTGTGGAAACCAAGTCGGGGTGCATATTACCAAGTAGCCAGTGAAGGATAACAGAATATGCCACCCCAAAAAATGACGGTAGGAGTTTAGAGCATGGCAACCCAAAATATGCCCTTTTGGTATATTGCTTATTTTGAGCTTTAGGCACTTGAAAAACAGCAAATGAAGGGAGAGGGTTTCTCTGTCTGCCCCTTCTATGCCTGAAAATAGATTCTCCAAAAGGAATGTGATTGCCATAAATGCCCTCCATGGGAGCCTCATCCACCCAGAAAGATAGACTCATCACAGGAGAGGCCCCCACATCCAGACAAACTCTGTCACAAACTATCATACTTCCCATCTCTTCTTCTAAGGACCCATTCATCTTTCCTAAAAAATCATTTACTCTCCTCTGAGAGGTGTACTTCCTCCTACCCTTTCCCTACCAGGATGGTATTTAATTCTGAATTCTAAGCTACCTCTGAGAGTTACTCATTTTCCCCTGGGTGTCTCCCTTGTACACATGAGATATACATGCTGCTAAACTTTTGTTTTCCCCTTGTTAATCTGTCTTTTATTACGAAGTTCTCAGCTATGAAGTCAGAAGGGTGGAGGGAAAATGATTTTTCCTCCCCTACAAAGGCCTATCTGTCTCCTTGGCCAGGGCTGGATATCCTTCATCACGTGGCCCTTCCGCAGTCCCTGGGGCCCACCCTCTCACCTTATACTGGGCCACAGGAGTTGTTCCATGGTGGGGACGCAGTGAATTGTTAGAGATTGAGTTTTATTGATCAGAATGTCATGAATATTATTTTAAGTGAAAAAAATCTGAACAAACAGCAGCTGAACTTCTTCTTTTAAAACTTTTTAGCAGCGTGTTCCCAAAATATAGCTGCCATAAATCCTGTGACCCTTGGGCATGAGGGGAGGGTAGCAGCTAGAAAGGAGACTCTCTGCTTGCACCCAGTTGAGAACAAACAACACAAACTCTCATACTTTCCATTTTTTCCCTGAAAGCTCATGTGTTTCCTAAAAGTCCTCTTTTTCCTTAGAAACCCTTTTCTCCCCTCCTTCGCCTTACTAAATTGGTATATAAATTCCTGTCTTAACTATTCAGGGAGCCACTTCTTTTCTGCACTTCTACATGCATATGAATAAACTATATCTTTTCTCCTATTAATCTGTCTTTTGTTAGTTAATTCACAGGCCCTGACCTGTACAACCTAACACAGTAGAGGAAAAGTTTTATTCCCAACACAGGACACTAAAAATTTCCAGGAAATGTTATTTATAAAGTGTTGACATTACATGGGGGCAATGCCAAAGTTACAATATTCAGTAAGAAAACCAGGATTCCAAATTGTTTATACAGTCTTGTCACCATTGCACAAAACAAATCTATGCAGAGAAAAACATCAGTGGCTCTCATATCAGGTAATGGGTCATAAAACAAAGTCTTAGGAATGAAATTGTGGAGGAATGGGTAGAAGAACGGGCAGAGAGGACACTGGAGTGGGACAGAAGGTCCAGAAGCGGAAACATGTGTATTTGGGAATTGGTATGTGATCGGGGTGGCATCACAGATCACTGGGCAAAAGTCCGATTCCTGAACAGATGATGGGAAACTAGCTCACCGTGTGGAGAAAGGCAAAAATGTGATGCAAACTCACCCTACACACAAAAACAAACTCCAGTTGGACTCAAGACCTAAATGTGAATGGTGGACGCATGAAAGTAATAGAAGAAAAAAGAGATGCAATGTAGGAGAATGTCCTTGTGACCTTGGTGGGGAAGGGTTTTTTAATAAGACTAAATACACAAATCATTTCAAAAATAAGTGTTTCTCTTCAAAACAGGGTGTCATAGACAAATGTAACAGATGAGTGATAGCCTGGGAGAAAATGTTTGCAATGTCTGAAATAGACAAGGGCCTAATATTTAGAATAGATGAGGAACTCCTGAAAGAAAATTTAAAAATACTCCGAACAGAAATCCTGTTAAAAAATGGGTGAAGGAATGACAGGAAGAGGCAGTTCACAGAAGGGAGAGACCCACATGGCTACACAATATAGGAAAAAAAAGACTCAGCCTCCTTAGCAGGTAGAGAGATGCAAATTAAAATAACTATATTTTTCATACCAGCAAACATGAGAAGGCAGGATAATACCTAGAAGTATTGGCAAAGCACAGCCCCCAGGGGCAGGCCTTCTGGGGGGCAGGCAGCCAGGCCGAGTGAAATTAATCGTGGGTGTTCCTTCCTGGGCTTGTAATATGAGCGCTTAAACAGGACTGCAGGCGGGTACAGGGATGTGTTTTGCAGCATCATTGGTGGCGACAAGTTAGAGCAATGTAGGTGCCCATCACTCTGGGAATGAGAAAGTGAAAGGCTGCAGATGGACAGAACGCAGTACTGGGCAGCAGACAGAAGCAATGAAGGAGGCTCACATAGAGTGACATGGAGAGACCATAAAAGAACATGGTGTCGAGTGAAAGAGTACGAAAGGTCATAATTTTGTACCACAATCGCTTTTATGTAACTTACAAACACTCAGTAGTATATTTTTCCATTGGAATCTAAGCTCGAAGAGGACAGAGATTATAGGGTTTTGATGGTCTCTAAATGTTCCCAACCTTTAGAACTTTGCACATGATAGGTGCAAAAGAAATAGTTCTTGAATGAATACCACATATGGTCATAATTAACATAAATATATGAAATACATTATATATGAATACATTAAATACACTGAAGTGGGGGCTTTCTTGGGGGTGGGGGAGCACGGGAATGAGGATAAAGTATGATGGGAAATGAAAATATGATGATAACGTCTCACCATCTGAGTCATAGTTTTATTCAAATTTTTTGTACCTGGCTATAGGGGAGCATTAGGAGAAAACATACCAAAATATGAATTATTCTTAGATGGTGGGAATTAAGGCTGACATTTTGGTTCCTGCTACTTTTCTATATTTTCTAAAAATTCTATAATCAGTGTGTTTTATTTTCATTATTCCCAAACCCAACCCTTGAAAATGTCTTTGAGAGGGGCAGTGCCCCAATACCGAGTTTCCCCCATTGCTTCTGTCAGCAACCTCCCACTTCCCCCAAACACCACGCATACACACACTTACAGAACTGCAATATCGCTGGCTCAGCTTGTGCCTTGGTCAATAGGGAGCATCAGTAATCTCTCCCTTTTCTTCCAGACTGACCTCCTAGTTTTAGGGCTGTGTTTGGCTTCCCAGAATAGCTGACCTCTGGCCTTCTCTCCTGCCCTGCTCTGAGGGTTTGTTTGGATTCCTGGTCTCAGTCTTTCCCAGTTCATCTCAGCTTGGTGCTCTACCTCACTGTATTGGGTTGAACGGTGTCTCCCCAAATTAACATCGTCCCTGGAACCGGGCCTTGTTTGGAAAGAGGGTGTTGCAAGTATAAGTAGTTAAGATGAAGTCCTATTGGAGTAGAGTGGGCCCTTAATCTAAAATGACTGATCCTCAGAAGAATGTCCTCCAAAGAATAGGATAAGAGGCAGAAACACACAGATGATCACTATTTGACAACAGAGGCAGAGATACAAGTGATGTGTCTACAAGCCAAGGGTCTCCAGGGAAACTAGAAAGAGGAAAGGAAGGATCTTACCCTAGAGCCTTCTGAGAAAGCAGAGCCCTGCTAACATCTTGATTTGGGACTTCTGGCCTCCAGCACTGTGAGAGCATACGTTCTGTGTGTTAAGTCATCACGTTTGTGATACTTCATTACAGGAGTGCCAAGGCTAATCTATCCCGCTATACTCAACCAGGGCTTCACCAGGAGGATTTTCAGTGCCCAGAAAAGCCTCGCCTGTCCCCAGTCTCCTCCTGCTCTGGTATTCTCAACACCAAAACCTCGGAGGAAGAGGTCGACTTCATACCTTTATTGATGCTAAAATGAGCTCCAGTTGAAAAAAAAAAAAAAAGATGAGATAGGATTTAGTCATTTTCCTCTAATAAAATGTTTGTTTACTTGGTCACTGCGGCCAGCAGAGAAAGATACCCTCAGAATCTGGAAGATGCACTGGAAAAGATTAAAATCCAGTGGGATTCTTTCTATTCTGGGGATATCACTGCTGAACCCACTTTGCAGTACGTCTGAGCGAGCAATGAACAGTTTGGCCAGGGCCACACCCTTCTCTACTTGCCGGGACCAGGGTTCATCACTGGAATCCTCACTACTCTCCCGCCCCTCTGCTATTCCACAGGGCTTCCTCAGCGGAGGAGAGAAGGAGCTGGCTCTTTTCTGCCTCCTCCTCTGTGTCTCTCCGCTGCTGGAGCTCCACCGGGCAGCACTGAGAGGCCCCAGAGACCGAAGAAGCAGGGTCCCCACAGCTCCCAGACAAGCAAGCTGTCCTGGAAATAGCCGGGAGCTGGGCCCCTTTTTTGACCGTGCGACCGCTCCAGCTGTGCTGAGCCACCTGCAGGTAGAGCTCTGCTGGTTCTTCTGCACTGGGGTGCCGCTCACCTCTCTCCTGGGAGGACCCCTCTTCCTATAGCCGCTGTCCAACTCCTTCACGTCTTGTCCCCTCCAGTCCACTTTCTCCCGCCGGTGCAGTGGATATTTCCAGACTGCACACGGGAGTCACTCACTCATCTACTGAGACCTTCTGAGGGCTCTTCATTTACTCGGAAATGAAGTCCAGCTTTTTCTGTGGGAAGGCCCTGGCCGAGGTGGCATGCTTCGGTGCCCTTATCCCCTGCACCCCTGCCTGCCACTCCCTGTGCTGTGGCGCTCCTCACAGTTCTTTACACGCGCCTCTTTCCCCTGTCTGCGCTGAATATTTCATGTGCACTTTTTATGCCTAGCACCATCCTTCCCATTCCCTGCTGGCTCCTTATCTCTCCCGTACCCTCAGGTTTCATTTGAACATTGTCTCCTTGGAGAAATCTTTTTTGTTTTTTAAGATTTTATTTACTTATTTGAGAGACACGCGAGTGTGCGTGTGCAGGGGGAGGAGGAGGGAGGGGGAGAGGGAGAAGCAGGCTCCCCACCGAGCAGGGAGCCAGACTCAGGGCTCCATCCCAGGACCCTGAGATCATGACCTGAGCCGAAGGCGGTCACTTAACCGGCTGAGCCACCCAGGTGCCCTTCCTTAGAGAAATCTTTAAAACACATAGAACACACAAACACACGCACATACACGTAGGGTCAGCTGTCCCACTAAGTCAACTTTTTAAAACCACTATTTTACTGCTTAGCACTCAGCATGGTTTGTAAAACCCCATTTATTTGCATGATTGTTTGAATAATTCCTGTCCCCTCTCCTGGACAATCAGGTCCTCAGGGCGGGAACCTTGTTTAATCTTGTTCATCATTTCATCCCAGCACCAGCCTAGAGCCCTGCTCATACTAGAGGCTTAATGAGTGTTTGTTGCAAGGATGCCAGATTTTCAGATAGCTCTGTAAGTAGGGTCCACCCAGTTGTGATATTCTCTGGGTCTCCAGACCATACTCCCATCCTGTCCCCCTGACACATATTTTCCACATTTAATCTGTGAGTTTGCTGCTAGTAAAGTACATACCTGCATGTTGATGGGGTGTGCAGTGTCCTTGATTAATGATACCCTATGATGATTAATTTATATAGCATTGTAACTTTTTTTTCAGAGAAAAGTCCTTCATTTCCATCATTTCCATTTGAGGTAATTTGTGCTGCTACTCATTGACTGATATTCTCTAGAACTATCTCCAATGTCTCCATATCTCTGATACTTCACACTGATAGTTGCACTTGTAGAGGAAATGATTTCTCCCCCGTTTTTTTGTGCGTAGTGATGAATCTTTTCCATGGAGATATTTTTCAAAAAATAGTCTCTGTATTTGTCAGGAGCTCTGCCTGCCCAGTTCCTTCCTCCTCTGCTCCTCTGTCTTTCCTGCCCGCACCATTTCTTTTCACAGCAGTGTTTTAGCAACACTCCAGACTTAAGCATTCTCAGTGGTCTGCGCCTTTCCAACTGGAACTATTCCCTTGGCCTTTTTTTTTAACCATGGAGCTCGCATGTACAGCCTATAGTTTTTCTAATTCTAGAAAGATCTTCAAGGGGTGGGGACAGGGGGTAGGGAAGCCTAGCAGAAATCAGGAAGACTGAGTAGAGGAGGTGCTGAAACTTAAGTTGTGTTCATTGGAGGGAACATTGTGGTGTTGAAAATCTAGCAGGCTCATTCCCACATGAGCTCTCTGGGGGAGAATTATGTACTTATTCTGGGTCAAGTTCTCTGTCAAGAGTTTCATATTCTTCATCTAATCAGGGTGCTGGTGAGGATTAGATTAGATGAGGAATATAAAATTAGATGAGGAATATAATCCTCACCAGCTCCCTGTGAGGACATTGTCATTAATTCACTCACTGACTCATTTATTTCTTTACTGAGCTAATATTCACTGTGTACCTAATATGTGCCAGGACTTTCTGGAGGTTCATTGGGATGAGGCATCTGAACAAGTAGATGAATTTTGTTTTCATTATAGAGATTAGGGTAAGAGCCAGTGTTTGGGTAGGGATAACAGGCATTCCATTGTGGACATGTTACAATTCTAACACCCCAGTTTTCCAAATAAGAAAACTAATTTCCAGTAGATGCTCAAGATTGCACGGTTGCCAGGAGATGGGACTGGAAGCCACGTCAGTCTGCAGAGCCAAGCTCTTGGCTCTCCATTCTACAGCCTTGAGGAAATGCAGCACGGCTGCGCTGGGCACTCACTGGAGCCTGTCTCCTGCCCTTGTCCTCGTCTAGCAAATGGCCTCCTTTATCCCACCTGAATTCCTGTCACCCAATGTACACTGTCTTTCTGTATTTTAGAGGCTCATATTCTTGGCATAAACCCTAGAAGAAGACAATCACATAACTTTAGGCATCAGTTGTGACCCAATGAAAATTGTCATTAAAGGGTATGTTAATTAGCTCATTTCCTATATTGACTCATTAGTGAATGCCCTCGTGAAATGCCCTCTGGATGCTTAGGTAGGAAAATAGAAAAAGATGGAGCTAGCATGGGCAGAGGTAATGTCTATCCCTTCTCCTGAGGTAGGCCAGTCCCTGGATCTTGCTCTCAGACATGGAAGCCAGTGATTCTGGCCTCAGTGTGGACCTGTTGACTGGTATATATGCTCTCACTGCACCATACCTGCCCATGCTCAGGTTGGGGGCATCCCACGGTAGCTCATCCCCTGACATCTGATCCTTCTCTGCTTATGTTCTGTCTCATCAGATGCTCAAGCAGAGGGCTTGGGGCACACAGTCAGATCCCTGAAGGTATACTGGGGATTGATAGATAAGTGAGTGCTTTGAGGAGTTTTCTGCCAGGTTCTCTTAAGGAAAAAAACAAAACCAAAACAAAACAAAAAACCCCCCGACAACTTGCTTTTAAGACCTGCAGACTTCGCAGCTTAAAAAATATTTTCCCGATGGTAAAAGAAACAATTTTCAAGTCATTTCTTGCATGTTAAGTAGGCATTTGTTTATACTACCAGCCAGGCTTTCAAACTTCAAGGAAATGTATTTTCCCCGGGTGTTGGTCTATAAAATTTGAAAATCCTAAAAATATTCAAAGCATGAGAAACAGGTGCAAAACACAGATTCTACTGGATGCTGGGAGCAACACGCTTATTCAACCTTCCAATACTGCCTCAGGCCCAGGGTGGGCCTTTACTCAAGCTTTTTGGCTCCCTAGCTCCCTGGCTCCATATGGCCTGAGTTCCTATGTGCTTTGAGCTCTCCCTACCACAATACAAAGACACTCCTTCTTCTCCCCTCCTCTTTCCTCTTGCATTTTGATAAGTTTGCAAGCAGATTACAAACTGCCATCTCAACATCTTTACCTTCCACAATGGGATCTCAGTAGAGATCATAGCAGGTGGCAAATTGGTCTGATTTATCACTATTTGCATTTTTAATCTGTGGTATTTTAGGCCCAGAGAGGTTTTTCTTTTTTTTTTTTTTATGGGTCTTAAAATGGCAACACAAACATTGATACATAATTCATTATCTCTTTTTTCATAATACCTGTGAATACAGTGAAGTCATCAACACTTTAAGCAAGATGAAGCTACAGCTTTAGCTTTCTTGCCCCCTACTCTTCTCTCTGGTTTATTAGAATCAATTGCACAATCAGCAGCCTCCATGCTGATATTGTGTCAACACGAAAAGTCTTCTTAGTTGTAGATTTGTTGTTATTTGTTATTATTCCGATGACCAAGTGTTCAGTAACTAAGGTAAAGTGTTTCTTGGGCTTCCATAACTCCTTGACTTGGGAACAGGGGGTACTTTTAAATTTAAGCAAAAGGTGAGAGAGCAAGAGGGATACCTCCAGTCCCTGCTCTGTTTTCTCTTTCCTTCCAAATCCCTAAATCTCACTCCACGATTTTCCGATTTTCTGTTGTCCTTTCCTTCTCCACCTCTTCCTGCTCCCACTCGGTATTGCTGCTAGCGTAACTCTGAGTTAGAAGAAAGATTAACGCCTGTAATCCTTTTGGAACAACAGCTCTGTAGATAAGCAACACACATAGACAGGATGCCCTAGAGTTTGGCAAGATACCAGCAAAATAAGGGGATCCTCAGCAGTTTTATCAGAAGGCTGATCAGTGGAGAAAACCAGACTAATTCAAGAGAAATGTAAAGACCTTATTGTGTTCCTGGTGGCAGAGACTGTAACTCAACCTTAATTTTTCTATATACAGAGAGAGCCTCCATCAGGATGAAACACCTCTGAATAGCCCACCCCATGCTGATACTCCCTTTCTCTGCCTCTGTCTCCTCCTCTATAGATAAGCCAGTTAACCAAAATGTCACTTGCGGGTGGTGCCCTCCAGGAGTTTAGTGGCCACTGGCGCCATACAATGCAGCATATGATTGGTCTTCTGTTATTTAATGTGTGTTCTTTTGATCCCCGTAACCGCCTCGTAACCTTCTATAGAGCTTTCCCATCTCACTGTGTCTATCAAATAGCTCTATTAGATTCTTACGTGTAGGAAGAGTTTAAATCATAGATAAACATAATCACTTGCTTCCTCAGTTGGAAGGATTATGCTTTCAGGATTTCCTTCATTCCCTTCATCAAGAACTTATGGAATGCTTACTAGATTACTGAGCACCAGTCAAGGCATTAAGAAGGTCTCACTGGCCACACTGAGTTTTCCTATCTTTTTAGACCCCCAAAATGAGAGAGGCATAAGAAAAATCCTTGAAGAGATGCACAATTTCCAAACCAAAAATACTGGCTTGCTAGCAGGCATCTGACTTTAGCCATAATTTACTGGAGACCTGGACATTGGCTGTACATCTTGTTAATGACTAGACTCTATTCTGGTGATAAATTACAGTGACTCAAAAACAGTAGACTAGACCACTGAATCTAGGTTTCCCTGCATGAGCTTTTCTAGTCGGGAGCAGCCGTTCCCAGAGCGAGTGTCTTAGAGGATCTGGAGGATGACATATGACACCTCCAGTCAGGACTGGATACCTTTTTTATACAGCTGATGTCACTGGGTCATCCACATACACGTGGCTACAGTCAGCCGTGCCTAGTCCCTTTAAAGCAGGACAGACTTAAAGAGTGCATTTTAGAACACACACTTGCTCTTTATTCTTTTCTTACAAATTGACTTGTCTTTGGCTAAGCTGATCTCTTCTCTGAGAAGATTTATAATATCAGGAATGCACATACAAGGATAGTTGAATAAGTAATAAAGTTCTAAAGGAACGCTTGTGTTAATTTATAATGTGCCACTTGTCGACAATGTGAAAGACGTTATTTCAAACAAAGGTAACTAGCGGGATGTTAATAGCCAGCAAATGTATTTATGTTAGCTCTTATTTTGAGTAAGGCATTGCAATTGTAGAACACATTTGTCATCATGTTAGTAGTGCTCTTAATTGTTTCTAATTTTCATAATTTACTTTTTAAATCAAAATATCATGCTTTCCACAAACTTCCAGTTTTAGATATTATACATACTAAAATATGCCAGACTTGTGATTTTAGTAAAGGAAACAAGTGGCTCAGATGTAATTCCAAATGTTAGTCTAGCATTGTTTTATTTATTGTGCAATTAACCAGAAAACTGAATCCAATTTTTTTTTCTGGAATTTCTCCCCCCTGCCCCCCCTCCCCGCCCCCGCCTTGGGCCAGAAATATCTAAATTAATTGGATTAGCCATTTATTTACATGGCCTGTGAAGATTCAGTCTGAGGCTGAGGGAAGAAGCACAGCTCCACCCACCTTCCTTGGGACTTCATTGACCTTCTTGCTGGTTGATGGAGTTTCTTGTACAGAAACAAGGAAAGAACAGGCAATAGCTACATTCCTTGGGACCTCTTTGGGTAATCCCCTTATCTATACCCATCAATTTTTTTTTAGATGAGGCTATGAACAATGCAGGATTAAGGAAGTTTTTCCACTTCAGTAGATGCGTCCAAGATGGGGGAACAGATGGCTTAAAATTAGTTATTTATAAGATTCTTCATCTATTCACAGTCTGCAGTGCCCCACAGCTTTTTGTGAGCCTGGCTCTTCAGTCTGTGGCTGTGGGTGATACATTCCTTTAGAGAGGCTTCCATGGTCTCATGCATGCACACCTAAATTGTCTCCCCTTTGGTCCCAGTGCCTCACACTCCAAATCCTCTAATTCAGCTAACCTACCAGTGAAGTAAATTTCTACGACTCTAGCTTTCATCATTTTAGCCCCCTAATCACAAATTTCAGTGGAGCATCCAAAGTGTTCAGCCTGACACACAGAACCCTCTGACATCTGACCCCAAACCATCTCTGCAGCATTCTTCCTGTGTGCCCCTAAAGGAAATCTTTGTTCTAGGCCCATGCAGCTTCTTGGCAGTCCCCTGCCTGCTCTGGGCCATTCTGGACTTCACTTTCACTTGCCTCCTCCAAATGCCCACCTCTCTCTTCCCACTGATCCAGTTCCTCCTGCTCAGCAAGGCCCAGCCCCATTCTGTTTCCTTCTTTGAGTTCTGAACACCATGGTCCATGGGGCCTCCTTTGGCTGAATTGGTACCCATCTTTGGCCACCTAATTGTGTCCCATACAGGGGCAGCTCTTGCAGGGACATCTTGTTTGGACAATGAACTTTTCTCCTGCAGTTAACATCCTTTCCCAGCTCCATTGTTGGCCTTGCATGTGACACCTTTTTAAATGCTCCAAAGCATCACAGGCTCTGACTGAATAGTAAGTTAGAAATGCTGAGCCTGTTGTAGTTTCTACTCTTCCAGGTGTACCTTCCGCAGTGGGGTATTCAATACCTTCATCATTCAGATAAAGACTAATGAACCTTGAGAAGCCCAGTGCATGAACAGTTTTCCCAGAATAGCTAAGAGCTGGCTCTGGGCTCTGAGTGCCTAGATTAGAACAGTGGTTTCGCTACTTACTAGCTACATGATATCTCTTTACCTCTGTGCCCTCATCAAAAATGAGGATAATAATGGTACCCATATTAATGGTTGTTTTTAGACACCTCCCTCAAAGAGAAGTGTCCGTTGACCGTAAAAGCACAGGATCACTCCACTATTGACTAGTGGACTTTGGAGATGGGTCTCCGTTTCCCGGGCTAGTGTGGTCATTTAGGTATTCTCAGGGGGCTGGATTACAGGATTTTGCACTGGGCCCATCTACTGAGGTAAGAAGCCCAACTACACAGAGACAGTTTTATTTTCATTTCCACATACCTTTCCCTCAGCCCCTCGACAGAACAATAGTAATAGCTTGCTAAACTGAGAAAGACTGCAGGCAAGACTTTCTAGCATTGGATAGGAGACTGAACCTAGGATCCACACAGTCCAGGATGGGATCAAGAGCTGGACAAGACAAATCAAAGCCATTCAGGTGAGACAATCAAGAAGTGCCAGACCTGGTCTAGGAAACCTCCACAGGTGTCCTAGACACTCCTGAGCTCCCTGGGGCAGAGCAATATCATCCTGCCTGTGTGCTGCTTGTCTTTTGCTATGTAGACTTGTGCTTAAGTCACCTCTTGTTCACATTTAGGTGGTTTCAGATATTTCATCTCATGGGCTGCTTTTCCTTGAGGCCTACATCTGGCAAGGTTGAGGACATCCCCTTCTTCCCCGTGGGCCAGAGAGACCCCAAGGCCCTCACCCGGGGTTAGACCGGAAGACAACCCATTTGACTAGTGGACACACCTGGAAGAGCCCTCTGGGCAATCTGTCTGCAGAGTGGTGAGTGGGAGAGTTACCTTGAATTCAGTCTCAATGTTGGCTAGTCTGGCCAATTCGTTGCTTAGCTCCAGCGCGGTGAGGACAGGGTCTTCACTGGACAGAGACAGGTAGGCAGCGCTTGCCAGTCCCTTGTAGGCATTCATGCGGGAGCGCGAGTGGCTGAACGAGTCCTTCCGCTGCTTCTCGGTGCACTCGTTGCACTTGCAGAAGTAGTCGTGCGGCCGCTCGATGCGGGCGCCCTTGAGCAGGAGGATGTGCACGATCTCGTACTCCTGGCAGTGCGCCGCCAGGATGATGGGCGTGACGTCGTGGGAGAAGCGCGTGCCGTCCTCGTCGTAGGCATAGAAGTCATCGTCGCGCAGCTCCTGCTCCAGCGGGCTGAGGGTCAGGCGCTGGCCCTGGGCGAAGGCCGGGTGGTTGAGGATGGCCTCCACGATGCGCACGTAGCCCTTGCTGATGGCCAGCAGCAGCGCATCCCCCACCCGCGCCAGGTTGTCCTTCTTGAGCAGCAGCTCCGTGACCTCCAGGTGCTCGTTGCCCACGGCCAGCTGCAGCGCGTTTTGCCCCATGTAGTCCACGCAGTTGAAGTTGAGGGTCTTGGACTCCTCCAGCATTTTCCTGACCACGGGGATGTTGCCATACTCGGCCGAGTCCAGGAAGCGCTCCTCCTCGGGTGTCAGGCTGGTGCCCTTCTCGTTGAACATGTAGGCAGGACCCCGGATGGCCTGGCGGCGGCCCTTTTCCCGCAGTGTCGTGTGCCGGCGCTGCATGTTTCTGAAGGTGCTGCTCCCCAACCTGTCGGGGTACAAGGCAGAGATGCTTGGTTACTCTCCCAGGGGCCTGCAAGGTCCGCAGGGGCAGAGCAAACCCAAATTGTCGAGATGAAAAAGAATCTCACGATTGGGATCTTATGAGAAATTATGAAATCTTATTAGAAATCATTCTCCTGTCACTGAGATGAAGATGGGTTGGCTAACCTGAACTATTCCTATTCATATAAAGGAATGTGGATTCGGTTATCCAGCATCTGTACACCTTGGGTGGAGGAATGGTGGCAGACTGAAATGTGGGTTCAGGGGGAGCATAATGGGAGATAGAGAGGGTGTGGGCTAGGAATGTGGTCGAAACAGGACAAGGACTGTGAATTTTCTTTCCATTTGTGCAAAGTTCAGCACATCACTTAACTTCCCTGGGCTTTGATACCTTGCTTCTCTGTGAATTTACCTGTACAACGTGGATAATTTTTTGTGTGGGGATAGGGTCCATCAGGGGAATAAGTAGGTGACCTGTATTAGAAAACTGTGTTGGTGGGCACCTGGGTGGCTCAGTTGGTTAAGCGACTGCCTTCGGCTCAGGGCATGATCCTGGAGTCCCTGGATCGAGTCCCGCATCGGGCTCCCTGCTCGGCAGGGAGTCTGCTTCGTCCTCTGACCCTATCCCCTCTCATGTGTTCTCTCTCTCTCAAATAAATAAATAAATAAATAATCTTTAAGAAAACTGTGTTGGTTTTATTCTGTACCCTCCTGCCTGTTGGCATGCCCAGTTCCCCCAGGGCTCTGCTGTAGACCTGGCCACCTCGGATACTTCTGCCTTTGCTTTGGGTGCATTGCCCCCTTGAACTCCCTCACTGTGATAACCCTCCTGCCACACGCAGGCATAGCCACACGCCTCTACTTCCATATTTGGTGCTGTCCAGGTGGCTATCCTATATGGGGACTATGCTTGCCACATTGCCACTTACTAATGGCCACTGAAGCGCCTCCCCTGAGGAAATTCAGCCCTAGCTTCCTCAGATCAAACCTGGATTTTTGTATAGATGGAAGAACAGGTCAGTTTAGATGCTGGGTTTATTTTTCACTTGCTCTTTGCTGTTGTGGCAGAGTGTAGAGGTTAATACTAATACTACTGGTAATAATGGTTAAACATTTATTAAGCACCTATTCTCTGCACTATACTAAGAAGTTAATAATTTCACATATATTACTTGTGCAATTATGGCATTGATCCTATTACAGGTGATACTGTCCTTATTCCAGGGTATGATGCTGACACAAGTAGGACTGAGAGACAGGCTTTGAAGTCAGAGGGCTTAGAGTAGGAGTCCAGCCTCCCACCTTTGAACAACTTGGTAACTTTGGGCAAGTGACCTAGTCTTTAGTTTGCCAGGGTTTTAAAAAGGTCAGACTAGAGAAAAATAAAAGGTATTGTGTCATTTGAGCCTGAGTCAGACACCCCATCCTCAGCTAGCAGTGAGACTTTGAATGGATCCCTGGCACAGGATGCTTTCACTATAATATAGAGTCTGGACCACATGATCCCTAATTGTCTACAAACTTGAATAGCTGATTCTCCAACTGGCACTACCCATACTTTCTATTCTTGTTTTTTCTAGTCTACCCCTACTCACATTATTCAGATAATATTAGAACGGCATACATTTCAGTAAGACAGTATGTATTCTAAAGTGTAAGTACTTGGGGATTTATTTTGAACTATTTTCTGTGTTTCCAATAGTCTTTTTGTTATTGTTCATGTCTCCATACATTAAGAATACTCATTATTTTACTTAAGCCATTTATTAAAAAAAAAAAAGTAATCCTAGAAGAAGACCTTTAAACTAAATCTAGTGTTTTGAGATTTAAAAAAGTGGCAATCTTGTGATTTTTAAAATTTTGGGCTCCATTTGGTTTTCTGCTTGTTCTACTTTTTGACCTGCTCAAACCCTTTTACTGTTAGCTCCTTTAGGGTGTCCTATCTGGCATAAGGCACAAGACTTGGAGGTCAGAGCTTATGCTCTAATCTTGCCTAGGGCTGAGTCACACACTTTTTGGGGGAAGCTGCAAACTATTCAGTGGAGTAGCTTCTTCATCTGCAAAAAATTAAAAGGAATAATTATGGGTAACTCCATCAAAAAGTAACCATGGGTGATAAATCGTAATAGAGAGCTCTGCGTTCCTTTAGGAAGAGATCTGAACTGCCATCCACTTTTCCTAAAGTGCATTTGGATAAAAGATTTCTGGGGAAAAGGTTCTCAGTATTCACGCTCACGAGCTTCTCTGAGCCCATTTCTCTCAACAAACCCATCATTCCAGGGAGAGAGGCTGCTTGTTGATGCCAAAGCAGACTGTAGATTGGGAGTCCTCTAGAGACCTCTGCAGGAGACAGGGACTTACAAATAGGGTGCAGGCATTTATTATTACAGGTTTTTCGGAGGGAAGGAAGAGACTGAGTTGAAAGCTAAGCAGTCACCTCATTTGTATCCCCAAAGAGCCTTGTTTCAGAGGATGTTATGAAGTCAGTTTTAAGGTCTGTCATCTGGGTACACACACACAAGTGGGAATTGAGCCCATAGAAGAGTAATAGTCTTTCTGATGGAATGTGTGTCCTGTGATGAGGCTTATACTGCTCTCAGGAGCACGTCTCTGGATTTAGCCATTACAACTCAACTTGAGAAAAGGTAGTTTCCACTCAGGAGCATCTGAGTGGTGTGTCAGAGATGAGATCGCAGCTGTCCTAGAAGGAGCAAGGGCTTCAGCTTGATTCCATGTCACTTTTCCATTAGAGGTCTGCTCAAGAGGGAGAATAGGTCAGACTCCAAGGTCAAGGGTATACAACTAATACACGCAACAAGCCATGGAGAGATTAATTCAAAGGAAATATAATAACTACTGAACCAAGTCAGAGCAGAGAAACATTTCACAAGGAACACGTAAGTACCCAATCTAAATTCACAGTCCGTATGAATATCATAGACACTGCAGCTTAAAAACTTAAGGGATGTTAAAACATTTCTTGATAATTTCCCTCAATCAGACAAACAATGAACAAACATAAAAACAAGGTGTTAGCATTCTTATTTTTTAAGTGAAGCAGAAAGACTAAACCTTAGGGCAAATAATTTCTGCATAAGAGTAGAGTGTCATATAAATCTTGATGTTTCTATAATAATTATGTTTTATCAAGGAAAAAATAGATGTGTGTGCCTAGTATTTGTCAGAATGTCAAATGTTCTCCCCATTTGACATGCATTTTTCTGAATGACCTTGAAAGCAGACACTCAGATGTAGTAAGAAATAAACAAGCCTCTCTTTCCCAGCGTTTAAAATCTCAGCTTTGAGATACATTCAGATGCTTACAGAATTGTCAGTTCTGCTATTTTCCTAGGAGAATTTGGCCTTGATGAAACCTTATGGGCCCTCAAGTCATGTATGCATACAAGGATATACTGGGGCATCCTACGAAGTGAGGCTGCTTCCAATGTAAAGGGTTTCACAGCAGACCCTGGAGCCACATGAATTCGTTCAGATATTGGTGGGGGCCTTTTTACCTCACTGGGGGCTTCTTATTAGCTCTGACTCCCCCTCTTATCCTGATATCTCTCTAATCATGCTTTTTAAACATTTATTTTTTCCACTTTGTTAAGGTATGATTGACAAAATTCTGAAATATTTAAAGTATACGTTGTGGTGATTTGATGTAAGTATGCATCGTGGAAAGAATCCCACCATCTAGTTAATTAACACATTCATCACCTCACATGTATATATTTGGTGAGAACATTAAGTTCTCTCTTAGAAAATTTTGTTTATGTAATACAGTGTTGTCAACCATTATAGTCTCTGTGTTGTACACTAGATCTTCATCTTATAGCTGAAAATTTGTACTCTTTTACCAACCTTTCCCTGTTTGCCCAATTTTAGCATTTTTATACTTGTGAATATATTTAGCCTTACCAATAATATTGACATTATGGATAGTCAGGCTTTAGCCATACATTTCACATGGGTTGGAAAGAATCCACAAAAGATGATATGTCAAAAAGATAAAGTCATTTGGCTCACAACAGCTGGTGGCCAAAACTCACACTCATGAATCAGCTGTGCTGCTCTGTTCGAGTATGGGGATATTGTCAGTTTCAGGACCAAAAACGAGCAAAATGATTCTCCTTAAAATCCAATTAGCATTTCATTGCCCATACTCTAATATTTTTCTTAAAAATGAACTTTGAATGCAAATGCCTTTTTATTTGCATATATTATTGAGATAATGAGTGATCAAACTCATCAAACATCTCAATTAGGGTACTGTGTTTTTCATCTTTCATAAATGCATACATTGACATTTGATGTCTTTGAGAAGAAGGGTTTCAGTGGAAACAAAACCATATTTGAGAGGAGGACTGATTATTAAAGTCCCTCTTGATCCCTTGGTTGCTATTTTTATCAAACTGCTTTTACAGATGCATCAGCCAGTCTGAAGAAAGCCAGATGTCAGTGATCCATGAAAAGTATGAATTTTGCACCCTAAATCCAGCTGCAAGTAAGCATGACCATTAAGCATTTTGGAGACAGGGATTGTGATTAATTACTGATGAAGAAAAGGACACTTAATGATAATGTCTTTTTGGAGATATTTGTTGTCTTTTTTGTAAAATTGCTCCATGCACCATAGGTCTCTGTGGAAATCACCCAAGCCTGAAACTAATTCATTCTGTAACATTCCACAATTGAACATAGAACCAAACAAAATCCAGGAGTTAGACTAGTTACCCAGGAAAACCCAGCTCTGGTCTGTGCTTTCTCTCCCAAGGGTACATAGTCTGAGTTTTAGTCCAGAGCAACAGTGATGAAATATTCAAGTGATTTAGAATCTTCTCCTAAATCTCAATTCTCTTACCAGAGTAAGGGAATAGTAAAATCCATCCTCCATGCACCTCAACCACAGTGAAGATGCAGTAATGTATATCAAATGTCCTGGGTACTGTGAAGCCTTATGCAAATGTCCATGACAGTAATGATCAAAACTTACATACCAGTACACTTAAGTAAATGACTATAAATTGGCTTACGTTTTACTCTCCACGGATACTGTCAGCTTAGCAGTTTTTCTAAATGACTGTATAATAGTGATAGCCAACATATTACACATTTGCCATGTGCCAGACACTCTGGTAAGTGCTTTATACAAATTATTGTTTTAATTCACACAAATCATATGATAAGCTTAGCTGTTTTCCTCAGTGACTAATCGGAATGATTAACATTTATTACACATTAACCACGTTGCAGGTACTGTGCTGAGTACTTTACATGTATTATCATTTTAAATTCTCATAAAGTACTACATGATACAGATGTTATTGTCATTCCCATTTAACGGATGGTGAAATGAGGCTGAGATAAATTAACCACTTTTATTAAGGCTACATAACTTGTGAGTGGTAGATCCACTATTAGGAGTCTCATCTGTTTGGTTTCAAAGCCAATGCTTTGGGCTGGTATGCTACTGCCATCCCTCTTCCTCCTCCATTTTTTTCTAAATTTCTTTAGACTGTGAATTTTTTCATTAGAGTGCAGGATCCTTGAGGACAGGGGAATTACTTGTTTATATGGCATATGTACCTGGTGCCTCCCTCATTCCCCTGATGCCTGGCATATGGTGCATGGTCAAATAACGTAACCAGTTCTTAAATACTTGAATTTGGGTTGGTCATTAAAGAAGACCAATAAAATAGAGGTGTTAATGTTTACAAATATAGGAGCCATATGATCCTGCAACTATTATTTCCTTTTTGTGCTGACAACTTTTAGAATAAGGTATGAGTTCCAAAGCCAAGTTAGTTTCCAGCTCCACTATAAATAATGGTCCATAATTTGCTAGAGGAGACCATTAATATCAGAAGTTGAGGTGAGATAGTACCTATAAGTTATAGTGCCTAGTAAGTGCTCTAGTAACATTGGATACTACTAACTGTCTTAGTTTAATATGATCATAATTATTATGGATCTATAGCATTCAAGTTCTTACCTAAGTTAGTGGCAATAATTTTTTTAAAAGATTTTTTAAATTTATTTGACAGAGAAAGACACAGCGAGAGAGCGAACACGAGCAGGGGGAGTGGGAGAGGGAGAAGCAGGTTTCCCGCTGAGGAGGGAGCCCGATGCGGGGCTCGATCCCAGGAGCCCGGGATCATGAGCTGAGCCGAAGGCAGATGCTTAACGACTGAGCCACCCAGGTGCCCGTTAGTGGCAATAATTTGCTTGTACAACACATGCATTTTGAATAAAAGGAAAGTATCCACCTAGTTATCCCATAAGTATACATGAGTTCATGTACCTTACCATTTCAGGACCTATGGGAATAGCAAAATATCCTTCTGCTACTCATTATAATACATTATATTGAGATATACTTTCCAGACAATTCTACTGGAGATATGCTTTCCAAACACAATAATGTGTTATATTTTTTCCCATTGCACCTTGGATTGAAAATATTATCTAGATTCCTGAATGCTAATAAATGATTTTATCAACAACTTATTTTCAACAAATAACATCATTTAGAAGTTATTCTCTGTATTTTCAAACTACCTTCTATATTAGCCATACAAATATAACTAATGCATTGTGTGTGCTTCTTTTATTTCTTCTTTCTTTTTAATCCTTATTTGTCTATTTGGAACTGGGGAGTTATGAAACTGGATGTCTGCATCGCACTGTGTATATCTCCAGATAGAGCTGAAATGATAAGTTCTTACAGGTACATATTTTTCCTCCAAAGATTTGTCTTGGTATAAAATAGATATGTGTAACCTTTTAACTGTTACATTAACCTTTGTGACAGGAGAGCCTGAAATTATCATCTACTACTATGAAAATAAGAAAGACCCTTAAATGGTGAAATGACAATACTGAATAAAGTAACATGCTGAATATTTATCCGGGGGCAAATGTTGATTGCCTTTCCTGAGCAAGAAATCCTGGCAGCTCTCATCCAGCATACCACATGTATCTGAAATTAGCCTCAGTGAGGCTCCACATAGTCCTCATTTTTTTTTCTGGGTTAATTACTGCCTGAAGGAGTTAGCTAATCTGTATGCCCCTAAGCTTAGGCGCAAGTATTTTTGGAAATAAATTGTTATGAAATTATAATTGTGACGTAGAACCTTGGTAAGTTGTTAAACAATTAAACCAATGCCATTGTTTAAAAGATCTTAGAGAGTGAGTTTGTATCATATTCATAATGAATATTCTGGATTTAATGTGTATTCATTCATAAATCTGATGCGTGTCCAGTGGTTCAGAAACAGGACCCACCAGCAGGTGGCATTCTGAGGCAAAAATTCACTGAGTGCCTCCGGACAGGTTCAATCATTATTGCCTCGTTCAAATCTACCCTGAATTCATTAAGCCTTTAAATTACAATTAATGGCAATAACATCTTGATTAAGTCTATTCAATCACACTAAAGTGAATTTACAACTTCACATGTAAAGGAGATTCTTTGTTACAGTTTCAAAGCTTGTGTCAAAGCCCTGCCCAGATTACATCTCTTTTATTAAGAGCATATTCGTTATGTTGAAATGGACATCTAAAAGACATATATTCCACAAATAAAAGGAAAGAAAAAATAACAGCCTCTTTCTTCCCACCTGTAGTTCTTTAATGGTTGCTACTTATTAGAAGATAGCCTTCTTCCTCTTCCTATCCCCATATTTATGTTAAGATAAATACAGTCGCAAAAAATATCAAATTAAAAAGCTGTCAATAGTGAAGTAGGAGAACAGACAACACATATACTCTCTTCCAGGAATAAAAGAAAAAACTGCACTCTAGCATAAAAAGACTGGTTTACCAGGATGAGTTGTCTATTTTAAATGGATTTTTAAACTTAGACTTCCAAGAAAAAGTAAAAAAATAAAATAAAATTCCTCTACCAACCCAACAAATAAGAAAGATTTCAGATCCAGATTTACATCTAAAAATCCAAGCAATGCACAGGAGGGAGAGGGCTAATAAATAAAAGTTTAATTCCTTATTTCAGCAAGAAAACAACCTATGTTGGAAAAATCAATATGAAAGAATCATCATAGTTGCTTACATTGAGGGAGAAATAAGCAGGCTGGTCCCTCCTCTCTAGATGACCAGAATCCGGTGTTGAGTCGCGGGGATCTGGCTCCCCATGGGTGGTAGCTGAGGAGATGCCGCTCTCCGTGGTGCTGAAGTATAGAGCTGGTCAAGTGAGCGGAGTTGGGAAAATGTGAAAGCGCGCTTGTCTGTCCTTTGTGCTGCAATGGTAAAAACTCGCCTTCCGAGGCAGACTCGCCTTACCGTTCTTTTCCTAATCTGGGGGAAATTTCCCAGGGAACATGACGGAGAAGGATCTGTGTGAGAGACTGGCATGTGGAGTGCTGATGGGTTGGTGTAGTTCCCACCCCTTCTCCCAGACAGTAGCTTCGAAAGGGAGGTATCACCTCTGCCTTCCTACCATAGATCCTCACTATTTCTACCTGCCGCCTCTCACATCCCAGAACAGTGCATAACACACACACACACACACACACAGAGGCATGCACATACCTCAATTAGGTAAGGCAGCAGGTTCTGGCTCCTGAGGCAGAATATTCATCTGTTTAAATAAATGAAAAATGAGGAATGAATTGATCTCCTACCTGTTGTGTCTGTGGGTGTTTACACAGGGAGGGAGCTGAAAGAAAACTAAAACCAGAAGAACTTGAAGAATGACAGAAGTAGTTTTTTGGTTTTTTTTTTCTTAATAAGCTTTAAGGTCACACCCCACTTTGTCTTCTGTGAGTGATGCATCTCCTAACTTTACTCTTCTGTTTCATGACCTTTTAACATTGTCTAAGATCAGGATGAAGTCAGTGGTATAGAACAAGTCTGATGTTAATAACCAGACTTTAAAAGGATTAGCTTTCATTTGTAACTTTCCATTTTTTTTGGTAAGGAAATTCCTAATGCAGAAATCCATTTCCCCCACAATCCCCACTCTCACCAATTGCCTTGTTAACAAATGGCCCGTGATTCTTACACACTAAAATATTTTGCTGGCCTCATGAGAGAGAAACCTCCTTAATTGAAATAATGCCTGTCTCCAAAAAACCAGGATTACTCCCAGGATCTACCTCTGTCACTGAACAATAAATCAGAATGCTTATTCTTTGAAATAAACTCATGGATTAACAACTCACAGTCTATAAAGACAGTCTCTGTGTGTAAACATAATACTTAGGGTTAAAGAATTGGCTTATAATATAATGTATTTTGCACAATGCCATTCTGCATTTATATGCACATCAGATTGCATTAGTTCATGAATATGCCACTACCATTTTCTCTGGAAGTAACATGGTGTATGGGGGAAGACCCTGGAATTTTGATTCACTTATTAACTGTGTGACTTTAGGCATAATACTGAACCTCATTGAACCTCTGTCTCCTTATATGTAAATGGTGGGTAATATTATGGGGGCCATAATGCCTTTTTCCAAATGCATGGTGATAATTAGTTGAAATAACATGTAAAAAGCACCCAGATGAGTTAGTTAGCATTTAAGAGGTACATAGTAAGTTTGAGTGTTTTCTTCCCCTCTTTACTCAGAGAAGTTAAATTCTCTAGTTACAACTCTCTAAAATGCCTGACAACAAACTAATTTTATTCCTGTAAGCCTCTATACAAGCTTTCCATTGTAAATGATTGTGTTTTATTGGGTAAAATACCTTTTTAAAAAGAAATTGTCTTAAAATTAAGAATTTTTCTTTTAAAAATTTAAATCTTGAAGAACAAGGGAATTTTATTTTTAATTAGAATCAGGAATGAATACATTGAACTCATTTGAATAAAATGTTAATGAATTAAGAGCTATTTAATATCACATTGAAGTGTAGAGCAGAATATGTGAAGACGACAAAAGTGTCTTACACAGCTATGACACTGGAAATAGTCTTTTGATTGGGATTCTCGTCATCATGATTAGTGAAGCAGTATAGAATAAGATATTCTTAATTATAAAATACTTTCTTAAGAATACTGGGTTGTGGCTTTTAGTTGATAATGCTGGAGATGAAGTCTTAGTATATTCTGTTTTTAATAAATAACCAAAAGAATATTTTCATGAAATTCTGACATGAACTATGTTCTTGTTTCCACTCATGATGAGCTCATTAAAAAACAAGTCATATTTTTAAAAGTGTGACAATGACAGTACAACAGTTATATATATGGAGGAAATGAGCTAATTATTTTATAGATATATTAACTGGAGACAGGTCAGAATCAGGCCAGATAGCTCTTCAAAAGTGATAGGTTAAGATGGACATTTGTGAAGGATCCAATCTTCAGTATCCACATTGTTAGAGAGCTTTATCACTTCCAGAGGATCTCCTTTTGAAACAACATTTCATTCAGTGGGTTAGTACTTGTTATCTAAAAAAATGTTACATACACGTCAAAATATTTTCAGTATGTAAAATACAGAAGTAATTAGGTCCTTTCTATCAATGGTGAAAGTTCAGAAGAGTATAGATGCCTAAGGTTCCTGTGTAAGGTCTTGAGCTTTGTTTTCTCCTTGGCTCACAGTAGGGTTCATACCATTCTAGTCAAACTTCTTATATTTAATTTCAAATCTTCCATTCCCCAAGTGTGTCCCTCAGTTTTATCACCTGTAAAATGAAAGTAATAACAGTCTCTCACTTGTAGAGTTATAGTGAGGATAAAATGAGACAACTCACATAAAGTGCTTACAGCAATGCCAGGCACATAGTCAGAGCTCAGTATACATCAGTTTCCATTAGTGCTTAATAGCTTACTCTGTGACTGAACAGTGAACATACTATTGATCTGTAGTTCTCAGACTTTGTGTGCTCTGTTGTCACCTAACCAGCCTGTTGAAAATATAAAAATACAATTTTTCTGGTGCTCCTTCCCTAGAGACTTTGCATTTTTTTCCTCAAGAACTTTTGGTCATTCTGTTGCAGGAAGTTCATAAATCACACTGTGAGGAAACACTGCTCTTGTCTATTGGAAGAGTAATTTGTTTTAGAAACTGTAGCCATTGCTAGGACCTAGTACTCTGTTGAACAATAGTGGCGAGAGTGGGCATCCTTGATGTGTACCTGATCTTAAGGGAAAGGCTCTCAGCTTTTCGCCATTGAAGATGATATTCGCTGTGGGTTTTTCTTAGATGTATTTTATGAACTTGAGGAATGTTTCCTCTATCCCTATACTCTGAAGAGTTTTAATCAGGAAAGGATGTTGTATTTTGTCAAATGCTTTTTCTGCATCAATTGAGAGGACCATATGGTTCTTCTCCCTCTTCTTATTAATGTGTTCTATCACATTAATTGATTTGCGAATGTTGAACCACCCTTGCATCCCCGGGGATAAATCCCACTTGGTCGTGGTGGATGATCCTTTTAATGTATTGTTGGATCCTATTAGCTAGGATTTTGTTGAGGATTTTGGAATCCATATTCATCAGGGATATCAGTCTGAAATTCTCCTTTTTTTAAAAATTTTTATTTATTTATTTATTTTTATTCTTATGTTAATCCCCATACATTACATCATTAGTTTTAGATGAAGTGTTCCATGATTCATTGTTTGTGCATAACACCCAGTGCTCCATGCAGAATGTGCCCTCCTCAATACCCACCACCATTTCTATTTTTTGGAACAGTTTCAGAAGAATAGGTATTAATTCTTCTTGAAATGTTTGGTAGAATTCCCCTGGGAAGCCATCTGGCCCTGGGCTTTTGTTTTTTGGGAGGTTTTTGATGACTGCTTCAATTTCCTTAGTGGTTATAGGTTTGTTCAGGTTTTCTATTTCTTCCTGGTTCAGTTTTGGTAGTTGATACATCTCTAGGAATGCCTCCATTTCTTCCAGGTTATCTAATTTGCTGGCATAGAGTTGCTCATAATATGTTCTTATAATTGTTTGTATTTCTTTGGTGTTGGTTGTGATCTCTCCTCTTTCATTCATGATTTTGTTGATTTGGGTCATTTCTCTTTTCTTTTTGATAAGTCTGGCCAGGGGTTTATCAATCTTGTTAATTCTTTCAAAGAACCAGTTCCTAGTTTCGTTGATCTATTCTACTGTTCTTTTAGTTTCTATTTCATTGATTTCTGCTCTGATCTTTATTATTTCTCTTCTCCTGTGAAATTCTCCTTTTTCATGGGGTCTTTGCCTGGTTTGGGAATTAAGGTAATGCTGGCCTCATAGAATGAGTTTGGAAGTTTTCTTTCTGTTTCTATTTTTTGAAACAGCTTCAGTAGAATAGGTATTATTTCTTCTTTGAATGTTTGGTAGAATTCTCCAGGGAATCCATTAGGCCCTGGACTCTTGTTTTTTGGGAGGTTTTGATCACTGCTTTAATCTTGTTACTGCTTATTGGCCTATTCAGGTTGTCAGTTTCTTCCTGTTTCAGTCTTGGCAGCTTGTAGGTTTCCAGGAAGGCCTCCATTTCATCCAGATTGCTCAGTTTATTGGCATATAGTTGTTGATAATAATTTCTAATAATTGTTTCTATTTCCTTGGTGTTAGTTGTGATCTCTCCCCTTTCATTCATAATTTTATTAATTTGGGTCCTTTCTCTTTTCTTTTGGATAAGTCTGGCCAGTGGTTTATCGATCTTATTAGTTCTTTCAAAGAACCAACTTCTAGTTTCTTTGATCTGATGTACTGTGTTTCTGGTTTCTAATTCATTGATTTCTGCTCTAATTTTAATTATTTCTCTTCTAATGTGTGGCTTAGGCATCGTTTGTTGTTTTTCTCTAGTTCTTTAAGGTGTAGAGTTAGTTGGTGAATTCAGGATTTTTCTATTTTTTTGAGTGAGGCTTGGATGGCTATGTATTTCCTCCTTAGGACTGCCTTTGCAGTATCCCATAGGTTTTGGACCAATGTGTTTTCGTTCTCATTGGTTTCCATGAATTGTTTAAGTTCTTCTTTGATTTCCTGGTTGACCCAAACATTCTTGAGCAGAGTGGTCTTTAGCTTCCAGACAACAAAAAGAAATAAAAGGTATTCAAATTGGCAAAGAAGACGTCAAACTCTCTCTTTTCACAGGCAACATGATGCTTTATGTGGAAAACCCAAAAGACTCCACCCCCAAATTACTAGAACTCATACAGCAATTCATTAATGTGGCAGGATACAAAATCAATGCACAGAAATCAGTTGCTTTCTTATACACTAACAATGCAACTGTAGAAAGAGAAATTAGAGAAACAATTCCATTTACAATAGCACCAAAAACCATAAGATACCTTGGAATAAACCTAACCAAAGAGGTAAAGGATCTATACTCTAGGAACTACAGAACACTCATGAAAGGAATTGAAGAAGACACAAAAAGATGGAAAGATATTCCATGCTCATGGATCAGAAGAATAAACATTGTTAAAATGTCTATGCTACCCAGAACAATCTATACCTTCAATGCCATCCTGATCAAAATTCCAATGACATTTTTCAAAGTGCTGGAACAAACAATCCTAAAATTTGTATGGAATCAGAAAAGACCCCGAATCACCAAGGAAATGTTGAAAAAGAAAAACAAAGCTGGGGGCATCACGTTGCCCAATTTCAAGCTATATTACAAAGCAGTGATCACCAAGACAGCATGGTACTGGCACAAAAACAGACATATAGACAAATGGAACAGAATAGAGAGCCCACATATGGACCCTCAACTCTATGGTCAAGTAATCTTCGACAAAGCAGGAAAAAACATGCAATGGAAAAAAGACAGTCTCTTCAATAAATGATGCTGGGAAAATTGGGCAGCTGTACACAGAAGAATGAAACTCGACCATCTAACACCATACAGAAAGATAAACTCAAAATGGATGAAAGACCTCAATGTGAGACAGGAATCCATCAAAATCCTAGAGGAGAACATAGGCAGTAACCTCTTTGACATCGCCCACAGCAACTTCTTTCAAGATACATCTCCAAAGCTAGTGAAACAAAAGCAAAAATGAACTTTTGGGACTTCATCAAGATAAAAAGCTTCTGCACAGCAAAGGAAACAGTCAACAAAACAAAGAGGCAACCCACAGAATGGGAGAAGATATTTGCAAATGACACTACAGATAAAGGGCTGGTATCCAAGATCTATAAAGAACTTCTCAAACTCAGCACCCAAAAAACAAATCATCAAGTCAAAAAGTGGGCAGAAGAAATGAAAAGACACTTCTCCGAAGAAGACATACAAATGGCTAACAGACAATGTTCATCATCATTAGCCATCAGGGAAATTCAAATCAAAACCACATTGAGATACCACCTTACACCAGTTAGAATGGCAAAAATGGACAGGGAAAGAAAACAAATGTTGGAGAGGTTGTGGAGAAAGGGGAACCCTCTTACACTGTTGGTGGGAATGCAAATTGGTACAGCCACTTTGGAAAACAGTGTGGAGGTGCCTCAAAAAGTTAAAAATAGAGCTACCCTATGACCCAGCAATTGCACTCCTGGGTATTTACCCCAAAGACACAGTTGTAGTGAAAAGAAGGGCCATATGCACCCCAATGTTCATAGCAGCAATGTCCGCAACAGCCGAACTGTGGAAAGAGCTGAGATGCCCTTCAACAGATGAATGGATAAAGAAAATGTGGTCCATATATACAATGGAATATTACTCAGCCATCAGAAAGGATGAATACCCAACTTTTACATCAACATGGATGGGACCGGAGAAGATTATGCTAAGTGAAATAAGTCAAGGAGAGAACATCAATTATCATATGGTTTCACTTATTTGTGGAACATAAGGAATAGCATGGAGGACATTAGGAGAAGGAAGGGAAAAATGAAGGGGGGGAATTGGAGGGAGAGATGAACCATGAGAGACTATGGACTCTGAGAAACAAACAGGGTTTTAGAGGGGAGGGGGGAGGGGGGATTGGTTAGCCTGGTGATGGGTATTAAGGAGGGCACACACTGCATGGAGCACTGGGTGTTATACAAAAACAATGGATCGTGGATCGCCACATCAAAAACTAATGATGTATTGTATGGTGACTAACATAACATAAAAAACTTAAAAAAAAAAAAAGGACAAGAAAAAAAAAAAAGAAACTGTAGCCATGAGTACGAAAGGCTACTTCAAATGACTGAACCCCGTGCTGCTTTGCTTGGTTATTGGACAGACCTGGCTCTTTTTCCTAGATAGAAGCAGCAGTATAGTAATCAGACATCTTCTTAAACTTTTTAAAATTTAAATTCAATTAGCCAACATATAGTACATCTTTAGTTTAAGATGTAGTGATTTAAGAAAGTCATGCCAAAAAAAAAAAAAAGAAAAGAAAAGAAAAGAAAGTGATATAAATCAGTCCCATAGGAAAAAAAATAAATCTGGTTGAAATTGCCAGAAGCCGCTATGTTAAACTCATACTCAAAAAGAATAGGCGATCTATCTCATCTTGGTTGATGGAGGTATCACTGCAAAACTTCTCCAGAGTGAGCACAGATCTGATAAAAAATCTTGTGCTCTAGACTATTCTCAAGTCATGAAAAATTGTGTCTTAATTCATGAACAGGTGAGGAGTGACTAGAAATGGCACTGTGTCTCTAAGTGATAAGAATAATGCTAATTCAATCTTATTCATTTTATGCATTTTATGGAAAATTATTGATCTTCTGTTTTGGGCTATAAACTTGTAGATTTTAGTGGTTGTGCCCTTAAAGGATTTATATCAGCTATAATTGGCCACTAATCTATTAAACTTTTCTTTAAAAAGCAAGCAGAAAGTAATATGAAATAGAGAATTATTTATACAGGTGATCCCCTTTCAGGGAAGGACTTGCACAGAGGTGACAGACAGCTGACAGACCCCAGATTTCATATCCTTCAGGGTCTGCCTCAGCTCCAGAGAGCCATCTTACCTGACATCACACCATTTCTTGGGCAGCCTTTATCTGGTGACTGAGCAAGGTTGGAACAAATAAGCCATTTTAGGGACACTTTCATAAGGAACACTTACTCCAGAGCTCACTGCCATATTGGCCAAGTTATCAAAGTTTGATTTCTTCCTCTGTCCAATCTTACTTCCTCTCTCTTCCTTTCATAAATGTTGATCCCTAATAAGTATTTTTCACCTCAAACTTTGTCTCAGTTTCTGCTTCCAGGGAATCCAACCTGCATTAATTTGTAGTAGGTGTGGTTTGAGAAAGTAGGTGATAAGATGGGGTTTGAAGCTGGACTACTATCTAGATGGCAGTGCAGATCCCATCATTGGTCATATGTGGAGCACACACAGCTCCTGGAACAAGATGATGGTCAAGTTCCTAAACTTTCACCTGTGTTGAACTGGGAAGTTATACTGGTGGAAGAGAATGCATTAGCAGGTGTGATATATCATGCATTTGAAACTTACAGGAGAAATAATAATGGTAGGCATAGTAGTATTGGATTGCTATTGTTAAATGCCACTGATAACCAAAGAAAGATAATGAGTGGTTGAGGCTGTATAATAGGCAATTAAAATCCAAGTGTAAAAGCCAGCGGACCTCTTGGTTGCATACAGAGAAGCTCTTATAAAGTCTAGGGGGAAGATAGAGAAGGTCAGGGTCTAAGCCTAGGAATTAATATTCAGAGGACTGAATTCAGAGATAACTAAATGCCCAACCAAAGTAAGTTTATCCTGCCAAGTACTTTTGTTGGGAAAATCCAAGATTCTGATGGGATGAGGACATCTACATGGATGTCTCTCAAGATTTTGACTTCCCATATACCTCTGAACCTTTGAACCTGCAGACATGGTCCATTCATCTCTATTAAGAGTTAGTACCTCCCCCCCACCTCCTGTCTCACACTGGAAGGCTTTATATAGACCTCTCACCCATGTAGTATCATGTTTCTGTCCCAGGATCCATATCGCCTTCCCTACTGCCAAAGGTCTATAACTAGATTGTACACAGGCTGTGAACTGACAATAATATCTAGAGACCTGTAATATAGCTGAGGATGTTCTGAGTCTGATAAGGCAGGAAAGGGACAGTGCACCAAAGGAGCTACAAGAACCAGCAGACTTTTGCTGGAAGGAGTCAGGAGAATAAGTGTGGGCCTGGACTCTAAGGATGCTTGATCAAGGAGGCCTGAAATAAAATTTGCATATTGAAGAGTTTATTGACTTGGAAATCCTCTCTTGAATTACTGGATTTAACATTTTGGCAAGGATCCCAGGGAATGGTATGAACTTACTACTAGGATGACCCCTGAAAACATGAAAGAAAACAAGGGCTCACATACACAAAGTTGAATTGACAGAATTTCCATGGCAGAGGATGAAAGGAAGGGAATAAAAAGCTTAGATCTCTGATTGATTTCACAGATCTAAGCTTTTTATTCCCTTCCCTATTAGGAACTTATCAAACTCAATACTCAAAAAACCAAAAAATCCAGTCAAGAAATGGGCAGAAGACATGAACAGACATTTCTCCAAAGAAGACATACACATGGCCAACAGACACATGAAAAAATTCTCAACATCACTTGGCATCAGGGAAATACAATTCAAAACCACAATGAGACACCACCTCACACCTTTCAGAATGGCTAAAATTAACAACTCAGTTAAAGGAGAGATGTTGGCGAGGATGTGGAGAAAGGGGAATCCTCTTCCATTGTTGGTGGGCATGCAAACTGGTGCAGCCCCTCTAGAAAACAGTATGTAGGTTCCTCAAAAAGTTAAAAGTAGAGGTATCCTATGAGCCAGTTATTGCATTGCTAGGTGTTTATCCTAAGGATAAAAACATAGTGCTTCAAAGGGGCACATGCACCCCAATGTTCATAGCAGCAATGTCCATGATAGCTAAAATATGGAAAGAGCCCCTCAACAAATGAATGAATAAAGAAGATGTGAGGTGTGTGTGTGTGTGTGTGTAATGGAATATTATTCAGCCATCAAAAAGAATGAAATTCTGGCATTTGCAATGATGTGGATGCACTAGAAGTTACTATGCTAAGTCAGTCAGAGAAAGACAAATACCATATGATTTCATTCATGTGGAATTTAAGAAACAGATGAACATAGGGGAAGGGAAGGAAATATAAATAATATGAAAACAGAGGGAGGCAAATCATAAGAGACGCTGAACTCTAGGTAACAACCTGAGGGTTGCTGGAGGGGAGATGGGTGGGGGGATGGGGTAACTGGGTGGTGAACATTAAGGAGGGCACTTGAAGTAATGAGCACTGGGTGTTGTAAGCAACTGATGGATCACTGAATTCTACCTCTAAAACTGGTAATACAGTATAAGTTAATTAAATTGAATTTAAATAAAAAATTTAAAAAAGAGCTTGTAGATGTGGGGATGCTGGAATAAATAACTGACTAAGGTACTATTCAGTTTGTGGCCATAGAAAAATCAAGAAAAGATAACTAGTAGGCTGTGGGTATCTTACTTCAATAAAAAGTCATTATCCTAAATGCATATCACTTAGTGAAAGAAGCCTTTCTGAAAAGGCTGCATACTGTGTGATTCTAACTATATGACATTTTTGAAAAGACACAACTATGGAGACAATAAAAGAATCAGTGATTGCCAAGGGTTGGCAGAGAGGGAGAGATGAATAGGCAGAGCACAGAAGCTTTTTTAGGGCAGTGAAACTCTTCTTAATGATATTATAATGGTGGATACATATCATTATACATTTGTCAAAATCTATGCATAGAATGTAAAACACTAACAGTGAACCCTTATATAAGCTGTGGACTTTGAGTGATAATGATGTGTCAGTGTAGGTTCATCCTTTGTGACAAATATACCATTCTGGTGGAGGATGGTGATAGTGGGAAGGCCGCACATATGTGGGGGCAGGGGACATGGGGAACTCTCAGTACTTTCTGCTTGGTTTTGCTGTGAACCTAAAACTGCTTTTAAAAATATAGTCTTCATAAAAAAAAGTCATGCTCCCTTGTCCGGTTTCTGGATCTGATCTAGTTTTCAGTTCTGGAAGCCATTATTGAAGTGGTGGGCAAATTCCTAGGAGAAAGAGTATCTAGGTTCTTTACATGGTAATGGTTCCTCTAGCCCTTCTCCATAGGGTCCTACAGTCGTTTACTTAAATAACTTTTCATTAGGGAAAAGGGAATGCCCAGGCATTTTGAGATCTGTTGGACGCAGGGTCTGAGTTGACATTAATATCCAGGGACTCAACGCTTCATCATGGTCCCCTTGTTAGAGTTGTGGCATAGAATGACTAGGTAATAAATGGAGTGCTGGCCAACATTGAGCTTGCAGGAGGTCTGCTGGGTCCATGAACCCACCTGATGGCTATTTCCCTGGTCCCAGGATATTAAGTGACTTTGGCATACTTGGCAATTGGTGCAGCCTCCACATTGGGTCTTAGTCATGTGGGGTAAAAACTATCACAGCAAGGTAAACAAAGTGGAAAGTTTTTGAAATTACCCCCACATGGCCTACACAGCCAAGATAGTAAAGTAACAAACAGTATGACATCCTGGAGAAGGAAAATAGTGAAGATTAACGGTACCTTTTAGGATACAGAGGTTATAGTCTCAAGGTATCTATTTAATTGTCAGTCTATGCTTGCAGAAGCCAATGTCCCCAGGGTGATGTGTAGACTATTGCCAAGTTGAAGCTAATAGTAGCCCCAGTCACAGGCACTGTACTAGATGTAGTATCTTTTTGGAGTAGATTAATAGGCCTCAAGTATGTTGTAATTATTTTGGAAAATATGTTATTTTCTATCCCAAAGCATAAATGAGGATCAGACATTCACATGGAATAGACAGTTTTGCTTGAGGAGGACTTACATTAACTGTCTTACTCATTGTCATAATATAGAAAAAAGAGATCTGAAGTGCCTGAGCATACTGTAGAACATCATATTAATTTATTAAGTTCATGATGATGATATTAGGTTGATTGGACCTGATGAGCAAGAGGTGGCGGAGGTCCTGGTAAGAGACATATACTCCAGAAGATACGAGATGAAACCTGTGAAGATTTATGCTTTTTTTACAGCTATAAAATTTTTTAGGCATCCAGGAATGAGGAACATTCTTCTCCATCACCTCCAAAGTAAAAGACCAGTCATTGTGTGTTGCAGTCTCCTACCCCAAGAGATGTGTGTATTTTTTTTCTAAAACTAAATAGCATGTATTGTGTCTTTTGCATGGTCATCTGGATTTAATCTGAGATCATAGCCTAATTTTTATGCATAAGCCAGTTTTTCTGCACTGAGCAGGGTACTGCTACCTCAGTCATTATTTTTCGGTTTGCCATTCCCCTCACCCCCTTGGCCCCTGTTCACCCCCACCTCCACCACCAGTGCCAGCCTGGCTGCTTCTCCTGTAGGGTTCCTACGGTTCTGTTTGCATCAGTCTTTTTTTTTTTTTTTTAATTTTTTTATTGTGTTATGTTAGTCACCATACAGTACATCATTAGTTTTTGATGTAGTGTTCCATGATTCATTGTGTATAACACCCAGTGCTCCATGTAATACGTGCCCTCTTTAATACCCATCACCAGGCTAACCCATCCCTCCCCTCCCCTCCCCTCCCCTCTGGAACCCTCAGGTTGTTTCTAGTAGTCCATAGTCTCTGATGGTTCGTGTATCCCTCTGATCCCCCCCTTCATTTTTCCCTTCCTTCTCTTATGTCCTCCATACTATTCCTTATGTTCCACAAATAAGTGAAAACATATGATAATCATCTTTCTCTGCTTGACTTATTACACTTAGCGTAATCTCCTCCAGTTCCATCCATGTGGATGCAAAAGTTGGATATTCATCCTTTTTGATGGCCGAGTAATATTCCATTGTGTATATGGACCACATTTTCTTTATCCATTCATCTGTTGAAGGGCATCTTGGCTCCTTCCACAGTTTGGCTATTGTGGACATTGCTGCTATGAACATTGGGGTGCATATGGCCCTTCTTTTCACTACATCTGTATCTTTGGGGTAAGTACCCAGTAGTGCAATTGCTGGGTCATAGGGTAGCTCTATTTTTAACTTTTTGAGGAACTTCCACACTGTTTTCCAAAGTGGCTGTACCAACTTGCATTCCCACCAACAGTGTAAGAGGGTTCCCCTTTCTCCACAACCTCTCCAACATTTGTTGTTTCTTGCCTTGTCAGTTTTTGCCATTCTAACTGGTATAAGGTTTGTTTGATTTGTAGTTTTGATTTGAATTTCCCTGATGGCTAATGAATGATGTTGAATATTTTTTCATGTGCCTTTTAGCCATTTGTATGTCTTCTTTGGAGAAGCGTCTGTTCATGTATTCTGCCCACTTTTTGACTTGATTATTTGTTTTTTGGGTGTTGAGTTTGAGAAGTTCTTTATAGATAGATCTTGGATACCAGCCCTTTATCTGTAGTGTCATTTGCAAATATCTCCTCCCATTCCGTGGGTTGCCTCTTTGTTTTGTTGACTGTTTCCTTTGCTGTGCAAAAGCTTTTTTTTTTTTAATTTATTTTATTTTATTTTATTATGTTATGTTAATCACCATACATTACATCATTAGTTTTTGATGTACTGTTCTATGATTCATTGTTTGTGTATAACACCCAGTGCTCCATTCAATATGTGCCCTCTTTAATACCCATCACCAGGCTAACCCATCCTCCCACCCCCCCCTCCCCTCTAGAACCCTCAGTTTGTTTCTCAGAGTCCATAGTCTCTCATGGTTCATCTCCCCCTGTGCAGAAGCTTTTTATCTTGATGAAGTCCCAAAAGTTCATTTTTGCTTTTGTTTCCCTTGCCTTTGGAGATGTGTCTTGAAAGGAGTTGCTGTGGCCGATGTTGAAGAGGTTACTGTCTATGTTCTCTTCTAAGATTTTGATGGATTCCTGTCTCACATTGAGATCTTTCATCCATTTAGAGTTTATCTTTGTGTATGTTGTTAGAGAATGGTCGAGTTTCATTCTTCTGTATATAGCTGCCCAATTTTCCCAGCATCATTTATTGAAGAGATTGTCTTTTTTTCATTGGATATTTTTTACTGCTTTGTTGAAGATTAGTTGACCATAGAGTTGAAGATCCATATCTGGGCTCTCTATTCTGTTCCATTGCTGTGTGTCTGTTTTTGTGCCAGTAGCATGCTGTCTTGGTGATCACTGCTTTGTAATTTACAATAGCACCATAAACCATAAGATACCTTGGAATAAACCAGACCAAAGAGCTAAAGGATCTATACTTTAGAAACTACAGAACACTCATGAAAGAAATTGAAGAAGACACAGAAAGATGGAAAAACATTCCATGCTCATGGATCAGAAGAATAAACATTGTTAAAATGTCTCTGCAGCCCAGAGCAATCTATACTTTCATAGCCATCCCGATCAAAATACCAATGGCATTTTTTCAAAGTGCTGGAACAAACAATCGTAAAATTTGTATGGAACCAGAAAAGACCCCAAATTGCCAAGGAAATGTTGAAAAAGAACAAAGCTGGGGACATCACATTGCCTGATTTCAAGCTATGTTTACATCAGTTTTAACAAGAGGTATGCCTGTTCTTACTTGTGCAGAAAATATTGTTCCAGATTCAGTCAACTGGGTTCATGTTCCCCCACATAGTTTTTAATGTTATTTATTTAAATATCTGATGTATTTTATTGTAACAGACATTGTTTTGCCAACATTGCCTGTTTCAGTGGCACTTCACAATCTAGTTTAAAAAGGAAATTGGACATTTTAAATGGAAAAGAAAACAAATAAAAAAAAACAGAAAACAAACCTATTATGGTTCTGGAATCAGCAAATTCTACAGCTAAGGGTTCTGCTCCAACCTGTATTGCAGGAAACATGGAAGTTTGCCAGCTTTGAGTGGAGCCCAAGCAGGAAAAGGATCTATACTAGGATCAAGTTGTAGTGCAAGCGGCACTGCTCTTGGGCCACACAATCTGGCAAACCAAAGAGTATTAAAGGTTATCATTGGTGGGAAAAGATGTCATGTATAGTTTGTGTTAAGCCTCAGTGAAAGCATCATAATGTGGGCCTTTGGCATTCTGGAGTATGATCTTAACCATTTGCAGTGGAGAATTGTATACCTTTTGAAAACAGCTTCTGGTACCAGTTGAGACCTGATTTGTGACCCAGTATGTGATCTATTCTGGAGAATGTTCCGTGTGCACTTGAGAAGAATGTGTATTCTATTACTTTAGAATGGAATACTTTGAATGTATCTGTGAAGTCCATCTGGTCTAGTGTGTCATTCATAGTCCTTGTTTCCTTGTTGATTTGCTTAGATCTGTCCATTGCTGTGAGTGCGGTGTTACAGTCCCCTACTATTATTGTTTTATTATCAATGTATTTCTTTAATTTTGTTATTAATTGGTTTATATAACTGGCTGCTCCCAAGTTAGGGGCATAAATATTTACAATTGTTAGATCTTCTTGTTGGATAGACCCTTTAAGTAGGATATAGTGTCCTTCCTCATCTCTTATTATAGTCTTTGGTTTAAAATCTAATTTGTCTGATATAAGGATTGCTACTCCAGCTTTCTTTTGATGTCCATTAGCTTGATAAATGGTTCTCCACCCCCTCACTTTCAATCTGGAGGTGTCTTTGGGTATGGTCACCTAATCTTTGACAAAGCAGGGAAGAATATCCAATGGAAAAATGACAGTCTCTTCAACAAATGGTGTTGAGAAAATTGGACAGCCACGTGTAGAAGAATGAAACTGAACCATTTTCTTACACCATACATAGAGATAAACTCAAAATGGATGAAAGGCCTAAATGTGAGACAGGAATCCATCAAAATCCTAGAGGAGAATTCAGGTAGCAACCTCTTTGACCTTAGCCATAGCAGCTTCTTGCTAGACATGCCTCCAAAGGCAAGGGAAGTAAGGGCAAAAATGAACTATTGGGACTTCATCAAGATAAAAAGCTTTTGCACAGCAAAGGAAACAGTTGACAAAACCAAAAGACAACTTACAGAATGGGAGAAGATATTCAAATATCTTATCAGATAAAGGGCTAGTTTCCAAGATCTATAAAGAACTTGCCAAACTCAACACCCCCAAAAAACAAAGAATCCAGTCAAGAAATGGGCAGAAGACATGAACAGACATTTCTCCAAAGAAGACATACAAATGGCCAACAGACATATGAAAAAATGCTCAACATCGCTTGGCATCAGGGAAATACAAATGAAAACCACAATGAGATACCACCTCACACCAGTCAGAATGGCTAAAATTAACAAGTCAGGAAACAACACATGTTGGCAAGGATGCAGAGAAAGGGGAACCCTCCTACAGTGTTGGTGGGAATACAAGCTGGTACAGCCACTCTGGAAAACAGTATGGAGGTTCCTCAAGAGGTTAGAAATACCCTACAAACCAACAATTGCACTTCTAGGTATTTACCCCAAGGATGTAAACATTGTGATCCAAATGGGCACCTGCACTCCAATGTTTATATAGCAGTGTCCACAATAGCTGAACTATGGAAAGAGCCCAGATGTCCATCAACAGATGAATGGATAAAGAAGATGTGTGTGTGTGTGTACAAAATTTTCCATTATATGTAATGGAATATTTCTCAGCCATTAAAAAGATGAAATCTTACCATTTAAATCAACATTAAGAGTCTGCCTTCGGCTTAGATCATGATCTTGGGGTCCTGGGATTGAGCCCCACTTTGGGCTCCCTGCTCACTGAGGAGTCTGCTTCTCCCTCTTCTCCTTTCCCTGACTTCTGCATGCATTTGTCTTTCTCTCTCAATTAAATAAGTAAAATCTTTTTTTAAAAAAGATGGCCTTGAAGGATAAGGTAAATCCTCTCAGTGCTCAGAGGATTGGTGGGCCTTTTTATTATCCCTTTTGCATGGAAAGAGAACTAACCTGAGGTTAAATATATATAAACTCATGGACAGTGATGAATGGTTTGGCCAGCTGATCAGGAACCTGGAAGAAGAAAGAATGGAAGATTATTGACAAGAAAGTCTGGGTTAGAGACATGTGGATGGACATATGAGAGTGATGTGAATGGTTAAGATCATTGTACCGCGTGTTTATGTCCACAAGATAGCATCCACCATAAAACTGACACTTAATAAAGAACTAAACAAAATTACCTATCCAGCTGATAGCAGCCTATCTCTGTTATCATCCACCATAGTGGTGGCACAGTGGGCACATGAATGGTGTTGGCAAAGATTAAAGATATACAAGACCCCAAGAGCCTGGACTCCCATTTACCAAGACTTATTTATCTATGGTCACCGCTGAATATCCAATATGCCAGCAACAGAGAACAATGTTAATATGACACCATTACTCAAGAAGACCAAGTAGCCTATAGGTGGCAGGTTGATTACATTGGGCTCATTTCATCCCAGAAGGGTTCATTGTTTATTTTCTTATGTCTTACAGGAATGGACATGTATTCTGGGTGAGTTTGCCTTTCTTGTCCATATGGTCTCTGCCAGCAGGACTATCTGAGAGCTTATAGAACATTGATTCATTGGCATGGAAACCTATGTAATGTTGCATCAGACTGGGGAACCCACTTTATAGCAAAAGAGGCTCATGAGTGAATCTATGACTATGAGATTCACTGACCATATCACATTTTCCTCCAGCCAAAAACTGCTAGCTTGATAGATCATTGGAAGCTCAGAAGCAATGGTCTACACAGATGGGATGCCATCTTCTGGAATACTCTATATGCATTGAATCAATGACCTTTATCTGATGTGTCCTCAGTAAGAAGAATACATGGACACAGGGATCAAGGGGTGGAAATAGTAATGACTCTACTTACCATCACTCTCAGTGACTCACTGAGAGTCATGTGTTTCCTTTCCCCATAGTTAAGGGTTCTGGTGGGTTATAGGTCCTGCTCCCCATTGGGGATACATTGTCTCAATGGGACACAGAAAAGTCCCATTGAATTATAAGCTTTAGTTGTCACTTTTCACTTCAGTTGTCGACCTCTTTATGTTTGGGGATCAAAAATAAGATGAGTCACTATCTCAGTGAGGTAATTGATCATTTGGAGGACATAGGGCTGCTATTACACAATGGAGGCAGGAAGGAATGTAGTAGAACTCCGTTCACTTGGGCCTATCTTAATATTCCCTTGACCAATTGTGACTGTAAATGGGCCGGTATAGTGATCCCAGCCAAAGGGCATGGCGACCCCAGGCTCAGATCCTTTGGGCTAAAGGTCTGGGTAACACTAACAAGTAAGTAGCCAGGCCAGCAGTAGTGGTAGCTAATGGTTAATGAAATCTAAAAAGGATAGTGGAAGAAGAAAATAATGATTATTAGTTGGGATTCTGAGACCCACTTCTGTTTTAGGCACTGTGGTTATCTTACTAACATCTCTCTTCCAAGCTTGTTTCATCAAGAGAGTTACACCAGACACCTGGAGGAGCTTCTCTGCATCCTTTATGGAGAAAGAGACTGAAGTAGAAAAAAAGGTGGATGGGCCACTCAGCTTCCCGTCAAGGAAGGACTTGCTGCCCAGCTGAGGGTATTCCCATCAGCAGACATATTTCAACTTCTTCAGAGGCTACATCAGTTCTAGAGACCCACCTTGCCTGAGCTCACATCCTTGTTGGGGAAGCCTTTGTCTGGTGACTAATTGAGGAGGGGAATATACCAGCCAGTATGGCTTGCCACAGGACCACACTCATTTCAGAGCCCCCTGCCAGGTTGGCAGAGATTTGATCAGGCCTGCATTTTCCCTCTGTCCAGTCCTACTTCCTTCCTTTCAAAAGTGTTGATTACATGTAAATGTGTTACACCACCCAAACTCTATCTCTGATCTGTTTCTGGAGAAGTTAGCCTGCAGCAGATAACTTAAAGGGATATATAAAATACAAAACAAATTTAGAGATAGGCAAAAAATAATAGGACAATAATAAGGGTAGGGACATAAACTGCTTGATTTAAGCTATTATGCAGATATTTCTTTTGAGTTCTATCTGCAGGATCTAGAGAGGCTCCAGATTTTCTAGAAGCCAGACTGAAATAAAAACAAGCCAAGTAACTAGCAGAAACCATGTGTTCAGGGGGAGGACAAAACATCCTCATCCTAAGAGCAGAGAAATTCTTTTTCTGAGAAAGGACACTGTGTAATGAAATGAACAACCTTAACAATTACAATTGTGCTGCTTGGTTAACTGGTTGACACATTGCCATTTGTTACATTTATTTCAAATGGAATTACAACCAATCACATTATCCTAAGCAGGTTTATTGTTTGTCATCCACAGTCCACTGGCTCTGGATCAGTGGGCATGTATTAGTCATTGGAACCAATTATCCAAGGGTGTTTGGTTAAGATGGTTTAATTGGAGATGGAGTATGCAGAACCACAATGACTAATGGTGCCCCCCACACTATTATTGTTTGTTTCATCCTCCTGTGCACCAGGATGTTTGCTTGAGCTGATTTATTTCTCCTTTTGATTCTTCCCCCAAATGGTGATGTTACCCAGTGCAGAAGAGTACACTGGCAAGTAGGCGAAGGGAAGAAAGAAGTAGGACAGGAAGGGCCCAGAGAATCTTCAATCTGAAGAATTCTTTTTTGAGTACCTGAGTCACGAGTCAGTAAGGTGTCTGATTTTTGAACCCTTGATTTTCTAGGAAATTGAAGAGAGATACATTGTTCATTTCCCTATGGGAAAATGATCTTGTTTCATTGGACTAATTCTGAAAATAAATCATTCCTTCAAAAAAATCAAAATATTGGTTTTATGGGAACTATCAAACCTTCAAAACTGGGGTTATATTTGGATTTGCTAGACTAGGATGTATAAATAATAATTGTAATGGATTTCTTAAGGTATAAAATGGAATGTTATATTTATTAAAGTTAATATTTCTAAAAACATTACATTAAAATGTAGCACCGTGAGATGAAAGGATTATTGAATATAAACTTTATGCCTTGGATCCAAGTGTTTGAATTTCAAAGCATTATTTGTCCTTTGAGTATGTCGTACAGTCTAGATTTTATGCTATGATTGGTGGGTACACGTTTATCTCACCTTCTAAGACATATAAAAGGTGTTTTAAAATCAATATTTAATAAAGCTTAATAACTCTTAAAAGTAAAGCAGATCACTTTCTTAAAAATGCAGCATCTAGAGGAATTATAAAGGATAAAAAAGAAATTTCTGCTTCCCCTGAATATCTATAAACTCCTGCATTTATTGTATATGGCTTATAATTTTCTTTTTTTTTAATTTGGTTTTAATGTTTTAAAATAAAATTTAAATCTCTTTTGTTCAATTGTTTCCAGTTATGTTTGATCTCAATTTCAGTCTCTTGGAGGCTTCTAATTTCTGCAGGGCTAATTCTATTTTTATAATCTTTCTAGTTCCATCCCTGTATTCTTAATTTCCTCAGTTCTGCTTCATGCCAAACACATACATAATAAATTGCTCACTGATCCAGATTATTTTCAGGAGAGATGATTGAACTATAAGAATTGTATTACAGTCTATCTTTAGATCCATATATACCTTTTAAAATTTACTTAGAGGAATTTGGCTTCTAGAGTGTTAATAAGTTACATGGTATCTTTTGGGAATTCATTGTAATGAAAAGATAAAGAATTTTTCTTAATTTTTTTTTAGAGTACTGTGTTGCCCCTTTGTCCTCAGAGCAACTTTTTTTTTTTTTTTAAGATTTTTACTTATTTATATATTTGAGAGAGAGAGAGAGAGCACACAGGGTGGAACAGAGGGAGAGGGAGAAGCAGACTGCACTGAGCATGGAGTCATACACAGGGCTCATTCTTACAACCCTGAGATCATGACCTGAGCTGAAATCAAGAGTTGGATGCTCAACCGACTGAGCCACCCAGGTGTGCCTATTTTCAGAGCAACTCTACCGCTCTTCCATCTCTGATCTATTTTGCAAGAGAGTTACACTTTGTGGGGTGCATGGCCCAAGCTCCCCAGTAACTGAATTTCATCTGGATTTGGCCAATAGGAACCATTGGTGGGAGACTGGAGAGCATGAAGAAAGGAAGCATTTCTCTACCTCTTTCTATACTTAGGCAGGAAGTGCAGTTCCTAGAGGGCTTCAGATCTCATTCGACAGACAGCCATGATTGCTGCATTTGCTTGGTGGCCCTAAACCCCGGCTTCAGGAACATTTCCTTCTCTCTTTGATACTTCAACTCAGGGCTGGTGGTGGTTTCCTGTGGTTGTCAGTCTCTGAGCTTGTTTGGCTTCTCAGTTATCCATCACTCACAAAACGAATTCTGTGCCTCACATTCCGTCTGTTTTGGAGAATAAGGAGTTTTAAAATAAATGATTTGGGGACAACTGGATAGTCATTTGAGAAAAAAATTAGTTTCATATCTCATAACAATTGCCAGATCAAATTCCAAGTGGATCAGAGATCTAAATGTAAAAAATGAACATGGCTGATTTATCTCTTGACCCGAGCATGAAGAAACTTAGAAACTATAATCCAAAATCCAGAAACAACAAAAGATTGATAATATCAATTGTATAAAAATAAAGAAAATACTTTTTATATGGCAGAACAACATATGCAGTCAAAAGACCAGTAAAAAATCAGGAGACTTACATGATGGTCAAAAGGCTAATTTCTATAATAAATGAAGAGTTCTTAAAAATAAAGAAAAAAATCATAAAATATGATATATGGTAAACAAAACCTTCAAACAGTTCACTAAAAAATATAAAAATGGCCTTCAAGTACAAGAAAAGATATTCAACTTTACTCATACTAAAATGTCAATGAGAACTTTATTGAGAGACCATTTCTCATCTATCAGATTGGTAGAAAGTCCAAAATCTAAATAACACTTTCGTCAAGGCTGTGAAAATTCAGATATTTTTATACGTTTCTGCTGGAAATGTAAAATGATAACAATCCCTCTAGAGGGGATGTGATGATATTTAACAAAATTATATATGCATTTACCTTTTGAACTGGAAACTCCACTTCTAGAAATTTGCCCCAAGACACACCTCCACAAATATGAAAGAGCATAGATGCAAGGTTTTCATTCAGGAATAAGTTATAATAAAAAAAATATTGCAGTCATTCTAAATGATGGCTCAAAGAAGAGTGATTGACTTAAATATAGTGCTCCATACAATGATGTACAACGTAGCCGAAGAGGAAGAATAAAGAAGCTCTCCATGAGTCCAGGATATAATGATGTACATATCTACCTATCATGTAGGAAAGAAGGGGAAATTGCTTATTTTTGCAAAATGAAACAGGATATATCAATCAGAAATTAATGAAAATGTTTACTACAAGGTATGCAGGGGTAGTGTGGAGGATATAGGGAGGAATATGAGATTTCTTTTAGTGGACCATTTTTATGTGCTCCATGTAATTATCTTAAATGTTAAAAAATATAACAAAAACACAAAAAAGACAGACATTAAATTTAAATACAAACAGAACAGATAACCCAGCTGCATGTCAAATTGATGATAATCACACAGAGAAAAAAAAATTCAAGTAACTTTTGAGTATAGGGCTTTGACTATACATCCTAAATAGAATATATTATAAAGTCAAAAAAAGATGCAAAGAACTATTAACATTTGCTTAGCAGCTTTGTTCTTGGTGGTGGTATGGGTGATATAATTATGCAACTGTTTTGTGTATATAATAGGATATAACAAATGAGGGGCACCTGGGTGGCTCAGATGGTTGGGTGTCTGCCTTAGGCTCAGGTCGTTATCTCCAGGTCCTGGGATTGAGCCCCGCATCAGGCTCCCTGCTTGGCGGGGAGTCTGCTTCTCCCTCTTCCTCTGCCTCTCCCCACTGCTCCTACTCTCTCTCTCTCTCTCTGTATCTCTGTCTCAAATGAATAAATAAAAAATTCTTTAAAAAAAAAAGATACAACAAATGAGTAAATATGTTGATGTTTTTGGGAAGTAGGGTTTTTATATTCCTAGGTGAGGACAAAGAATATTACGGTTGGATTTCAATGAGAGGCATCAATATGAGCTCATTATATATGTATATAGGTTGATAGATACCATGAACACACATACACACTTCCTAGCTCTGTTCCCTGAAAGAGCTTTAAGCAAATCCACTTTAGTAGCATTGAGTACACTTGGTGCCTAGATCTGGATTTATAAACACTGATCACCACTAAAGTGCTTCTTAGAAAAATGGTTATTTCTGGGCCCAGAGCAGGGAATTTACAAGGTAAGCCTGAAAAATCTAAGTCAAAAAGCAAGTAAGTGCACAAAGACTAATGGGTTCATTAAAAAGAAAAGTACAAAAGCTGGCTTGGTACAAGTGACACATTAAAAGGAATGATGATAATTGATTATAACATGTTGAATAAAAACTGAATTCATGAGTTCATAGTGATGAGATTGGGTGGGGGAAGACATCAAGAGAGAGAAGAAAAGCTCTTTTTATAAAAGAATGGTAGCCAAAAAATGTAAAATTAGAAAATCTGCATTTTACCTCATGTAATCAGTTAAGTATCAATTATTTTTTTAGAGATTTATTCATGAGAGAGAGAGAGAAAGTGCTTGCAAGTGGGAGGAGGGGCAGAGAGAGGATCCTCAAGCAGACTCCTTGCTGAGCATGGAGCCTGACGTGGGGCTTGATCCCAGGACCCTGAGATCATGACCTGAGCTGAAATGCAGAGTTGGCTGCTTAACCGACTGAGCCACCCAGGTGCCCTAAGTATCAATTATTAATCACCAATTTTTCCAGCTAGGATGATCAGTGACTGCTGAAACCATTGGGTGAAACATTGTTGGGAACAGGATATTTACATGGTCTCAAAGTATCACCCCAGAGATTAGTTGAGGTAAAAGGAAAATGTGTTTTTATAATGGACATGTCCGATGTTCTACACCTTAACCAAGTAATCAAACCTGGCATATCTTAGAATGGAGTAATCTAATATTATGTGCCTCCTGAAAGAATGTGGTAGGAAGTACAAAACATCATCTAGGTAGTATATTTGCTAAAGATATTCAATGTAAATCTTAGGGCAGTTTTGGTAAGTTTTGTTTTTTGAGGCATTTGTCCATTTCATCTAAGTGGTCAAATTTGTTGGTGTAAACTCTTTAATAATGTTCCCTCATTATCCGTCTAAGATCAGTAGCTTTTTTTAGTGATGTCATCTCTTTTATTCATAATATTGGTAATTTGTGTTCTCACTTCTTTTTTCTTGATCATTCTTGGCATTTATCAGTTTAATTATTTTTTAGGGAAATTTTCTCTCTTGCTTGTCTGGTTACAGTTTTATTAATTTCTGTCTACGTTTATTATTTCCTCCTTTCTGTTTACTCTGGGTTTGACTTGTACCTTAAGTCACTTATTTTCTAATATAAGTATTCAGAGTTATAAAGTTGTCTAGATTAAAAAAAAAATAAAGAGGCAAAAACAGTACAGAGAAGTTTGTGAGCCTTGAATGGATCTTGAATCAGGAAGTAAAAAACAAAAACAATAAAGGGCATTTTGGGAACATTTGAAGAAATGTAAATATGAACTGAATAACCTCATTTTATTGAATTTTGGGGGGTGTGGTTAATGCATTTCAGTTATGTAAGAGAATGTCTTTATTTTCTGGAAATGGATGCTGAAGTATTTTTAGGGATGAAGTATTTAGGCATGATGTCTGCAACTTATTTTCAAGTGGCAGAGAGATGGACAGAGAGACAGAGAGGGAGAGGTGCAAAGTGTGAACTATTGGTGAGTTCAGGTAAAGGGAATGGGGTTTTTGTACTATTCTTTAACATTTCTTTGGGTTTAGAATATCTCAAAATAACAAATTGGGAGAAAAAAAAATGCTCCCTCTGGATAGATAATTAGGATAATTTTCTTGATTCCTAGTTAGACCCTAGGAATCATAGAAGCGTCAGGCACATTGATGTAATTCTTAGTACAGCCAGCACTATTATTACCATCACTGTTTTGCTGGGCCAGGGAAAAAAAGGTTAAATCATGTTGCTGCCGTTGCAAGAGTAGTAAGAGCAGTAAGAGGTGGATGGAGGGCTCAGACTTTAGTGATCAACTCTACAGCCTATATTCTAAACCTCTATTCTGTCTTTCTTACAGTTTGGCTCCCCAGGTGCTTGAATTCCTCTTTTTTTTTTTTTTTTTGGTTGGTGCTTTTATCTTCCTTTGCATAATAAATGTTTTCTCCATAGGTAGACCAGAGTTAAATTCTGCCCATTCCATATTGGGCTTCTGACAGTCAAAGCAAAAATTGCACTGGATGAAGTTCTGAAGTTCAACAGGTAACAAAGACTCTATTCAAGGCTACTACAGTAAGAGGAGAGACTGGGACCTGATCTGAGTTCTACCGTAGTGACACATGGGGCTGGAACGTTTTTAGCAGCTGGGGTGGTGGGTGGGGAGGATCATAGGCCATGTGTATTTGCTAATTGGTCTTCCTCAAAGGAAAAGTGAACTTTCTGTATCCTTGTGATAGGAGATAGTTTTACAACTTGGAGTCGGGTGTCCATGGGATGTTAGTCTCCTGTCCTCCCACAGAAACTAGGAGATAGGGGTGCTATCTACCTTGATAATTACATTTCAAAGGGATGTCTTTCTCCTTGAGAAAAACATTACAGGATTATAAAACTGGTAAGAAGCTTTTTAACAGATTTACTCTCACAGAAGCAGAGAGAAAGGATTTACAATGACAAGTTTTCTAAAATAAATGCTCTCAGAAAAGGGAAGCCTGTCTAACATTTAGTCAAGCTAGGGGAATGATAGCGCCATTTTGGTCATGACATTGTAGGTTTACTGAGGTCTTACTGAGAGATGTGCAACTTAGGTGTCCCACCACAGCCCTCACTCCTGACTTGATCTTAAACTGCTCATGAGTGTAGAAAAATCCTTCTTTTCCTTTTGAAAATAGGAGTACTTTCACTCCTCTGCTCATATACTTTTCTTCTTCTCACCTAAGTTCTGCTGAGTAGTCCCTTTAGAGACCCATGATTCCCCTCTCTCACTTTCTTCCTGCACTTTTAGTCCTCCTTTCTCCCTTCTCCTTCTTTGTTTCTAGGGATAGGCCATCTATTCGATCCCTTCCAGTTCTAATTCTCTGCGGGTCTCTCTCACTGTGCACCCAGGAAGAAGTAAGTAGGGCTATACCACTGCACTAAAGAGTCTGGCTCTTCTCAGATTTTCATAAAAGGCGAGGACTGGAAAGATATTTCCCTAGTGCCACAAGAGTAGCAGAGTGAATTGGTGATGGGCAGGAATTTTGGAATCCGAGAGATGTGGGTCCCAGATTTGCAGTTTGCTGGGTAGCTGTGAGAAAACCTGTTAACTTCTCTAAGCTTCAGTGCATTTGTTTGCCAAATAGGAGTAATAAATAGGGTATTAACCCTAAGAGTTAACTAAGGTGATGGCTGTAAATCCACAGTGTCAAGTATTTAGTAACTAATCACTGTTTCTTTGGCGGGGAAAAACGAACACAAAGTTTTGCCCTACTTAACATCAAGAGCTGCTTTGAGAAGATCTAAGGCAACATTTTCTCAGGTAGAGCATCTGAGTACTTCCTTTTTCTGTTAGATCTACCCTCAAAAATGGGTGTGGTAAATTTCTGTTTTGTCAACTTAGCTAAACCTACATTTCCCAGAATTCCTTTCCCTGAATACTTCCAGGTCAGTTGGACCATAAGAGGCATTTTGCAGGGCTTATGGCAGGTGGAATTGAAGGAGCAGCCATATTCTTTATGCCCAGGAGGTCAGCACAGGGCACGAGGTGTTGCTGCAGCCTCCTACACATTGTCACATGTGTTGGATGATCTGCTGGCTCCCTTCCAGCTCCTGCTGCATTTCTGCCTTCAGGCTTCTCTGATTCTTGGGTCAGACCTGCGCTTCGCTCTGTGATGAAGGGTGCCAGCTCCCCTGCAGGATACCACCATCATCACAGGAAGAGCTTGGAGGCAGCGAGAGCCTGCAGTGGGCACTAGTTCTTTCTATGCATTCTGATAGTTTCCAATTTCTCCTTGCTTCCCCCAGAGCCCATCTGTCTGCTCTTCCTGATGCCCTTGTCTGCACATTCAGGCTCTCCCAGAAGCAGGTGGAATAGTTTCACATAGACTCCTTAACCTGCCCCATCAGTTGTATAAAGTCAAATGCATATGATTCATCTTCTACTATATCTGATTTGTCGTAGTGATTTTGCTTCTATGATTGAACCTTGTCAGATACAATACATAATGAGTTTCAGCAGACAGCTGCATAGATCAAGCTTGATATCTCTTAGTTACTAGGATAATTTCAGTAAAAAAATAACCATTTCCTGGGGAATGAGAAAGGAGGCTCTGTGCCTGGGCCTTCAAGTTTTCTTCCCCTGTGGAGTGTGTGTGTGTGTGTGTGCGTGTGTGTATTTCCCATTTCTACTTCCTTTGAATCAGACTAATTCTAGGGTGGTGTTTTCATTCCATTGGTGATTGCAAGTCATAATGACAGCCTTTCCTAATGTGGTGACAAAATATCACATAACTTTGCTGATGTTACTTTGGTAATTTCTAATCCAGGCATTGAATGATTTATATAGTCAATATGTGCCAAACTGCCAATTTTCATGTTTTGAAGATAACAGGCAACAGTAGTACCTTTTACAAGATAAGATGTGCAGTATAAAATATAATTTAAAAAAATCTGAGTAAAAATGTAAGCTCAGAGAGGCAGCAGATTGTAGTAGTTCAAAATGTAGAATCACCAGACAGCCTGGAGTTTTGATTGTTAGCTCTGAGCTTATTAATCATGTGATTGATGCTGGGTGATTACTTGGCCTCTCTGTGCTTTGAGCACCTCCTCTGCTGTCCCAGGTCAGAGTAGGTGCTTGGGGTAATACAGTAATAAAAGTCCAGGGCTTGGAGCCCTGCGTGGCACAATGCAGGCAGAAGCTTTGGTTTCACTCAACTGGATTCTTTCATATAGAGTAGAAACCATTGATTTCCTCACTCCAGGAGGGCGGGGACAAGGCTGTCTACCCTTGTATCCCTTACCTGCCCCATTGAAGGTGTATGTTGTGGTGCCCCACACAGATCCCCCTCCAGGATGTGGGTTCCTGATTGCTGCCACTGCTGGGAATGGTGCCCGCTAAGCTGGCAGCTGAGTCCTTCCCCAGGAGTTGCCTTGAGCCAAAGGGAGCTGCCAAGGTTAGGCTTCCCCCCACGGGGAAGTCCGTATCTAGTGACTGGTGGAAGTGGGGTACACAGGACGGGCTCCCTTGTCTCAATGTGGGGCGACTTGTCTCCACATGGGCTTGGCCAGGCTGGGCCTCTGTCCTCTCTTCATCACAGTTCAACCCCAGTCCTTCCTGCCTCCAGTCCTGCTGCCCTGACTCCCACACTGGTGTTGTTCCTGACAGCAGTCCGGCCAGACCTGTGCACAGACCTCCCTTTCAGAGCCTGTTAAAGAGGCACAAGGTGGAAACTTTTGGGAGTGTTGGAGATGTTCATGATGTTGGTTTTGCAGATGGCTAAAAGGGGGATGTATATATGTCAAAATTGTCACATAGTTCAATTTAAATATTTGGCTAATGATATGTCAATTATACTCCAATAAGGAAAAAAATTAGAGGGGCAGTGGGAGAAAAAAGTAAAGTGCATTTTGGTCACATTCCATTGTTCATGCTAGTCTCATGCACTGTTAGCACTCTTCTCATTAAACTTTTTCTTTTGAACCTTATTGCACATCAATTCCTCTTGACTCTATTTGCATAGTCATTCTTTCTTTCTCTTGGACAGATGTTCTCTGAGTACCCTGCAAGCCCAGATTCTAAGTATTTGGGCCAAAATGACAAATTGGGCACAGTCTTTCTCCGCTGTGAGTCCATGACCTTATGGGGAGACTGAACTACAGGCAACTCCAATGGTTAACCTTGGCATTCATGACCTCCCATAGGTTGGTTTCAGCCTCTGATGGTAGAAATAGCACAGTTTATTGTTCAAAGTGAGACAGGTGCAGAACGAAATGAAGAAGAAACTAATGGTCACATTCCAGTATAGTTACTTATTTATCATTTTATCACAGGTTTTCTCCCATATCACCGAATCTCCTCAGAAAGGGATTCTCCTTGTTAGACTTCTTTAGGATCACGTAGGGACTAACTGAGATGTAGCAGGATTTCTTTTTCCCCCCCTATTTTTTAAATTTAAATTGCTCATCACATCACGTGCCCTCCTTAATGCCCATCACCCAGTTACCCCATCTCCCTCTCCCCTCCAGCAACTCTCAGTTTGTTTCCTAGAGCTAAGAGTCTGGCATGGCAGGATTTCTAATCCAAGTCACTTCATTGCTAGTTCGTCAGCCTTTCGGGTATATATAGCTCCACACTCGTCCAGAGTTCAAAGGATTTCAAAGAGGAAAGGAGAAGGGCGTTAGTCCACATGTTTGGTAAAAGATAATCAAACTGAAATGACCCCTTTGGTTGTTTTAACCAGGGACTTGGAAAAGGAGCTTCCTTGGGAGAAGTGAACACCCGGAGAAACCAAGCGTGAGAAACTAGAAGCTAGTTGCTTTGCTTGGCCTCCTCCTGCTGTGATGCTGTGTTTGAACCTGAAATCCATGGTGCAGATTTGGAAAAGGGTGCCTTGTGACTGGGTGGAAAATCTAAGAGGAATTCACTCTGTTATGTTTAAGGGCAAATGTTAGGAAAATAATAATACCAACAATGAAACAAATGTAAATAAAACCTAAAAAGACAAATATTAGCTATTTCTGTGTGATCTTGCTTTATTTATGCCAAGTGCTGTGTATAATCTCCTTTAATTCTCACACAGCCTTAGGAGAAAGACACTTTCCATTCCAACTTCGAGGAAACTGTGACACACAAAGGTTGTGTCACTTCCTAAAGTCACAAGGCTGTTAAATAACGAATTAGAATCCCCACTGGAGTCTGCTTGACTCCATAGGCTATGTTGTTAAGTCTTTTTTCTTTACTCCTATGGATGAGGCCCTTCACTGCGTCCCTTTCCAAGAGGTTGGCAGTATATGAAAAACCCTGTGAAATGTTTGTCAAATTGCCAAAACTCCCTCGTCTCACCGTGCCCCATCTCTGTTTTTTTTTTCCTCCAACCTGTCTTTTTTTTGTGTGGAACAAAAGAATCTGCCTGAAGTATCTCCCATTTTTAGAAATACTTATGGTACTTGAATGATCCCCAGAAAAGGCTTGAGACACTTTCTCCATGAGGCCTGGTACCATCCTTGATTCTAGCCTTTGATCCAGGAGGACTAAAAAGGAAAAATTTTCAGATTGGCTGTTGGTAAAATACAAGTACCTCTGGATTATGCAAACTATGTTATTTGAAACTCCAGATTAGATATTCCTCATCTGATAATCATAAATCTAAGAAGCTAAATGAATAGCAGGCATGAGAAATAGACATAAAATTATTGCAAGTTACATAATCACATTTCCCAAGATTACTAATAAAAAGAAAAACCTAGAAGCTGAGGAAAATGAAACATTGTGTATAGAGAAAGATGCCAGAGAATTTCTCATCAGAAGCAAAGCAAGTGAGAAGAGAATGGAACAGTATCTTTAAAGGACTGAAAGAAAAATATTGTCAGCATAGAATGCTATAATCAGTAAAAATATCTTTCAAAAAGGAAGACAAAATAAAGACATTTTCAGGCGTGTAGAAGCTGAAAGAATTGGGGCGCCTGGGTGGCTCAGATGGTTAAGCATCTGCCTTCGGCTCAGGTCATGATCCCAGGGTTCTGGGATCGAGCCCCGCATCAGGTTCCCTGCTCGGCGGGAAGCCTGCTTCTCCCTCTCCCTCTCCCACTCTCCCTGCTTGTGTTCCCTCTCTTGCTGTGTCTCTCTCTGTCAAATAAGTAAAATCTTTAAAAAAAAAAAAAAAGCTGAAAGAATTTATCACCAGCTTACCTACTTTACAAGAAATATTGAAGGAAGTCCTTCAGACAGAAGGACAATGATACTAGATGGAAATAAAAATCTATACCCAGGAATAAGAAATGGTAATTACATAGGTAAATATATAAGATTTTTTTTATTATTTAAATCTCTTTAAAAGATAATTGACTATTTAAAGAAAAATAACAATAATGTGTTTGAAGTTTATAATATATACATACATATACAAATTTACAACAATAATAGTATAAAAACCTAGAGGTGATAGATGGAAGAATGCTGTTGTTAGGTTCTTATACTTTGTATGAAGTGATATAATATCACTTGAAGAAAAACTGTGATAAATTGAAGGTGTATACTATAAACCATAAAGAAGCCACTAAACAACAAAGCAAGCTAATAAATCGACAAAGGAAATCATAAAAAAATACCCAATGCAAATAAATGCAGAAAGAAAAGAAAAAGGCAAAAAGAAAAAAAAAAAAGAAAAATAGAAAACAAATAGCAAGATGAAAGACTTAAGCCTAATATATTAATTATCACATTAAATATAACTTCTCTAATTAAAAAGTAGAGATTGTAGAGTGCCTAAGTGGCTCAGTCAGTTAAGTGTCTGCCTTTGGCTCACATCATGATCCTAGGGTCCTGGGATGGAGCCCTGTGTCAGGCTCTGCCCTTAAGCAGAATAGATTCTGCCTCCCGCCCTCCCTCTGCTCCTTCCCCCTGCTCCTGCTCTCGCTCTCTCTCAAATAAATAAAATCTTTAAAAAAAAAGTAGAGATTGTGAGATTGGATAAAAAAGTAAGACCCAGTAATATGCTGCTTACAAGAAATACGAAAACACATATAGGTCAAAAGTAAAAGAAGGGGAAAAATATGTATCTTGGTAACAGTAGTCAAAAGGAACCTGGAGTGGTAAAATTAATACCACACAAAACACATTTTATTTTATTTTATTATTATTTTTTTTATTTTTTTATTTTTTGCAAAGATTTTATTTATTTATTCATGAGAGACAGAGAGAGAGAGAGAGAGAGGCAGAGGGAGAAGCAGGCTCCCAAGGAGCAGGGAGCCCGATGTGGGACTCGATCCCAGGACTCTGGGATCATGACCTGAGCTGAAGGCAGACGCTTAACCATCTGAGCCACCCAGGCGCCCCTATTTTATTTTTTTAAAAAAATTTTTATTAACATATAATGTATTATTTGTTTCAGGGGTAGAGGTCTGTGATTCATCAGTCTTACACAATACACAGTGCTCACCATTGCACATACCCTCCCCAATGTCCATCACTCAGCCACCCCATCCTTCCCACCCCCTCCACTCCAGCAACCTTCAGTTTGTTTCTTGAGATTAAGAGTCAAGTCTCTTATGGTTTGTATCCCTCTCTGGTTTTGTCTTGTTTCATTTTTCCCTCCCTTTCCCTATGATCCTCTGTCTTGTTTCTCAAATTCCACATATCAGTGAGATCATATGATAATTGTCTTTCTCTGATAGACTTATTTTGCTTAGCATAATACCCTCTAGTTCCATCCACGTCGTTGCAAAAAGATTTCTTTTTTTTTTGGTGGCTGCATAATATTCCATTGTATATTTATACCACATCTTCTTTATCCATTCATCTGTGGATGGACATCTAGGCTCTTTCCGCAGTTTGGCTATTGTGGACATTGCTGCTATAAACATTGGGGTGCATGTGCCCCTTCGGATCACTACATTTGTATCTTTGGGGTAAATACCCAGTAGTGCAATTGCTGGGTCGTAGGGTCCAGCTTGGTGGGCGGCAGGGCAGCAGGGCAGCAGGGGCCGCTGTGAGGAGCTCTGCGCGCGCACCACCACCCACCACCACCCTCTGCTCCCACGCACCGGCTGTTTCAGCTCCGCTCCCCGCGGGATGGGAGGAGCAAGATGGCGGAGGAGTAGGCGACCTGGATTTCGTCTGGTCCCAGGGATTCAGCTAGATAGTTATCAAACCATTCTGAACACCTACGAACTCAACAGGAGATCGAAGAAAAGAAGAGCAGCAACTTTATGAACAGAAAAGCGACCACTTTCTGGAAGGTAGGACGTGCGGAGAAGTGAATCCGCGGCGATATTCGGGAGGATAGACGGTGGGGGAGGGGCCTCCGTCGGCCGCTTCTGGCAGGTGATAGAGCCGCGGAGCACAAAATCGGAACTTTTAGAAGTCGGCTCCGCTGAGGGACGTCGCTCCGGTGGCTAAGCGGGGGGTGGAACCCTCCGGGACAGTGTGGTCTCGGGACCCTCGGGGTCACAGAAAGACCGGGGGTGCCTGAGTGTGGCAGAGCTCCCAGGTATCGGAGCAGGGAAGCCGGCTGCAGAGGCGGAGCCCAGGCGCGGGCTCTCAGCTCGGGGTGGCCCTAAACCGTGATCCGCGGCACAGTCGGGCCCCTGCTCCTCCAGCAGGGACCCAACAAGCGGCCGATCCGGGGAGACTCCCCATCCTCCCCCGGGAGGAGCCGCGCGGGAGCGCACCGCAGGGATCTGCTGGGTTTGGAGACTCCACCCGGGGTCGGGTGCCAGAGATAGAAACGCGCGGTCACAGGCCGGGTGAGCACGGAGTGCGGCCGGAGACCGGGGAGACGGGAGTGACCGACGGCTTCTCTCTGGGGCGAACTGAGGAGCGGGGTCCCGAGTTCTCGGCTCCTCCGGGGCGGAGATTGGGAGGCCGCCATCTTCACTCTCCGCCTCCAAAGCTGGACGGAAAGCTCGCAGGGAACAAAAGCCCCGGAGAGCAAACCCGAGCAGATTACTTAGCCCCAACTGGGCAAGGGCGGGGCAGTTCCGCCTCCGGCAGAGACATTTGGAAACCACGGCAACAGGCCCCTCCCCAGAAGATCAGCTAAAACAGCCAGTCACACAAAATACATTTTAAAACAAAGAAATTATCAAGGATAAAGAAGGTAATTTCATAATGATAAATAGGTCGATACATCAAGAGGACGTAGCAGTCCTAAACGTTTATAGAGCTTCAAAATACATGAAGCAAAAACTGACAGAACTGCAAGAATAAACAAAAGCATAATTATAGTCAGATTTTAATACCCCCAACTCAAACATGCAGGCAAAAAGTCATCAAAGACATAGTGGTCTTGAGCAATAGTATCAACCAACCTAACTTGATTGGCATTTATAGAGCTTTGTCAACATTGATAGAACACATTATTTACACTTACTAATACTTACTTACTAATATGTGGGGCACCTGGGTAGCTCAGTCAGTTGGGTGTCTGACTCTTGGCTTCTGCTTAGGTCATGGTCTTGGGGTTGTGGGATCGAGCCCTGCGTCAGGCTTCATGCTGAGGTGGAGTCCGCTTAGGACTCTTTCTCTCCCTCTCCCTTTGCCCGTCCCCCATGAGCTCGGGCTCTCTCTCTCTCTCTTTCTCTCAAAAAAAAAAAAAAAAAAAATTACCTACATAGACTACTGGGCCATAAAAGACGTCTTGATAAATTAGGAGGATAACAATATGGTGTCTGACCATAATAGAGTTAAATTAAAAATCAATAACAGAATGATCTCTGGAAAATCCACAAATGTTTGAAAGCTAAATAACATACTTTGAAATAATATGTGGATCAAGGAATAAATCAAAAGAGAAATTAGAAAGTATTTTAAAATTAGTTAAAATAAAAGAATAATGTGAGAATTTGTGGGATGCTGCTAAATAGTATTGTAGTTGGTGCTATTTATAGCACTAAACACCTATATTAGAAAAAAGAAAACTCACAAATCAATGTCCGCTATCGCCTTAAAAAACAGAAAATAAGAGCATACTAAATCAAAGTAAGGAGAAGAAAGGAAATAAGATGTTGAAAGCAGAAATCACTGAAAGACAAAACAAAAAAATAGAGAAAAATAAAAATGAAATAAAAAGCATGGATTTTAGAAGATCAGTAAAATTAAACCTGTAGCCAGACTAATCAGGGGCGAAGAAGAGAATACACATATCAGGAATGAGAGGAATGACATTGCTGCAGGTTCTGCAGGAATCAGGTGAAAAGGATGCTATAGGAATATTATTAAGCACTTTATGCCTATAAATCTGATGACTTAGGTGAAATGGACATTTCTGCAAAAGACTCAAATTTACCAACATTCATTCAGTAAGAAACAGATAAACTTCAATAATACTACCCAAGATACTGAATCTTAAGAAAACTTCCCATAAAGAAAAGTCAGTGCTCAGATGGCTTTCTGGTGAAATCTGCCAAACATTCAAGGAAGAAAGTTTTACTAATCTCAAATAAATTCTTTCAGAAACTGAAAAGAAAGGAACACTTCCCATCTAGTTCTATGAGGCGGCATTCACCTGTTAGCAAAACCAGAGAAAGTCATTACAAGAAAAGAAAACGACAGATGAGTATCCCTTGTGAATATACATATAAACATTTTAAACAAAAGTTTAGCAAGTTGTATTCAACTTGAAAAAGAGACCAAGTTTTATCCTAGGAATTCAAAGTTGGTTTAATGCTAAAAAAATCAATCAATGTAATTCATCATATTAACAATTAAAACCAAAAAGCCATATGATCAACTCAATATATGAGCAAAAGCATCTGACACAATTCAAAGTCCGATCCTGATAAGAACTTTCATCAAAGCAGCAACAGAATACAACCTCCTCGACTGAACAGATATGTACAAAACCCTATGGAAGACAAATACTTAACAGTGGCAGACTGAAAGCCTTCCCTTTGATAATAGGAACAAGACAAGAATGTCTGCTGTTACCAAGTCTTTTCAACTTGGATGTTCTAGCCAGTGCAAAGAGGCAAGGAAAAGAAATAAAAGGCATCCATATTGGAAACAAAGACAAAGCTGTTTTTATTCACATTCTTTGTAGAACATGCATTGGAATATATGAAAAAGTTAGTAGAACTAACAAGTGAGCTTAACAAGATTGCAAATACAAGGTCAGTATAAAAAGCAATTATATTTCTGTACTAGCAGAAAACAGTTGGAAATTGAAATAAAAAATACAACTTGCAATGGTACCAAAAATGTAAAATACTTAGGGAGAAGTCTGACAAAAGAAGTAGAAGGTCTGTACTCCAAGAGAAATTAAAGAAGACTTAAGAAGTGGAGAGAGAAACTGTATTTATGGGTTAGACAACTCAACACTGTTAAGATAGTATTACTGGTCATCAGATATTGTTGATGAATGACAAATCTCCCAAATTATTTCATAGTTTCAATCCCAATAAAAATCCTAGGAGGCTTTCTTTTTTTCTTAAAGATATTGACAAACTGAATCTAAAATCCTAATGGAAATTCAAAGGACATAAAATAACCAAAACAACTTTGAAAAAGAACAAAATTGGTGAACTAACATTACTAATTTTAAGACTTCTTACAAAACTGCTATAATTAATACCATTTGGAATCACGGCAAAGATGGACAAATAGAAAAATGGAATGTAATAGAGAATCCAAAAGTAGACCCAGAGGTATATGGAGAACTGATCTTTGACAAAAACACAAAGACAATCAAGTGGAGAAATAGTACTCTTTTTTTAAAAAAATCGTGCTGGAACAATTGGACATTCAAATGCAAAACAAAACATACCAATCAAGCAAACAAAAGGGCTTTGATCCTACCTCACAGATACTCAAAAATTAATTCAAAATGGACCATAATCTTAAATGTAAAACCTAAACCTGTAAAGTTTCAAGGAGAATATAGAAGGACACATTTGTAGATTTGGATTAAGCCAGCATGTCTCATAAATGACACCAAAAGCGTGATCCATAAAAGACAAAAAATTGGTAAGTTGGACTTCATCAAAGTAAAAACTTCTCTTTGAAAAGCACTGTAGGATAATGAAAGGACAACGCAGAATCTGAAAATATTTATTTGGAAAACCTGTATCTAATGAGGGCTTGTATCCAGAATATAAAGATAACTCTGAGGGGGCGCCTGGGTGGCTCAGTTGGTTAAGCGACTGCCTTCAGCTCAGGTCATGATCCTGGAGTCCCGGGATCGAGTCCCACATCGGGCTCCCTGCTCGGCGGGGGGTCTGCTTCTCCCTCTGATCCTCTTCCCTCTCATGCTCTCTGTCTCTCATTCTCTCTCTCTCAAATAAATAATAAAAAAAAAATAAATAAAGATAACTCTGAAACCTCAAAAATAAGAAAACAGCCCAATAAAAACATGGGCAAAAGATTTAATTATGGACTCCAATGAAGAATACAGCAAATAGGCACTTGAAAAACTGATCAACGTAATTAATCATTAGAGAAATGCAAGTGAAGATCACAATGAGATAATACTACACACTGATTATAATAGCTAATGTTAAATGGATTGAGCGTATCAGATGTTGGTGAGGATGTGGAGAAACTGGAACTTTCATACACTGCTAGTAGACATGGGAAATGGCATGAGCACTCTGGAAAACAGTTTTTTAGTTTCTTCAAAAGTCAAACATTATCTATACCCTATGACCCAGCCATTCTTCTCTTAGGAGTGGAATTTACCTGCAAAGTATCAGAGACTTATTTATAGATGTTCAACCCAGCTTTATTTGGAATAGTCTCAAGCCAGAAACAACCCAAATGTCTATCAGTAGCAAAAGGATAAACCTGTGTTATATCCAGCCAATGGAATGTCACTTACAGTAAAAATAATGAGCTATGGATACACACTATTATGACTCTCAAAATAATTATACTGAGTGAAAAATGTTACACAAAAATAGAGCACATACTGTACAACTGTTGGTTGCCTGAATTCACAGGTTGGGATGTAATGGGAAGGGCCAGGAGAGAAGAATTGCAAAGACATAGGAGGCAGCATTTTGCAGCTGATGGATATATATTCATTATCTTGATTGTGGTAGTGGTTTTGTGGGTGTACACATATGTCAAAATTTATGAGATTGTGCACTTGAAATAGAGTTTATCATGTCAGTTATGAGGTAATAATAGTATAAAACAAACAACCCTGAGAGATTATTTTCATCCTCGTATCTGTGAGGAGATTGATGTTCAGCGGTTATCTTGCTTAATGTCACACAGGAAAAAAAAATCCAGCTTAGGCGCTTTATGTATTTTGACTTAATCTTTATAACAATTCACAAAGATATGTTTTACCTGTTCCATTTTACAGAAAAGAAAAATGAGACTGATAGAATTTAAGTAGCTTGTCCATGGTCAACGCAATTTGTGGTTAAGCTAGGCTCAGAACCCGTATCTCTGTCCCTCTAAAGCTATGTCTTCTTACTGCTGAGCATCTGGATGTCTTTGGGTTTTAGACGTGATCTCTGAGTTCTTACACTTTAAAAAGAAAGAAAAATCACTACTGAGCCTTGAGAATTCCACTTCCAAAAAAATGCTTCTGGCTGTACCCCAAGGATCATGTCTCAGCCTCCCCCACCCCAACACATGATGAGTGATGTTTTTATGTGTACAAGGAGCTGTTTGGTATTCCTGAGATGATGAGCAGTTTCCCACAGCCTGACTACACTTCCAGCCTTTCCCTGTCATTCGAGAAAGCATTTCAGAATGTGAGTCAATGAAAGAGATGCCTTGTGAATTTAACTTTAGAAAAGCAAATAATTTATAAACTTCACTCATTAAAAATAATAGCTAACAGTTGTTGAGTGCCAGATGCTCTCTGAACATTTTACGTGTATTGTTCTATTTAATCCTCAAAATGTGTGAGAGGCAGGTATTTTTTTCTTTAAAAAATGAGGGAACTGAAGCTCAGAAAGGTTAGAGCCATTCCCAAGGTCACGCAGCCAATCAGTGTAGAAACCAGAAGTAAAAATCAAATTCTAGGATGTGCTTATTGTCCATGCTAAATTGCCTTCTAGTATTTTAACTTATTTAAAGTATTTCTGGTGTTAAGTGATTTGAAACATACTTGGTTATACATCATGGCAACCTGTGGTGCTTGATCTCTGCCATGGAAAGAACTCTGGATGGCCCACAACCCCTAACAGTCTTCAAATGGGACTCTGCAAACCCAGCAACAGACTGCAGGCTCCTTAGGAGAAGGAGGTCTGGAACACCAGTTTGATTAAGAAGAATTAGTTCAGCCAGGGGAGGTGAAACATCAGTGACCCCTTTCGGATTACTGATTTTTATCACTGTTAGGATGGATTAGGGGAGCACAGCAGATGGCATTATCTCTGTAAAAGCTTAGAAAATAATGTCAGCATCTTTCCCATCTTCTGTGCATGCTCTGAAGTGAACAGGTCCAGTTCCTCAAATTGGAGAGAGGCAAGATGAGCCGGAACTTCTCTGTCAGAATGACACCACCCCCAGCTTCAGCTCCCTGCTGCTCATGGAACAACCCAGTTTACAGAACATTTAAAAAAGTTCACTACAATTAATAATTAATACATGGTCTTTAAATACTGAAAATGCAAGATAACAATGCCAAAGATTCTTTAGGACATTAAGGATTAATTACCAGATGCATGATGGGAAGCAGTCTTTTTCAAGCTTTTGTTTTGTTTTGTTGTCAGCAGTGGGACCCATTTCCAAACAAGATTTCACACATTTTAAAACAGATTAAGCTTTTTATTAATACAGATTGATTTTGTGTTTTACCATTCATTTATACATTTCTATAGTCAGTCAATGTAGCTGCTCTGATGAACAGAAATATTTGAAATTGGGCATTATGGTGGTACACCGGGGCTCATGTGCACGTCAGCTTATGAAACTGGAAGCAAACCTTGGTGGGATTTTGACAGCACAAGGTGGAATGTTTGGTGAAAGGGTTTGGAAGCTGCACCTAATAGGAGAGTGATTCCTGTGGCTGCAGAATACAGGAAAAGCTCCAGAAGGAGTTGGGACTGGAATGAGTCTTGGAGGGAAGGAATTGTTGGTGAAAGGGATAAGGATGGGGTGGGGGTCCACATCAATTATCTTGGTCCAGTGTCCATTTCTGTACTTTGCTCAATGCTCAGGACCTGTTTATTCACTGAATAGGGTCCCAGGTGAGGGACAGGGGAACAGTGTATGAAGCAAGACTTTATCTCTTCCCACTTTCAAAAGAATCATTAAGTCATGCCCAAGGCTGCCATGTTCCTTGGCTAATAAACTGTTTGTCAAACCTCACTGTGAATTCACAGGAGTTCATTGGGACTCTGGGTTTCGTTTGGGAGCAGCCTGGAAAATGGGCAGCACATGGGCATGAACCACCTACAAAGACTCTGTCCATGCAGGCACCCCAAAGTGGTTATTTTGATCAATTGATGTGCTGATTTCTTTTTTGTGGGCTTCTTTATAATCATCCCAGAACCTTCAAAAAGCACTTTGCTCTTAACTCTTCAAGTCACTACCCTATCTCATGAGATTCTGCAAATGAATTCCCCTAGCTCCTCCTAGGTGCAGATACTGGGCTAGGTGCTTTAAGGACATTCAGGAGTTGGGAGGATGGGATGAAGACACAGGCATCGAGGAAGGTACAAAGACAGTTCAGCATAATTGGTTTAACTACAATAGGGAGCTGTGACAAGGCACAGAATGATTAATTGCCAAGTGAATTATGCCAACAGTCGATGCTCTAGGGGTTCAAAAGAGGAAGGCAAGAATTGTCAGGGAATGATTTACAGAGGATGCGGGGACTTGGAGCATGGAGAGGCTTTAACCATCGGAGGGTGCACTGAACAGGCTGATGAGAGACTTGGAGGGCAATGCACACTCCCTATTCAGCAGGCAATGGGCAAACTGATTGGACAGAGAAGGAAAAAAAAATTATTTTGATTGGAGATCAAACATCAACAACAATAGAACAATGACAATGAACATTTATTGAACATGTAATTCTTGTCATACATAGAGCTAAACACATAATAATCATAATCTAAGTTAATTCTCACAGAATCTTATGAAGCAATCAGGATTCTGCTAGCCTGTGCAGGAATTTGGGCAGTGAGAAGATAGTTCCCCTCAGACAGACATACCTCATGTGAACAGGTCTTGGAGTGACTGAACAACTTTGTGCAGTGAACAACTGCTGAACTGTACCTGGTGGGAGAAATAATCATCGCGTTTGCCCCATGTATTTTAACTTGTGAGTCACATGTATATTAACTTTCTTACTCCTCCTAACTGCTCCATGAAGAATGTGCTCTTCATTTACCCACTTCATGCAATTCTGCTTTGGGAGATGGTGCTGGTAAAGTAAGTTGAAACCAAATTTGTGCAATGTCTTGACTATATGCTTGGGAAATAGGATCTTACTCTGTGGGCTTAGGAGACTTTTACCACAGTCACTTGGTGAATCTTTGACAAAGCTGTCCCATTTGCCAAGGCCTTCGAGTCTCAGCCAGGGTAGGTTCTCTCACACATTTACCATGTTCTTGCTGAGAGCATGTTCGTGTCTTCCATCCTGTCACTTCTTTCTGGAGTCCACCCTCCACCTCCTGCTTCTCATCAGTGTAGTCACTGGCCTGGCTGGACACCCCCACTAAAGGCCTGAGCAACGAACTCTCTGGTCACTGTACACATGAGCCCCTCCAAGGCAAGGGCATTCTCACTGGACCCTCACAGCAAAACCCACAGACCTTTGGACTTAGCAGCAGTTGTGTGGACACTTCCCAAGGAACAACCCTTTTCCTTCCATTTACTCAGTTTAAAGAGCTCAACCTTGGGTGCCTAGGTGGCTCAGTCAGTTAAGTGTCTGCCTTTAGCTCAGGTCATGATCCTGGAGTCCTGGGATCGAGCCCCACATCAGGCTCCCTGCTCAGCGGGGAGTTTGCTTCTCCCTCTGCCTGTCCCCTTCTACTGGTGCTCTGTATCTCACTTTCTCTCTCTCAAATAAATAAATTAAATCTTTTAAAAAATACCATTTGGTACCCAACATCTCCCCAAAGTGAACAGCTAAGCCAGAATAAAGGATGTACTTGACAAAAATCAGCAAATGATTTTATTTGGACTTTTCCTTGAAAATTCCCTGATTTGTTACTTTTAATGCAGTAGCAGGACAAAAGCATAAATATTAGAACCCACAGAGGGAGGTGGATATACCTCTTAGTTGCCTTCTTTGCAACAGGCATTTGGACATTTATAGATCATCATATGTATGCACGTCATACAGATATGCACTTGTAATTAAATTCAGCAAGCACTTATTGAACACCTACTATAAGTAAAGGTAGAACCATACCTGGATAAGCAGAGAGTGTCTGAAAAAGTCAGATCAATGAAAATTCCCAAAAGACTTCAAAAAATATATTCAATCTCCAGCCTCTTCAGAACAGTTCTAATGTTTTCTGATGCCAGGTTTTGGAGTACCAGTTATTTAGTGTAGTCTTCATACATATTTGTTGAACGAATTAATTAATAAATGATTAGAGAAGCTGAAAAAGAGGGACCTGAAGGAAGGAGAATGAGAAGAAGAATCCAGGAGGTTGTGGGAGGTGGGGGGGGGGGGCAAGATAATCTAAACACATCATTGTTTTGGGTCTCTGGGTGACCGGTTTGGCTGAGCCTTCCTCAGTCAGGAAGCTTGTTCTCTATTGGAAAGAGCTTTCATACCTTAGGGCCTTCAGACACCAGGATGGAGGGAAACTGAACTCAGATGGATATGGCAGTGTGGGACAATTGAGCATGATTTTTAGCTGTGTTTAGTGTGTGGTTGTGTAGTCCTGGCCTGTGTCCTAGACAGACCACCCTTGTGGTTACATGTCCAATCATAGACAGCCGATTTTTAGGGGACAAAACCAGAGGAACCCAGAAGTGGGTAGTGAGCATTTGGAAACATCCTAGGAATGTCCGATGGGATAAAGAGTTGAAGAGGCTGAGATGTTTAGTTTTTTAAAAGTGGCTCACTGCTCTGTTTGACCTCAAAGGCCAGAGGGTAGACCAGCAAGCAGAAGTTATATCTCTACATGATACATAAATAATTGTACTAAGGGGGGTGGGAAGGAACACCAGATCCCAAGGCAGACTCTGTTCTAGAGAGATGTATTTAGATTCTTTTAGCTATTTTATGGTCCAAAGAAGTAGGGCTTTACAGTAGGATCAAAGATAATGATGCCTGAGAGGAGGCTGGGAGAGAGGAAGACATTCTTACCCAGGGTGTGAAGAGCAGGGATTCCGGAGCCACATGGCAAGTGACTTGCCTGTACTTGACTCCATTTCCTTTTGTATAAATGGGAATAATGATAGAACCTACCATATTGGGTTGTTTGATGATTAAATGAGTTAATATTTGTAATCACTTAGAACAGTGCTTGTATGAAGTGAGCACTTTGGGAGTGTGGGCTGTTATTGTTGAGTTCCTACAAGAGGGACAGGAAGCATCAGCCTGTTAGCCAGGTTGCCTTCTCTGCTTTCATGGGGCATGATGTTTTACAGTGTGCAAAGCTCTTTCACATGAAGCAACCGATTTACTCCTCATAGCAACCATGTGCTATCGATAGGGTCCATATTATTACCCCAGGAGAAAGCTGAGAAAACAGGGTCAGGGTCATTGGTCACTGAGCAAGTGAGGAAGGCTTGAGTTTAAGTCTTTTGTCTAAGTCTAGTGATCATTCCCTTGCACTAAATTGCCTCCTTCCTAGTTTCCAATTTGGTAATAGAGCTGGACAGCAGTGACTTTAGGATGAACCTGATTCAGTGACTCCATCTGATTTTAAAGAGCATAGTCATCTCCATACTCCAGCCAGAATCTGAGGAACAATGAACCTGTGATTTACATTACAATATTTTCCCTTTAACAGTGAATAATTAACTCAGAAAGGAGGTTACCTTCTGGCACACACAGTATCCTTTTGCGATAAAATTTTTATGCCACATATTTCAGCTGTGTTGATTGAAAGTCAAATTATGAGCCTCAGGGCAAATGCAATATGAGGTTTCCAAGAGCCTTCCTGAGCTTATTACCAGTTTCCCCATATTAACTTCCATGGATTTATCTCCGTGCAAGAGCTGATAATACAAAACATGACATGAAATGATAAATATGTTCCCTGGGTTTTCGCTTGCAGATCTAATGAGGTCAGAGCCACAAGTGCCAAGAAAGATGCTCGCTTTCTGTAACTTCCCATGTTCCCCATCTCACTCTGCCTGGGCTTGGTGGCTCTTCTGTGGGGAAAGAGAGCCTTCCCATTTTCTGTGAAAAAACTGGGCCCCAAGCACTCGGAGTCTCATTCCCTAAAAGATGGCACATTCTCACTTCTAAAATGAAATTAAGGGAGATCGTGTATGTAACAAGTGTCTGATTCATAGTAACAACTTAGTAAATGCTGAGTGGAAGAATCAAGATTAGCCATTCTGTTGGCTTTATTGTTCTAATACAGGGAACTTTCCTTTCTTTGTAGTGCTTATCTATACCCTGTTTAATAGTCCAGTATATAGTTTATTGCTTGAAATCTCAAATACTGTGAACAGAAGTCAATGTTTTATTTATTTATGGAACTAAAATTTATTGAGCACATGGTATTAGTCAAAGAAATGAAATAATTGCTTTTAGAGAGCTCCGTCTGTTGGAGAATCAGACAAGTTAAGAGGCAGTGAGGTACTATTTTGATGTATTTACTATTGTATTTGGTTATTAGCATTTTGGGGAAGAGTCTTGTGGTACATTCCCTATTCAACCTACACTTTAAAGCATTCTTTGCCTTGAGAAGGATTTTTACAGCAGAACACAGAAAAGTATGAGTCTCAAGGAGTCAGATCTTGGGGTGGAGTTTCAAGATATATTTGAGAGGGGGGCCTGGGTGCCTCAGTCGTTAAGCATCTGCCTTCGGCTCAGGTCATGATCGCAGGGTCCTGGGATCGAGCCCCGCATCGGGCTCCCTGCCCCGCGGGAAGCCTGCTTCTCCCTCTCCCACTCCCCCTGCTTGTGTTCCCTCTCTCACTGTGTCTCTCTGTGTCAAATAAATAAATCTTAAAATAAAATAAAATAAAATAAAATAAAATAAAATAAAATAAAATAGGGCGCCTGGGTGGCTCAGTTGGTTAAGCGACTGCCTTCGGCTCAGGTCATGATCCCGGGTCCTGGGATCAAGTCCCGCATCGGGCTCCCTGCTCTGCGGGAAGCCTGCTTCTCCCTCTCCCCCACTTGTGTTCCCTCTCTCACTGTGTCTCTCTCTGTCAAATTAAAAAAAAAAAAGATATGTTTGAAAACTCAAGACACAGATTACAGTTTGAAAGGAAAGACTTGGGACTTCTAAAAGCTTAGGGATTTGAGTCTCCAAAAATCTTTGCCTTGAAGAGACTCAGGGTCTACAGAATATACGAGTAATCAGAGTTTGAGTTTTTTTTCCTGCTCCATAAAAGATAAAGCTTATCTAGGCTAAAGGAGGAGAATTGGAGGGAATGCAACAGAAATGTACATTGAGGAAAGAAGAAATGTACATTGGTGCTGTTCCCTTAAAAGGGTCCCATGACTCTCAGGTGTATGAGTTCTGGGAGGCTGGGTGAGGCAATTGACAGTATATCCAGGTAGTTTTGGGGCAACCTGGAGGGAGGATGTCTACACTTAACACTCTTGGGGGAGCCTGGAAGGGTGGCAAGAAATCCTGAGTTGTTCTTCATTTATCCTGACACCTAGGGGCAGTAGAGAGGAGCATGTGGAGTGTGTAGGGCCAGTGGCCTCAAGAGGACTTCTTAGAGCTTAGCATTGCATGGAGAACAGGAACATGATTTGCATGTGCCCAGAGAGATGCAGAGGTAAGCACATAGTGCTGGACTTGGAGAGGCAGATAATGGAGTAGAGCTAAGTCCTCTGTAGATTGATAACAGAGGATGCGAGGGGGATGGGCTGCATCTCAGCAGATTCCAGCATGAGTTAATGACAACAGCTGAGGAGCATTGCCCCATCCATCCCTCTCCCCCACCCTACCCATGGCTCAATACTGTATGAGGCCCTGAGAGCCCAGAGTCACACTGGGGAAGATGTGGGTGTTGAGGGTGCGGCCAAATTGGCTAGGAATATCTTAAGGTAATTAATATTATCGGAAGTGACTGAGATTATGATTTGGAAGCTCGAATAGAAATTAAGTTCAGTTTTTGAGCAACAAAGGAAAGGTATTCTTTGTGCACAATTTATAGGCTGAGACACTTAACTGCTACAGTGGCCATTCTGATTCAGTGTGATATTGGCATTGATGGGAGAAGGACAAGGACCTATGAAAACTCCTAAGAGGTCACCTGACCCAGCTTGGGTGGGAAGGCTTTCAGAGAAGGTGATGTTTGGATGGAAAGAAACAGGAGCAGGCTAGCCCAAGAAAGTAGGCAAGGGTATACCAGACTAAGGGAAAAGCCGTGCAAAAATAGAGTCATGAAATACACCATTTTCTTTTTGGAAATGTGTAGCTAGTTCTGTGGAGTGAGAGTTAAATGCTGTGTATGTTAGGGAAGGGAGTGGACTAGGTTGTGAAGTTCTTATGCATTAAGGCTAATTTGAGAAGAAGAGGAGGTTTCTCTTGTCGATGTATTGAGACAGAAGTATCTGTATATCCGACTCGTAGAGGCCCAGGAGGCAGTGAATACTGGAAATACAGACTCCCAGGTCCCCTGCCTGCATGAGGAGGTTGGTACCTTGAGCAGTTACCAGCCAACATGGAGTGGGCAGTTACCAGTTTTTGAATGCTAATTCTGTTCTGCCTTGTGCTAATTTTTTTGTGCATTAAGTCGCTTAACCATTATAGCAACTCTGTGAGGTAGGTGTTACCATCATTTTGTTTTACAGGTGAAGAAATCAAGGTTCAGAGAGGCTAAGCAACTTATTTGAGGTCACATAACCAGCATGTAGCCTCACTGGACTCAGAACTTGCTCTTAACCATAAACCCCACCCAACCTGGAGGGTTGGGCAAGGAGTTGAGGTGTCAGCTCCAGGGGAGAGGAGGAGAATAAGTCTCAGCCCAGCCAGTCATGGTTCCATCAGCTGAGAAGCTATTTGTGAAGGCTTGTTCCCATGCCCAAGTGTACTCCTCCTTATGTTGGAGGGATGATCTGGCCTATCATAGGCAGCTGTTCATGGCCATCACCAAGGGGATGGACTGTGGCACTGAACTGGACTGTCCAGTTCTGAACATATCAGGCAGGGGGGGGCAGTTGTCACGAATGCTCATGCTGCCCCCGGCCTCAGTACCTTCAGGAAAGCCCTGGGCAAAAACCTCTCAGTGGAGAGCAGCTTGAAGAGCAGGGGAGTCTACAGCACAGGCTGAGGCTCTGTGTGAGAAAGCGGAGGCCGCATGCTCTCTCACCCTAGGTCCATAGAAGGGTACAGATGCCCTGATGAGGCCCATTTGGGTGATAGCCAAAATCACTTGGCAAGAGAGGCAGCCATTGTACAGAGCAGCAGGGTCCTGCCTGATTGCTGAGCTTGCAAAGCCAGCCTGATGTTCCCCAGGGAAAGCGCTGATACAGTCTCTCACCTTGGAGCAGACTCATTTATATAAATTTTCTCTGAAACATTATTTGGTTTGGTCAAATGTGCTCTGGAGAATTCTTGGGCAGTGGCCGCTTAGCCAGTAAGGCATGAGACCGGTGCATGGGTGGGGCAGAGAAACAAAACCTGTTGCTTGGAAGATGGATCATCAGAGCCATGAGGGAAATGGCCTCGTGGGGACCTCAGCCCATGTCTCCTTGAGCAGGGAAAAGAGACTTTTGGTCTCTGAAATCAGGTGACCTGTGCCCTCTTCCCTGCTCTGCCGCTCATTAGCTGTGGTTTCTGGGTCTCATCTTACATTTGCAGATAGGGTCATTAATACCGCCTTAGGTTGTTGTGAGGAAAAAAAAAGAGAGGATATGTGTAAGTTGCTCAGAATAACTCCTTGTGCACAGCAACTCCTTCAGCTCATGTTAGCTCCTATTTCCATAATCGTCATTGTCATTACTGTTCTTACTGCTGATCCGCAAACACGGCTGTGGCATTAGGTTGGGGGAAATCACCTGGCCTTTGTTCTGCCTGAGCTTCTCCTCCAAGTTGCCTCCAGAGTCAAAAGTGGCACTCCTCCCCTAGGGAAGGAGGACTGGTGGAAGGGCAACAGGCTCTGGGGACCTCAGATTTCCTTTGGGTCCCTTGGCAATGAAAATGGGAGTACATTCCCAAGGAGGCACTCTCCTGAGCGTAACTAGAAGAAAGGCTGGAAAGGAGCCGGTTGTTTGGGTAGAAATGATGGTGCTGGCTCCCACATGGGCACTGGGGCATATGCTGATGCTCACACAGTGGAGTCCGGCCTGAGACTCCACCTGCCAGGGACGGGCCAGGTAGAGGCTGGCTGGCCCCATGGCTATGTCTCTTCTTGGAAAAATTGCAGCTCCCAGAGGTTCTTCCAAGACTAGCCCTGAATTTCTGAGGGAATTGGGTGGGGAAGGAAGTTTTCAACAAACTTTTGGAGGGAAAGTTCTCCAAAACTTGGTTTGGGGAGTCAGGATGACAAAAGAGCCCAGAGCATGGGTTTTGGTGCCAGACAGATCTGTATTTAACTTCTGACTTTGCCATTTATTAATCATGTGATTTGGGTTAGTTACTTCTTTTTTAAAAAATTTTTATTTAAATTCAATTTAATTAACATATACTGTATTATTAGTTTCAGAGGTAGAATTCAGTGATTCATCAGTTGCATACAACACCTAGTGCTCATTATTTCACAAGTGCCCTCCTTAATACCCATCACCCAGTCACCCCCCCATCCACCTCCCCTCCAGCAACCCTCGGTTTGTTCCCTGTAGTTAAGAGGCTTTTATGGCTTGCCTCCCTCTATGTTTTCCTCTTATTTTTCCTTCCCTTCCCTTGTATTCATCTGTTTTGTTTCTTAAATTCCACATATGAATGAAATCCTTTATTTACTCTCTCTGACTTATTTTGCTTAACATAATACCCTCTAGTTCCATCCATGTTGCAAATGGCAAGATTTCATTCTTTTTGATGGTTGAGTAATATTCTATTGTGTACACACACATGCACACACACACACCACATCTTCTTTATCCATTCATCTGTTGATGGACATCTGGACTCTTTCGATATTTTGGCAATTGTGGACATTGCTGCTATAAACATTTGAAATGCTGCATATGCCCCTTTGAATCAGCATTTTTGTATCCTTTGGATAAATACCTAGTAGTGCAATTGCTGGGTCATAGGGTAGCTCTATTTTTAACTTTTTGAGGAACCTCCATACTATTTTCTAGAGTGGCTGCTCCAGCTTGCATTCCCCCCATCAGTGTAAGAGGGTTCCCTTTTCTCCGCATCCTCACCAACATCTATTGTTTCCTCAGTTGTTAATTTTAGCCATTCTGACTGGTGTGAGGTGGTATCTCATTGTGGTATTGATTTGTATTTCTCTGATGCCAAGTGGGTGAGTTACTTCTTGAGCCTCAGTTTCCCTGGCTATATACCAGAAGTAATTTAAAATGCCTGCCTTTCAGAATTGTTGTGAGAATAGTGCTTGGCACAATATAAATACAAATTAAATGGAGGTAAAAATGATAAAGTCATTTAACATATAATTATGTGATGCTTTTTATCTACCAGGCACTATTCTAAATACTTCGGGGATATTATCTTGTTTAATATTCTTAGCAACTTTATGTGGTAGGTAATGTGATTGTCTTTGTTTTCCAGAGGTGTAGACTGAGGCACAGAGAGGTGAAATAACTTGTTTAAGATTGTGCAACTAGTCATTGGATTCTGAACAAGGCAGTCTGGCTCTGTATCAGTCTGTACAGCCTCACGATTATAATGATGATCCACAGAGGGCAAAGGCAGAGGGCCATGAAGGTGTAAATATGAACTAGAATGCAGAAGATTCCTCCACCCCAATCAATATGTTGCTAGCACTTAGGGTAGTGAGGTTCTGTTTTCTTTAGTGACAAAATTAATCCACATTTCTAGTGATCAAATAGATGATTCCCTGAAGACCTGGCTATCTCTATCTCTGTGTCCCCTTTAATAAAGAATCTATTTTTCTTGGGTGCCTGGGTGGCTCAGTCTGTTGAGCATCTAACTCATGACTTCAGCTCAGGTCATGATCTCAGGGTTGTAAGACTGAACCCCGCATCAGACTCTACTCTGAGTGGAAGTGTGCTTTAAGTTCTCTCTCTCTGTCTCCCTCCCTCCACTAAAAAATAAAAATTAAAAAAATAAGCTATTTTTCTTAAGTGGTTCAGTAAATACAACACCATGGGCTTGGTTTATATGTTTCACTTTGTATTCAAGCTCATTTGCTTGTGGGTTGGATAAATACAGCCTTAAAGGGCTCCCGTTCCTCCATAATTAGAGTTCCTCTGGGTCTGGAATAGTGGGAAACCCCAAATCTGTGGAACAAAGTCCACTTTGGTTCCAGTAACCAACTGTCTGCTTTGTTTTTGAGCTAAGCGCCCACCTCTCTGGCTACACAGCTCCCTATACAGACATTATCCTCATCATAGCCCTTACCAGAGAAGTTTGAAGTGATGCACTTATGTGAGTGAAATGAGGTGGAGAATTTCTTGCAAGAAAAGCAATCACATGAGAAAACAACTGCTCTGCTCTTTTCTGGGTAGAGAAGAAAACTGGGGCTATGGAGTCACTGGGTCCCCAGCCTTCCTGGGACGGCCTGGAGGAGGCTTTGTCATAGCAGCCACTTCCAGTAGGGAAGTAATGTTGCATGTTGAGGGAAGGGAGAAGGAAGAAGGTTCCTTTGTAAGTAGGTGCCAGGGAAGCCTTGGGAGGGAGCCAAGTGCAAGGATGGCCCCAGAGGCTCAGGCACATTGAGCTTCAGAGAGACTGGGAGATGAGATGGGAGAAGGGGGGATTAAAAAGAAGAATGTGGGTGATGAACTGGATCTCCTTTGATATTCTTTGAGAGGTAGAACATAGAAGTGCATTTTAATTACTTTTAGTTGTACTTATTTCTTTGAATTCACCACTTAATCAAGACTGAGGTATGTGGGGGTCCCAGGACTTATTTTGGTTACATGTTTGTCTTTTCCTCTAATTGTGTTGTAAAGTTCTTGAGAGACTATGTCTTATCCATCTCCATATCCTCAGCATCTAGCCTGGGCCCAGCACAGAGTCGTATACTTGTAGTGGGCTAAACTAGGGTGACCAGTTTGTCTTGGTTCATCTGGCACTTTCCTGGATTTAGCATGGAAAGCCCGATGTTCCTAGAAGACCCAGGTCCCGGGCAAACTGACACCCTAGGCTGAATCAACAAAAATTGAACCCTAATAGTGACTTACTGTCTTGCCTTTGGCTGTCAGGAGCTTGAGAGACTAAGTGAATGCCCAGTGGAAATTCAGTTGCACCTCTACTCAGACCATCCAGTATGGAGTCTCTTGGTGGCTCTATCAGTGGGAGTGCTGTCTTTTTCCTGCATGAGTCATTCTCATTGGGTGGTAAATGTACAGTGACACTAGTCCAGCTGCCAGGCCCAGTGCAATGGGTCTCTGTTTCCCACAAACCCCAGCAGCTGTTGGGTGCTCATCACTGCTGTCCCAGCTTTGAGCTAAGGGTTTACTAGCATGATCCTTCCATTCTGAAAAAAACTGACTCCATCTCATTGTAGCATAAACAACTTTTGTGTATCAGGCTATTGGGGGAAAATAAATGTTCTTAATCCAAGATGCAAGATTTTATTGAATGCCCACCAATCCCAGAATCTCACAGATTATATATTTTTTAGTTCCCCAAACCCAGTCTGCTTCTTTCCCCCTGTGCCTTGGAATATGCCATTTTATTTGCCTGGCATTTCTTTATCTTTTCCTTCACCTGCCAAACTGCTCCTCAGCTTAAGTGACTTCCTCCAGGCAGCTCTCCCTAACTACCTCTTCCATGAAGATAAGACCTCCTGACATGTGTTCCCCCAGAATCCTGGATTTATGGGGTCATGGCCTGTTTGCATGTGTTCTCGCCTGTACTGTGAGTCTGCGAGGACTGGGCTGTGTTGGAGTGCTCTCCTTTGAGTCTATTCAGCCAAGTGGGCAGTAAAGGGAGAGTACTCTGTGTGTGACAGGACAACTTTGGAACATATCATCTCTCAGAAATCTGTTGAATCACCTGGAAATAAGTTTGCCAAAGATGATTATGACTTGAACAGAAACCTTGGCTGAGCATGTGCTACAAACGGATCGCAGAGATGTGAAAAGAGAACAGACAATTTGTCATAGGGAGCTTAGAGTCCAGAAATCTGATTACTAGCAGGTACAAGAGAAAAAGCTCCTTGGCAGCTCTTTGGCTATTCTTTCATTTTATGATGATAGAAGAAACAAGTTTTGTTTATGGAGTCTCTGTTTTACAAACATGTTGTTTTTACACCTTTCCTTCTAGGCACAAGGTAGAAAGGGGCCAGGCAGTTCACCTTCTGCCTAGCCAAGTCTTAGAGGCAAGAAAAACCATCACATAGAAGGTCTTCATGCAGAAAAGAACACTGCAGAAAGAGCCAGAAGCCTGCATCTCAGACTTGGCTCTGTCCCATCCCATCTTGATCTTGAGTAGTCTTGTCTCTCTTTGTGTGAATAATGTTCATTGTGTGTGCTAGTCATCTCACATTTTTTATCTCACTTATTTCTAAAAAAGAAAATATCTTGAGAAGTGAATTTACTCCACTTCACAGATGATGAACCTGTGATTAAGTGACCTTCTAAGTAGGGTTTGTAGCCACTGTCACACAAGTACTCTGAGAAGTTGGGGTTCAAACCCAAGTCCATTTGACTCTACAGCTGAGCCCTTAACCATAACAGCGTATTTTTCTTGGTCTCTTTATCTGTTAAATGAGGTCTCTTCTAATTCTGTCATTCTCAGATGCATGAGGACAAACAGGTCATCCATATTTTTAGCCATACTCAGAGATGGAAGCCCTGTCAGAAAAGAAAATACCACACACATGCATTTTGAGTTGAATGGTTCATGGGAAAAGTCTTAGGGTAACAGCTTCATTTCTTCCTCTGAGCACCCCAACGTTTAGTCTTTGCACATGTCATTACTCTGCCTGATGAAAACAGGAGTCAACAATGCAGTTCTGGGATGGCTCAGTGAAGTCACTGGAGAGGTACCTTGCAAATGTGAAAGGCAGTGAGTGTGTGGTGAAATAGAGTGAAATTCTTCATAGATGATAAAAGATGACACCCCCCCCCCATCAGAAAAGGACTGATATTTTGGATGAAAAAAAGAAAAACCCTCCCTCCAGTGTTCATTGGGGGGTTCCCAAAGCTGCATCAATGTTAAGCAAGCTGGGATCACTCAGGTTTTTGATGGTATTCAAAAAAGCTAAAAGGATTGCTCTCACTCTCAAAGCCCAGTAGAGTGTGCTGATTAAGGCAAAGATAATGGGGTCTGATAGAAAGGAGTTCAGATTTCAGCTTCTGTGTGTGGATTCTAGGAATCTGCCCTTTCCTTCTAGGCTAAGGGAAATTCATGTTTCTGGGCCCCAGACCTTTCAGTATCTGGTGACGTTCATGGACCCCTTTTCAAATAATGGTTTTAAATGACTAAAATAAAAAACATAGGACTTTATAGAAAATCAATTATATTGGCTGTGAAAACACATAAAATAATAAATTTGTGATCTAGTAATATATATGCTTCTTTATTAATGCTGTAAATAATGGGATCTGGTGATGGACCTAATAGCTACTAATTTTGAGGTAGGGATAGATTCTTGACATATATCAACTATAATGTGATATGAAGATATCTGTGCCTTCTCTTGGTAAAAATGTCACAATAGTATTCTTCTGTAGACAGTTACACCTGTATTCGATCCCTCTTTACTTGAAATATCTAGAGTGGCTTCTGCTTTTGAGTTATGACTCAAAAAAAAAAAAAAATCCCAACTCTATCTGTTACCAGTTCTGGTCCTTTGGTAAGTTAATGACCTATCTGTGCTTCATCAGCATGATGCCAACCTCAAAGGTTTGTTGTGAAAACCTAATGGTGCAGAAATAGAAAGCATCTCTTGTACACAGAAAGCTCTCTTTCAGTATTAGCCAGGAAACTTTGACCTAACCAATCATGTTTATGTTAAAATAACATTTCAGAGAAAGTGGATTCATTGCCTATAATTGATATGGAAATCTTATCTGGTTTGAAGTATCCCTTTGATATAATTAAGAAGGATCATCTATTTGTTTATAAGGACAGTTTAAAAAATTAATTAAAAATATCTATAGAAAAATTAATGAAAACTATTATTACTGATGTTATTCATTTGCTTTTGCTAGTCTTAAATGTGGCCCCTTGGACAATTATGCTGTAATGCCCCATGATCAGCCTAGGTAAACCCAAACTCTAGCAGGATTATGTATAATAATGACTGTAATTTCAAGTCATCTTATCCTTGTGGCTGATCCTTTGCATTTTAAATAGAAATAAACAACAATATTAAACATCAGGTCAGATTGCCTCCATAAACTCAGAAAAGAGAATATTTTATCAGACTATTAGGAACTAATGGAGTATTCCAAACTGAATTCTTAGGATAATTCTACAGATTTCCAAAAAACAATTTTTGTGGACAAAAGATTTGTCAGAAAAGAAGATACTAAATTCTTGGGGTCAGTAGCGCTCACCACAAAGTGGCAAGAGAGAGAAAGGAAGTAAGAGAACCCTTTGAGAGGTAAATGTTACAATTAATGCATACTGGTCAGAATGGAGATAGATTAAGAGACCTAAAGGAGAAACAGTGGTCCTCCATTCAGAAAGACCGTCTAGAATATTTGACTTATCAGATAGGAAAGAGAAAGGCAGAGAAGAGCTATAAAATGGTGCATAAGCAGTGTTCATTTGACCAAAATAGAGGAAGCTTTAAGCAACGGACTTAGAAAATTCTAACTCCACTGATAAAACCTTCCATATGTAATAGAGATGGGAGAGCCATGCATCTTGGATGATGCCAGTAGATATTGGATTCATCCTAATGTGCGGACCCCTTGCTTACCAAGCAACACTGTGCTTATGATGTGGCTTTGCCATGTGGATCTGCTTACAAAGACAGAATGGGATGGTAATAAAATACCAACAATAATAGCTAATATTTATGGAGTGATTCCTATGTGCCAGGAATTGTTCTAGTATGTGATTTAATTTAATCCTCGCCAGTAATCCTCTGAGGAAGATTCTATTAATATCTCCATTTTATAGGCAATGAGACTTAATGAGACTGAGGCACAGAAAGGTTATGCAACAAAACTGAAGTCCCACAGCTAGATCTTTGGGTTTGTTGACAGTTGGAACAATAAAAGGTATCCCTGTTACAGGCCCAGTTGCTTTTTTTTTTTTTTTTAATTTTTAAAATTTTATTATGTTAGTCACCATACAATACATCATTAGTTTTTGATGTGGTGCTTTTCTTTTCATCTACATTTGTGTTTTCATGTTTTGATCTCTAATTATTTTACTCTTTTTCATGCTTTAGCATGTATGAAAATAATAAATCACCAAATATGAGTGAATAAAGCTGATTTTGCTTTCTTGAAATACAGATTTCCTTTCTAGTTGGCTGCTTCAGAAATCTGTTCTGTTAGTGGAATTGGTGAGGGGAGAAAGCCCTTCCATACAGGCTGTATTTTGTAATTCCCATATCTATAATTTCAAAAGCAAATCCAACAGACTTATTTTTGTCTTTATTAAGGTTTGCTTTTATCCACTTGACATGACCTTCTCTAAGCCATGTCTTACCTTAGATGATGTCACCTCTTTTAAAGGACAACTTTCTACCTTGATAGCCAAGGACCTGGTTTCTGTCAAACGAGAGGCTTAACTTGGGAGCTGGGCAGTGTTCTCAGTGCACCCCTATTACAAGAGGGTTAGGCCTGGGGATTCTGAGGATGAGCAGATCTTTAATGTCAGCTCCTGCCTGGTGTCTTGGATTCCTGAAGATGTACACTGGGGCAGGCAGAGCTGGGGAATGAAATGGAGCAAGAATGAGGAATGATGGTGCCCACAACCAAAGCTATTTGCTATGGCCTAAATAGCTAGAAAGTTCAGGTTGGTTTTCTTGTCTGTTACCCAAAGGTTAGAAATGATGACTGTTCCAAATCAATTGAAAGACCCGATAAGCATGCCACAAAGAAGGAGGGCATAAGGCCATGGTTCCATGTACTAGACCTTCCACAAGTAATGAAACCTGCCCTAACTCTTCTGAAAAGACTAGAATGGCTTAACACCCAGATGAGGGAGTGTGATATAGGGTGAGACAAGTGGAATAAAGGGAATGAGAGAGAATATTGTGTACATCTGCAAATGCAGTCTAAAGAAGGCACACGCTGTCTTATCACAGTAGCACTCCTGTGGTGAAAACCTGAGTTGCCACGAGGGTTTCTAAGTTCACGTACATTAAATCAGATTTTATTCAGTAGAATCCCATGACCATCGAATAGTCCAGAGGGACCTTTTGTGTTCATAGTTATAGGATTTTATCTCTATGTAAATGTTCCAAATGGTATGCCCACACAGGGCAAGGTACCCGCTCCTGAGAATTGGACTCAATTTTCAGATATTCACATCTTTTATCTCTGTCACCACTCTGACATGTTTTAATGTCAGCATGCGTTTCAGTGGACTGGAAAATTGTCATCTTGCAGCTCAAAGTCAGGGACCAGGAACAAAGCAGTGAGAGGTTTTGAGCGCTGCTCTAGCTATGGAAGTTGTTTTGTAGCAGCATATACTCATGTCAGACAAGTACATCACATCTTTGGTGATTTAGTTGTTGTTCTACTCTTCATTACTTTGCTTTTTAGCTAAGTAGAACTAAAAACAAGGGTTAGTCTGAAAATACCCATTTGCTTAAGTCTTGGAAGCAAAGGGTGCCAGGCAAGGAAGGTTACTGGGAAGGGAGCAAGGCTAGTCCACTTGTCAGTTGAGGAAGCAATGTGGGGAAATGAATAAAGAAGCCCATTTGTGACGTGATTGTTGATATGGTGGGTGGCCTCTTTCAAGGCCAAAGGTGCCTGTATTAGTTATTCAGTTATCCCCAACTTAGCAGCTTAAAGCAACAAACATTGATTATCTCACAGCTTTTGTGGATCAGGAACGCAGAGCAACTTAGCTGGGCAATTCTGGCTTGGGATCTTTCAGGTCAAGCTTTTGGCCAGGGCTGCAGTCTCTGAGACTTGTTTGGGAACTGGAGGTTCCTCTTCCAAACTCATTCATGTGGCTGTTGGCAAGGACCTGCCATTTGGACCTGTCCATAGGGCTATGCATGACATGGTTTCCTCTAACACAGTGATGAGGCAGGGGGTGGGGGTGGGGGAACCTAATTGGGAGCTGCAGTCTTCTTATAACCTTATCTGTGAAGTGGCAAATGATCACTTCTGTGGTATTCTCTTTTGGAAGCCAGTCACTAAGTCCAGCCTGCACTCAGGAGGAGGGGAGGTAAGCTTCACCTCTTGAAAGTAGGAACAGCAAAACTTTTGTGGACATATTTTAAAGGCCAAGGCAGTGGCCATGCTTAACCTGCAAAAATGTTAGGAGTAAATGCTTAGGAGGCTCCAGATGAGGAAGAGGACAGACGGGAGAGGTGAGAAGCTGTCCTGACCACTTTTATGTTCTGGAGATGGCTTCTTTCCTTAAACCTCATGAAGCAACCTTTGCCAGCTTCAGACTTGTCTTCTGCAGCTCCCTCACATACCTCAGCCTCCACAGGATTGAAGAGAGTGAGGCCCTAGCTCTGGGTTAGGTTTTGGCTTAAGGGAATGTTGTGGCTGACAGTGTGGACAGGAGAGGCACGAGAGTCCTGACAGATAAAAGAAGAGTCAAAGGGATGGTCAGAGAGATCTGATGAGATGAAAAGTTCCAAAGCAAGAAGTGCTGAGATCAGAAAAGACAGGGGTCAGCTGTGATGGAGATTGACTGCGGAGAGTGGAGGGCAGCAGCTCTGAGGTTAGTAGTCTAAGCATAAAAGGAAGCAAGCAGAATCAGCCAGGGTGAGGTGATAGAGGGAGCAAGCCCACCCCCAGGCCAGTGTGAGGGCCAGCTGAGCTTGGGCCTGGGCCAAATATACAGGGGGGCTGCAATGCTTGGGAAAGGGCCCTGGAGGCACAACTTGGCCTGGCCCCTCACCCGTTCTGAGGCCTGGGGAAAATTATTAATTCACCATTTTTATTAGACATTGTGGTTCAAATGAGTCTTTTGCTTCTCTGAACTTTGATTTCTCCAGCTCTAAGATGCAGATGATAATATGTAACCCTGAAGAACTGATACTGAGATTAGAAGTAATGTGTGTCAAAGGCCTGGTCCATGCCTGGCAAGTGGGGGCCACTCAAGAAAGAACTGGCAGCCCCATTCATTATCAGGTTAACCCCGGTGGGGGCAGGGGCTGAAAACCATCACCAGAAGGAACTAAGGACAATTTAGTTTGGAAACAAAGGGCCAGATTCGTTCCTGACCATCACTGATTGACTTAAAGCAATTCCCTTCCCCATCTGGGCCTTAGTTTTCCCACCTTGAAAATGAGGAGATTGGCCTAGAAAAACTCATGACTCTTCCAGTGTAACTGAGAAGTAAATAAAATAAGACAGGCCCCCATTGGTATAAATTGCTCTATTTTCAACGGCAAAGTGGAGTGTCAAACTGATGACACAAATAATGGTAATTCCAGCCCTAAACCTTGTTACGAAGTTACAGATGTTTATGTGTGTGTGTGCACGCGCATGTACATGCCTCCCATCTAATTGTGTGTGTGTGTGTGTGTATGTGTGCTGTACAGTATCTGTATTTTCCTGCCTGTGTCTGTGGGTGTAGGAGGGAGAGAAGTGAAGACAACAGTCAGAGGGGAGGGACCAGGAATTTTTAGTGGTCTTGCTCAGGGCCAGGGACAGAGCAGTGGGCTAGGGATTGAGCAGTGGCAGATGGGGTCTCTAACTTTCGGAACTGTTGGTTTAGTGATCCTGGCCACTGCTTCATTCTGCACTCAGTGTCTCGGTTTTGGACATGGAGTTTCTGGAGCTTTGGAACTACCTTTGGGACCATATTGTAAATATTAATTATACCGTCAAGAGCTGTAGGCACTAGGGAAGGTCAGCATTTATTATTCGTCTCTGGGAGTCTGCTAGAGAAGCTTCATCCCTTGGTTGGACTGGAGGCTGCGATGACTGATGTGACATAGGAGCATGGGGCAGCTGGCCCTGAGCAGTTAACATTTTATGGCTCCTCCACCCCCTGCCTCTCATTCAGAAGGCAACACTTGGCTCAAAGCCCAACTTTCCAATTATGCCAACAATAAATTTAGTGACATTGGCAAGAGAGGCAAAGGAAGAAAGTGTTTGCTTTGCCTCAGAATCTCATTTCCACCCTCACCCTCTGTCACCTCTGTTAGTAACTTCCTCATGGCCTCTTTGAGGAAAAAAAAGGAAATAATCATTTCATGGTCACGCTGGAGATTGTTGATTTATAGAGCCAACGTATGTTCCCCTGTGTACTTTTTATTGGAATATGACACCCCATCGAGTAATTTCCTTGTCAATCCAGACAGGAGCTGATGGCACCTCGATCCATAAATGAAGGGGTCGAAGTTAAATTCACCAGAGAGTTGGAGGAAGGTGGGCCAGGAACCACATGCCCAGGACAGTGGCTGGTCCTAATGCCACCAGAAGAAGAACATTTTGGCTGCACTGGATGTTGCTTGTCTTGGATTCTTCCTGATGTTTATATATGTTTATGAAGTTTTATCTGTGGTGGTTCTTATATTCTCATTTCCCTGAGGCTGGGACTGCATATGATGTAGTACCAGTGGGGCTTAAGAAATGCAAGAGATCTCTGAATAAATGGACATGTTGGAACGTGGACAGGTTAGGGTTTGGGCTTGCTATGAACTCGTTGTGCTGAGTTCTGTGTAGGGTCCCACTCATCTCTTCCTGGAACAGCCAGCCACCAGTGTAAGTGGTGGCCCGTAGAGATTCAGGAGAAAAGAGGAAGAGTGAGCAGTTCCCCTCACCCTCACCTCCACCTCTGGAGGATGCTGAGGAAAGCCATCTCAACTGCTGGCAGAAGGGACATCTCAGAAGCCAGCCGTCCCTCTTCTGGCTGTTCTGGGTATTTAGCTCTGAACTTCTTCCTTAAAGAATAACCCATTCAGCCAGCATATGTCATGTTCTGAGTCCTCTCTAACTGTAAAAGTCCTAGATGGCATCTTTTTCCAACAGAAGACTATTTTTTCACCTTTGAAAACCCATTGTTTGGTGTACCATCTTCGTTAATTATCTTAGCTGGATCTTCTAGATAACTTGCTGCAGCTTCTCCATCAGCATTTGCCACTTCACGTTGCACTTTTATGTTCTGGAGATGGCTTCTTTCCTTAAACCTCATGAAGCAACCTTTGCCAGCTTCAGACTTGTCTTCTGCAGCTCCCTCACATACCTCAGCCTCCACAGGATTGAAGAGAGTGAGGCCCTTGCTCTGGGTTAGGTTTTGGCTTAAGGGAATGTTGTGGCTGGTTTGGTCTTCTGTCCAGACCACTAAAGCTTTCTTCACATCAGCAATAAGACTGTTTTATCTTCTTATCATTTGTGTGTTCACCAGAGTAGCACTTTTAATTTCCTTCAGGAACTTTTCTTCTGTATCAACAGCTTGCTAACTGTTTGGTGCAAGAGTCCTAGCTTTCAGCCTCTCTTTTGACTTTTGACACCTCTTCCTCACTAAGCTTAATCATTTTTAGCTTCTGATTTAAAGGGAGATGTGTGACTTTTCCTTTCACTTGAACACTTCAAGGCCACTGTAGGGTTATTCACTGGCCTAATTTCGGTATTGTTGTATGTCAGGGAATAGGAAGGCTCGAGGAGAGAGACGGGGGAAGGACCAGTGGCTGAAGCAGTCAGAACACATACATTGATCAATGAAGGTCAGCATCTTATTTGGGCATGGTTCTTCGTGCCCCCAAACAATTATAATAATAACATCAAAAATCACTGATCACAGATCATCCTAACAAATATAATAATAATAAAAAAGTTTGAAGTATTGCAAGAATTACCAAAAGGTAACATGGAGATAAGAAGTGAGCAGATGCTGTTGGAAAAGGGGCACCGGCAGACTTGCTTGACGTAGGGTTGCCACAAACCTTCAATTTGTAAAAAACACTGTCTGCGAAGTGCAAGAAAATAAAGTGCAGTAAAACAAGGCATGCCTGTACAGCAAAAGGTTTTCTCCCTTGTTTCTTGGCTTGGGCCTCGGTGTGCTGTATGACTAAGTCCTATAGTGAGCGGGGAGCTGGAGATGGGTCTAAAAGGAGGTGACTAAAGAGCATTATTTCTGGACCCCTCTGAGAGCAACCAAAGCCCTGCTGACTTCATAACCCCTGTGCAATTTTGAGTACCCCAGGGACCACATCGAAGGCAGCATCCACTTAGAAATGCCAGCATGGTTTGGGTGAGGAAGTGATGGAGCCCACCCACAGTGTCTTCCTAACATTTGTAACATCGTTGAATCCTGATCTCTCTCCTTTCTGGCTGTCCACATAAACGTACAATACTTGGTCCTTACTGCCCACTCACTTAGCTTTGGAAATCTACTTTTTTATTTGGAAAAAAAATTGAAGCATTTTCAAGGAACTTATTTGATAAATTGGGCCATCAAGTTTATTATACTGTCGTTTCTTAAAGGCTCCAATTTACCAAAACTGCACTCTCAGTCCTGCTGTGTTTCTGCCATCTTGTGACCTCATTTTTAAGTGTTGGGTTTTTTAAAAGTTTTTTTTTTTTTTTTTTTAAACACATAGCTGTATTTCCAGCAACGTCTTGTGGATTAAAGAGCCTAGAAACCATCCATGTTGGTATCTCTGTGTGATAGCACTGAGAGTGTTGTCTGAATGCAGCAGGAAATCTGACGGACACGAAACTTTTTTTTAGAAGCCAGAAATTCTACCATTTGTGGAGTTGAAGACAGTTTCAGCATTTCTGGATGGACACTACCATTTGTCTTGGGAATAGAACCTCCTAAGGTTCTTGGAGGACCATCTCTCTGGAGGGGGCCCTTTCAGTCATGCAGATGTAGACCAATTAATAACCCCCTCATTTTTCTTGGGGAAGCCCCACATGTGCCAAAGAACAAAACGGAAATGCTGCAGACTGAGATTTTAAGTGTTTTGTTATAAAAAGGCAGCTGGCAGTGCTGACAGAGTATCTTGTCCCTGTATAGGTAGAGACCTGTTTTCTCTCATTTTTGTTTTGCTCCAACCTCTGGATTTTGTCTGCCCACGCCTGTTCTCAGAGGACCCATGGGTGTTCTCACTCCAGCATCTGCTCCCAGCGCAAGGGCAGCAGGAAGTAGACAAGGAGGATGGGGGCACAGGCCTCAACTCGTCTCCTTCCGGTGAGGTGAGATGTTGAAGGGGACTGGGACCAGGCTTGGACGGTGCAGGCGGGACCACTGGTACATCTCATGCTGTTTTACTTCACCTAGTATAAGGCCAGATGTTGCTGACTTCCCTGTTGACCATTACGGCTGTCTTTTCCAGGGTATGGTTGTGGGTTTCCATTGTCAACCAGAGAAGTTAAATCCGAGAGCAGGCAGGGCACTAGTGTTGGATGGGAGTGTGGAAGGACTTCTTCCTTAATTTGGAGCCAAGAGTGAAGAGTGTGTGGGGGGAGGTCACGGGCCTGAAGATGCCGGCAGCATCCTGCTGAAGGCAGTGAGTTGGGCGCCCCCAATCTGGGACGGGCTGAGAGACAGGCAAGGGCCAGCTGCCATAGGCATGCTGAGTGAGGCTGAGCCCGAGGGTGTTTAGAACAGTTCCAGGTTTGTGTTGTTACCTTTTGGGAGTAAGTTAGGCTTCTCTGAACCTGTTCTATCTTGTTAACATCACAGTGTGCTATGGGGAGCGAGAAAGCCCCATGTTCTCTCCCGGAAGTTGAGAAGCTGTGTTGATCACCAGCAGGGACCGAGAGGAGGAGGCAGCTGTGTCTGGTCGGAACAGCAGGTTCCAGAGGAAGTGCTTGAGAAGTTGCTGGGGATCGGAAAGAGGGATTTCTATGAGCGGGGCTTATGCTGTAAGAATTTGAGTGTAAAAAAATGGTAACTTTGTTTTGTAGTCACAGACCGGTGAGAATGTGGACTTGGTCCTTTCTGTGGGGCTCCCCACAGATACCAACAATACATTGTTTCTCCGCATAAACTCAAAACTAAGATTACATTGGTGTGTGGGATTCATGCCAAGGCTCAGGAGTGGAGAACACAGGGAGTACACAGGACCACAAAGACGGAGGCTGAATGGTTAGGACAAATGGGTGCATGGTCACACCTTATGCAAGTGTAGAGGAGGGGAAACAAATTTGTTCTGTAAACTTACTCATTCTGGGGGCTGTAGGGCTGGCTCTCTGCTTCTCTGCTTTATTGCAAACCCCAATTCATGGAGTGGGATAGTTACAGTTCTGACCACTGGGTTTTTATTTATTTTATTTTATTATTATTTTTTCTTTTTTAAAAATTTAAATTCAATTAGCCAATATATAGTACATCATTAGTTTTTGGTGTAGAGTTCAATGATTCTTTAGTTACGTATAACAGCCAGTGCTCATCACATCACATGCCCCGCTGAATGCCCATCACCCAGTTACCCCATCCCCCCGCCCTCCTCCTATCCGCAACCCTCAGTTTGTTTCCCGGAGTCCAGAGTCTCTCATGGTTTGTCTCCCTCTCTGATTTCTTCCCATTCAGTTTTTCCTCCCTTCCCCCATGGTCCTCCACGCTATTCCTTATATTCCACATATGAGTGAAACTATATGATAATTGTCTTTCTCTGCTTGACTTATTTCACTTGGCATAATCCCCTGCAGTTCCATCCGTGTTGATGCAAATGATGGGTATTCATCATTTCTGATGGCTGAGTAATATTCCATTGTATATATGGACCACATCTTCTTTATCCATTCGTCTGTTGAAGGACATCTGAGCTCCTTCCACAGTTTGGCTATTGTGACCACTGGGTTTTTAAAAGAGAAAAGAGAATGCAACATTTAAGAGCTAGAAGGAAGAAACAAGTTCATAACCTTTGGCCTTTTCAGAAACTCTGATGTGAGAAGCTAGTAAGAAAATAGAAATAGTGGGTTTCTAAACTTACCACTGAACTTAGAGCATTGATGTCTGATTCTAGTTAGAGGGGAAACTCCAATTCTTCAAACTTAGAGGAGGGCCCTGCCTCACTCTGGACCTCAGTTTACTTGTGGTGGAATGAGAGGTCAGTCTTAGCTAGAGCCCATTCCTTTCCACCTGTGATGTTCTAGGCCTCTGCAATGGGCCTACCACTTGCTGGACTCCTGGTCTTTCTCAAACTGAGAGGCTTGGAGCGCTGCCCTTGGCTACACACACCTGATGGCTTAAGTAGAGGAAGGCTGGCTTTCAGGTGCCCGAGTGTGACCAACTGAAAAGGCCTGTGACTTGGGCAGCCTGGATGCCCAATGGTTCCTTGTCTCCCTGCAGCGCCCCCTTGTGTTTCTGGGCATCATACTTAGGCATCCAGGTCACTTGCAGGAAGCCAGGAACCTATTACAAAAACCGGGAATTCATCTTGAGGATGTAAGGATTGCTGGGTTATTTCCCTCAGGCCAACTATGCATACAAAGTAGCGATATTCAAATGATGGTTATTCACAATAAAAAAGCAGAAAGGAGTATAAAGCAGCAGTGCTGTCATTTCTGCATGATTCCAAATCTCGAGCAGGGACAGGACCAACAGTAAAGTTCCCCAAACATGGGAGGACCAGAACCTCTTTCTCTTGAAACAGAGTAATTTTTATCATGAGCTTTAAATTAAAAGTGTGTCCTGGGCAGCTCTTGGCTTTTGGCAGCCAGGGTTCATATCACGTTCCAGTTTATAAGCAGCTGATAAGTGATTCTGGGTATAATAGTTATCTGTAATTGAAATCATCATAAAACAAATCCCCCCTGCACTGACTGAGGCAGTAATCAACATCAGGAATACTGTGTGTATAGCATTCAGGACCCATAAAATATGCAAGATTAATTTGCTGAACTTCATTCAGGCTTCCAGCAGCGCTGTCACCTGGGACCAGAGGAGCAGCAAATTAATTCTGAGCCTCCCCTAGTTTCAAAACATCAAGAGCAACCTCCTTCGTGTGGCTGTATTTTGCACTGCTCCTCTGCCTGTGCAGATGCTTTCTGGAAAAATCAAACAGCTAGAATGCAAAATTCTGTTTGGCCATAGAAGGTACCCCTGGACCCCCCACCTTGGTTCCCAAACTCTCCTACCTTCTTGTCTCAGTGACCCTCGTTTCCTCCTTCAGGTCCCTAAAGCCATGCACTCAGAAACATAAAAAAATCTCGTCTTTGGTGAACACACTGGGAACTGCCGCTTAGATATCAAGTCAAGGAAGGAGACATGCCAGATGGCAAAGCCCTAGGATTCAAGTCAGGAAGTGGGTCTAGTCCCAGCTCTGAAACTTACTGCTGTGTCTCTTTGGACAAGTTGTTGTCCTTCCTTAGGTTTTAGTAACACATTTTATTTATTTATTTATTTATTTAAATTTTATTTTACTATGTTATGTTAGTCACCATACAAAACATCATTAGTTTTTGATGTGGTGATCCACGATTCATTGTTTTCATATAACACCCAGTGCTTCATGCAATACGTGCCCTCTTTAATACCCATCACTGGGCTAACCCATCCCCCCCAACCCCCTCCCCTCTAAAACCCTCAGTTTGTTTCTCAGAGTCCATTGTCTCTCAGTGTTCGTCTCTCCCTCCGATTTCCCCCCCTTCATTTTTCCCTTCCTTCTCCTAATGTCCTCCATGCTATTCCTTATGTTCCACAAATAAGTGAAACCATATGATAATTGACGTTCTCTACTTAACTTATTTCACTTAGCATAATCCCCTCCAGTCCCATCCATGTTGATGTAAAAGTTGGGTATTCATCCTTTCTGATGGCTGAGTAATATATCATTGTATATATGGACCACATTTTCTTTATCCATTCATCTGTTGAAGGGCATCTCGGCTCCTTCCACAGGTTGGCTATTGTGGACATTGCTGCTATGAATGTTGGGGTGCATATGGCCCTTCTTTTCACTACATCTGTGTCTTTGGGGTAAATACCCAGGAGTGCAATTGCTGGATCATAGGGTAGCTCTATTTTTAATTTTTTGAGGAACTTCCACACTGTTTTCCAAAGTGGCTATACCAACTTGCATTCCCACCAAGAGTGTAAGAGGGTTCCCCTTTTCCACAACCTCTCCCATATTTGTTGTTTCTTGCCTTGTCAATTTTTGCCATTCTAACTAGTGTAAGGTGGTATCTCAATGTGGCTTGATTTGGATATCCCTGATGGCTAATGATGATGAACATTTTTTCATGTGTCTTAGCCATTGTATGTCTTCTTCGGAGAGGTGTCTGTTCATGTCTTCTGCCCATTTTTTGACTTGATTATTTGTTTTTTGGGTGTTGAGTTTGGGAAGTTCTTTATAGACCTTGGATACCAGCCCTTTATCTGTAGTGTCATTTGCAAATATCTTTTCCCATTCTGTGGGTTGCCTCTGTTTTGTTGACTGTTTCCTTTGCTGTGCAGAAGCTTTTTATCTTGATGAAGTCCCAAAAGTTCATTTTTGCTTTTGTTTCACTAGCCTTTGGAGATGTATCTTGAAAGAAGTTGCTCTGGCCGATGTCAAAGAGGTTACTGCCTATGTTCTCCTGTAGGACTTTGATGGATTCCTGTCTCACACTGAGGTCTTTCATCCATTTTGAGTTTATCTTTGTGTATGGTATTAAATAGTCGGGTTTCATTCTTCTGTGTATAGCTGCCCAATTTTCCCAGCACCATTTATTGAAAAGACTGTCTTTTCTCCATTGCATATTTTTTCCTGCTTTGTTGAAGATTATTTAACCATAGAGATGAGGGTCCATATGTGGGCTCTCTATTCTGTTCCATTGGTCTGTATGTCTGTTTTTGTGCCAGTACCATGCTGTCTTGGTGATCACAGCTTTGTAATATAGCTTGAAATTGGGCAACGTGATGCCCCCAGCTTTGTTTTCCTTTTTCAACATTTCCTTGGTGATTCAGGGTCTTTTCTGATTCCATACAAATGTTAGGATTGTTTGTTCCAGCACTTTGAAAAATGTCATTGGAATTTTGTTCGGGATGGCATTGAAGGTATAGATTGCTCTGGGTAGCATAGACATTTTAACAATGTTTATTCTTCCGATCCATGACAATGGGATGTTTTTCCATCGTTTTGTGTCTTCAATTTCTTTCATGAGTGTTCTGTAGTTCCTAGAGTATAGATCCTTTACCTCTTTGGTTAGGTTTATTCCGAGGTATCTTATGGTTTTTGGTGTTATTGTAAATGGAATTGTTTCTCTAATTTCTCTTTTTACAGTAGCATTGTTAGTGTATAAGAAAGCAACTGATTTCTGTGCATTGATTTTGTATCCTGCCACATTACTGAATTGCTGTATGAGTTCTAGTAATTCAGAGGGGGGAGTCTTTTGGATTTTCCACATAAAGTATCATGTCATCTGCAAAGAGAGGGAGTTTGACTTCTTTGCCAATATGAATACCTTTTATTTCTTTTTGAGGTCTGATTGCTGTTTCTAGGACTTCTAGTACTATGTTGAACAATAGTGGAGAGAATGGGCATCCTTGTCGTGTTCCTGATCTTAAGGGAAAGGCTCTCAGCTTTTCGCCATTGAAGGTGATATTTGCTGTGGGTTTTTCTTAGATGTATTTCATGAACTTGAGGAATGTTCCCTCTATCCCTGTACTCTGAAGAGTTTTAATCAGGAAAGGATGCTGTATTTTGTCAAATGCTTTTTCTGCATCAATTGAGAGGACCATATGGTTCTTCTCCCTCTTCTTATTAATGTGTTCTATCACACTGATTGATTTGCGAATGTTGAACCACCCTTGCATCCTGGGGATAAATCCCACTTGGTCGTGGTGGATGATCCTTTTAATGTATTGTTGGATCCTGTTAGCTAGGATTTTGTTGAGGGTTTTGGAATCCATATTCATCAGGGATATCAGTCTGAAATTCTCCTTTTTGATGGGTTCTTTGCCTGGTTTGGGGATTAAGGTAATGCTGGCCTCATAGAATGAGTCTGGAAGCTTTTCTTCTGATTCTATTTTTTGAAACAGCTTCAGGAGAATAGGTATTATTTCTTCTTTGAATGTTTGGTAGAATTCCCCAGGGAATCCATCAGGCCCTGGACTCTTGTTTTTTGGGAGGGTTTTAATCACTGTTTCAATCTTGTTACTGGTTGTTGGCCTATTCAGGTTGTCAGTTTTTTCCTGTTTCAGTCTTGGGAGCTTATAGGTTTCCAAGAAGGATCTGTTTCATCCAGGCTGCTCAATTTATTGGCATATAGTTGTTGATAATAATTTCTAATAATTGTTTCTATTTCCTTGATGTTAGTCATGATCTCTCCCCTTTCATTCATAATTTTATTAATTTGGGTCCTTTCTCTTTTTTATTGGCTATGTCTGGCCAGTGGTTTATTGAACTTACTAATTCTTTCAAAGAACCAGCTTCTAGTTTTGTTGATCTGATCTACTGTGTTTCTGGTTTCTAATTCATTGATCTCTGCTCTAATCTTTTTTTTTTTGCGAGAGAGAGAATGAGAGACAGAGAGCACGAGAGGGAGGAGGGTCAGAGGGAGAAGCAGATTCCCGCTGAGCAGGGAGCCCGATGCGGGACTTGATCCCGGGACCCCAGGATCATGACCTGAGCTGAAGGCAGTCGCTCAACCGACTGAGCCACCCAGGTGCCCAATCTCTGCTCTAATCTTAATTATTTATCTTCTAATGCATGGCTTAGGCATCGTTTGTTGCTTTTTCTCTAGTTCTTAAGGTGTAGAGTTAGTTGGTGAATTTGGGATTTTTCTGATTTTTTGAGTGAGGCTTGGATGGCTATGTATTTTCCCCTTAGGACAGACTTTGCAGTGTCCTATAGGTTTTGGACCAATGTGTTTTTGTTCTCATTGGTTTCCATGAGTTGTTTATGTTCTTCTTTGATTTCCTGGTTGACCCAAACATTCTTGAGCAGAGTGGTCTTTAGCTTCCAAGTGTTTGAATTTCTTCCAAATTTTTTTCTTGTGATTGAGTTCTAGTTTTAAAGCATTATGGTCTGAGAATATGCAGGGAATAATCTCAGTCTTTTGGTATCGGTTGAGACCTGATTTGTGACCCAGTATGTGGTCTATTCTGGAGAAAGTTCCATGTGCGCTCGAGAAGAATGAGTATTCTGTTGTTTTAGGGTGGAATATTCTGTATATATCTATGAGGTCCATCTGGTCCAGTGTGTCATTCAAAGCTCTTGTTTCTTTGTTGATTTTCTGCATTGATGATCTGTCCAATGCTGAGAGTGGAGTATTGAGGTCTCCTACAATTAACATATAATTATCAATATGACTCTTTATTTTGTTTAATGGTTGGCTTATGTAGATGGCTGCTCCCTCGTTGGGGGCATAGATATTTACAATTGTTAGATCTTCCTGTTGGATAGACCCTTTAAGAATGATATAGTCTCCTTCTGTGTCTCTACAGTCTTTAGCTTAAAATCTAATTTGTCTGATATAAGAATTGCAATCCCAGCTTTCTTTTGAGGTCGGCTGGCAAGGAAGATGGATCTCCATCCCTTCACTTTCAGGCTGGATGTATCTTTAGGTTCCAAATGAATCTCTTGTAGATAGCATATGGATGCGTCCTGTCTTTTTATCCAGTCTGCAACCCTGTGCCATTTTATGGGAGTATTTAGGCTGTTCGTTCACGTTGAGAGTGATTATTGAAAGATATGAATTTATTGTCATCATGTTGCCTGTGAAGACCTTGTTTTTATAGATTGTCCCTGTAAATTTCTGTCCTATATCACTCTTGGGGTCTTTCTCCTTTTATAGAACCCCCCTTAATATTTCTTGCAGGGCCGGCTTAGTGGTGAGATATTCTTTCAGTTTCTGCCGGTCTTGGAAGCTCTGCATCTCTCCATCCATTCTAAATGACAGCCTTGCTGGATAAAGTATTCTTGGTTGCATGTTCTTCTCATTTAGTACCCTGAATATGTCTTGCCAGGCCTTTCTGGCTTGCCAGGTCTCTGTGGATAGGTCTGACATTATTCTGATGTTCCTCCCTCTGTACATAAGGAATTTCTTCCCCCTAACTGCCCTTAAGATGGTTTCCTTGGTGCTAAGATTTGTGAGTTTTACTATTACATGCTGGGTTGTTGGCCTGTTTTCCTTGATCTTGGGAGGGGTCCTCTCTGCCTCTAGGATGCGAATGTTTGTTTCATTCCCCAGATTAGGGACATTTTCAGCTACAGTTTGCTCAAATATATCTTCTAGTCCTCTCTCTCTCTCCACCCCCTCAAGGATCCCAATAATTCTGACATTGGAATGTTCCATGGTGTCACTTACTTCTCTGATTCTATTTTCATGGATTTTGAGTTGTTTTTCCCTGGCCTCCTCTTTTCCTTTCTTGTCTATGAATTGGTCTTCTAGATCACTAATTCATTCTTCTGCCTAGTTTACCCTAGCTGTTAGATTATCTAGATTAGATTGGATCTCATTGATAGCATTTTTAAGTTCTGCCAATTCAGCTTTCATTTTTGCCCTTAGAGACTCTATGTTGCCATTAATCAATTTCTCCATTCTAGCTGTTGTCTTCACAAATGCTAGCCCGAATTCCGTCTCCGACATTTTGGATATATCTGAATCCATTTTTAAATCTGTGGCATAAGTCAGTCTCTGAGTCTTTCCTATTTTGGGGGTTCCTCCTAGTCATTCTATTGAGGGGTGGTTGAGGGAATGTATAGAGTCCAAATTATTGACCACAACCCAAGGAAAATGCACCTGTTTTATAGGGACCTTAGGGCTGCTGTCCTCTTGTTTTCCCAGCCTGTCTTCTGGGGGAGGGGCTTGCCGCACTGTTACTGAGGCAACCCTGTTTGGGCAGAGTTGCCCTGCCCCCTGTGGCAGAGGATGGGCTCAGTAGAAACCAATTTTTGGGGGCTTTTGTTCTCTGTCGGCTTTCCCTGGTGGCTTTCCACGTCTCTTCCAAGAGTCAGAGTAGAAGAAATCGTTTCCAACCCTATGCCTCAGAGCAGAGAGATCACAGTCTGTTTTTCAGTGAGCTCTCCAGGCCACACTATCTCCGTTTCTGTCTGTGCTGTTATAAACTGCAGTGTCCTGGGTTGTGCGCCACTCAGCGGTGCTCCCAGTCCTTGCCTCCAGGTCAGGGCATGTCTCTGCCCTTTGTGCTTCTAAAACCGCCAGCTGCCCCCAGTTCGCACGTGCAGCCCCGCCACTCTGGGTTTCCATCCGGGGGGCTTCCCTAAAGTCCTTTCCCTGCCTCTACCAGTCTGTGAGTCTGTGCCCAGTCCCCAGCATGGGAGGCTATCACTCACTGGCGGTGCAGGATCCCCATGGCTCCCTCCCCCTTCTGTTTATCCTCCGATATCTGCCCGCAGAATTACGGCTCCCCGCTTCATACCTCGGAACCAACTGCCTGTGATATTCTGTTTGTAGAGATCCAGATCTATCTTCTTACATCTCAGGCTGATTTTGTGGGTGTTCAGAGTGGTCTGGTAGATATGCAGCTCAATTCTGGGGACCGGTTGGAATAGGGTCCCCTACTCTTCCGCCATCTTTTCCAGGTCTCTTTAGTTACACATTTTAAAAGAGAACTTTGAATTCCTTAAATTCCTTCTTGTTCTTTTATTCTTTGATTTTGCAAGGAAGGCTAGTTAGATGCTTTTAGGCTTCCACTTCTGTTTGATCTGATTTGTTACTTCCCTTCTACAATGTTCTATATATTAAAAATATTGTTCGTGTCTCTCTTCCCTTTTGTCTGCTCTCTATTCTCTTTGGCCTTGCCTATCCTATTTCTTTGATTCCTTAAATATTATTATAGTAAAGTTTAGTAATGTTTCACACATCGATGTACTTCAATCCTTTATGCTTATCTTGAAGTCATCTTCCAAATGACATTTCATCTTCCAAATATGGTGGTCCTGTTATAATCTCATTATTTTATATGAGCAAACAGAGGCCAGAGAGGTTAAGAAAATTGCCCAAAGCTGCACGGTTAGTAAGTGATAGCAGAGAGATTTGAGCCCAAGTTTGCTTTTTAACAAAATCCATGTTCTGGGCCACCTGGTGGTCCTGGCATTGTGGGCTGTTTGGCAAATGTTGTGAATTTGGCTCCTATGTGTTTGCCTCTGACCTCTGGGCTAGTTCTTGGCACACCAACAACACCAGGATTCTGAGCTGCAAAAATGAAGAAAGCCCACAGACCATGGCAAAGAGACCACAGCAAAGGAAGGCTATTCTGACTGGCCCTTGAGGGACAGCCCGCTAGCCTTCTCCGCTGTGTGTCGTCACACGTATGGAGAGAAATGTGCCTTCTGTTGTGATTGTAATGTCTCCCTATAAAATATATGGTCATCTGCCCTTCTCTGCAGTGGTGGCTAGAAGCAGAGTGAGGAAGACAATGTTGGGTTTTCTTTCATGCACACTCTTCTTTGTTACTGTTTTTTTTATTATTATTATGTTATGTTAATCACCATACATTACATCATTAGTTTTTGATGTAGTGTTCCATGATTCATTGTTTGCTTATAACACCCAGTGCTCCATGCAGAACGTGCCCTCTTTAATATCCATCACCAGGCTAACCCATCCCGCCCTCCCCCCCAACCCAGAACCCTCAGTCTATTTTTCAGAGTCCATAGTCTCTCATGGTTCACCTTGTTACTGTTTTTTTAGTTGAAATATCTGTTGAGGTATTTGTAGATTCACATGCAATTTTAAGAAATGATACCGGGATATCCCACATACCCTTTAATCATTTTCCCCTGAGGACAACATCTTGCACTTTATTATTTTTTTAAGAAACTAAATATTATATTGATCCACTTTCATTGTCAAAGGTTCAGATAATATGGAAGTATACAGCACAAAGCATGAAGGTCCACTTTGAACCCTGTTCTCCCGGACTCTCCTCAGCTGGGCTCTACTGTAGTTTGCTGGGCCTCCTTCCTCTGTTACACTTCTTCCTTTCTTTTTTGTTACAGTGGCCAGGGTCATTCTGGGGCAAAATGGAACTTTGGGATTTCTGGCTGATCCGACATCCTCAGCTTTCTGTGGAACCCCCTCTTTGATGGTGAGTGCAGCTCTTGTTCTTTGCTTCTCCTCTGACTGACAGCCTCTCTGTTCCTTGATTCCATGCTTCTGTGTACCTGTTGAGGGAAAAAAACACTATCTAGTGTGTAATATAATATACATACATAATATCTGTTCTCTACATAGTAGGATCAAGTATTATATTTGGTAGTACTCAGCGGTCTGTACTCAGTTGAAGACACATTGCCTTTGTCTTAATTAACACACTGCCAGGAACTATTCTAAGCATTTTAGAAATATTAATTAATTCATTTAATCCTTATAGCAACTCTGAGGAGGGCATCGCTAATATTTTCATTATATGGGCGAGGATATAAGCTACAGAAATGTTAGGCAAGTTGCTCAAGGTAACACAGCTAGTAAATGATGGAGACAGGATCCAAACCCATCAGTCTGGCTCCAGCGTCTGAGCTCTTAACCACTTATACAACCATCTATCAGCTATGCATTGATAGACAGTTCACCTCTTTTCCTTTCCTAATACTTACATGCATATACCCTCTACAGTGGCTCCTTTCTTGTAGGCTACAAATGTGTTCTAATATTTGCCATCTTAAAAGAAATACCCGTGTGCATGGGCACAGGTACACACACACACACACACACACACACTATCCTTTGTCCCAGTGCCCATATCTCAAGTTACCCCTCCATCCCTCTTTTCCCTGTGCTCATTTATGCAGAGCCTGGAAAGACTCTCCTGCAGCTGCTGTCTCCCCTTCTTCCGCTGACTCCCTCTTGGAGTCACTCCACTGTGGGAGACTGCCCGCATTACCAGAGCCGCCACTTCCCCTTACCTCTCCATATATCGGTGCCATTAATTATATTACTACATTTCCTAATATGGAACCATTCTGGCACTGACATCCATTTTCATTCTTTAAACTTAATGCTGGATTCAATTTGCTAATATTTTATTTATGTCTTTGGTTAGTATCAGATGGACAGACTACTTCCTTAAAACTCAGAGGAACATAGGAAGTTCTTTCTAGTTCATTTAATTTCCTTGGTAATTCTTAGGGGTTGATTTCCTTGTATAAATAGTTTTACTCTCTGTGTTGTTCATGTCTCTCCCCATGGGATGTCTTTAGTCTACCAATTAAAAGGGAAATAAATGTGTTTTCTAATTATCCCTGAATAGACCCATAAGGTAATACCTTCACATTGAAGCATGAATTAGGAAAGCTAGAAAAATTGAGTCCCCAGAAAATGCAGATTGGTAGAAAGAACATTCTCTCTTGAGAAAAGCCAAGAGGGTAATAATAGTGATGGTGACGAAAAGTTCTTTTTAAAAAGGAGGGAGAGCAGTTACAGCATTTTAAGGACTGTGGCTGTGCTGGTCATCGGGCCAGGCCTGCTGAATGTGTTATTTACCCAGATGTAAAGTCCACCAGGGCAGGACTATGAGTACTGCGTCTGTTACTCCCACATTCGCAGCTCGGTGAAACAGGTGCTGCTGCTGTCCCCGCTTCACAGAGGAGGGAACCGAGGCTCAGCGAGGTGAGGTGACTTGCCAGGCTCACTGAGAAGGACTTTAGAGTGGACTGTTGGTTTTTCCTGGTAAGGATTAAACAGTGTTGAGCGGGCATTGTCAGGCCTCCTCCCCACCTACACTCCTCAAGGCCCCAGTACTCCAGGCAAGCAGAATGGCTGCAGTTTGCACTCTGGACCCTTCCCATCCCCTGGTTTTGCATGTGCTGCCTCCTCTCCCCCTCATGTGTCTGGAACCCTGCTCCCCTGGCTCACTTCCACTTGCCCTTTGAGATTTGTTCAAGTTTCATCTTTTCCTGGCCTCATTCACTGCACCTCACCCGTCCCCCTGGAGCTCATTTCCCTCATGGCCCTGGTGCAGGACAGATCCTTCAGGTTCTTGTCTGTCGGCTGCATGAGGCAGGGTGTTTGGTTGTTCTCCAGGGGGGCCAGTGACCTCCAGGACCACTTGTAATGTATTGTTGGATGAGTAAAGGATGAGAGTCTCCTGGTGGTTCCGTCTCCAACCTGAGCCCGGCCTGGTGAGTTCTCACCCTCCCTCCCACGAGACTCCTACCTCCCACAGTGTTGGTAAGGCCGCCTTCTGGGTTCACAGACCCACAGCCTCGAACCCTCTCACCATCCCTGTCTCTCCAGGGAACCCCCGTTATTAAAAAAAAACAGTATACCTTCTTCCCAAAGAAAACTACATTTAGTTCACTTACTGAAGATTAATTAATAAGCTGTATAAGTCATTGAGCAGGAGGCTGAAAAGAGCTTTAACAAAATCACACTGAGGTCAGACCCATGGAGATTGGGAGACCACAGCCCTAGGAAATGACATGAATATCTGAAAATCTCTTCTCTGAGTTTTCTAACTAGTTCTTGAAGAAAAACCACATGCAAACAATCTTTACTCTGTGACGAATACTGTAGCGTTTGACTCGATCAGAGTATTTCAGCTCATCAGTATTTCTAGGGGATGCATAACTTATCAGGAGATGCTCTTTCCTTTTAGAAACAAACATTTCTTTCTGTGGAGAAGTAAATGGAAAGGAATTCAGAAAAATACATCATGCTGTTCACTCCAGAGACAGAAAATTTCTAAGGAGATTCTTATCTAAACTAGAGTGAGAACAGAAAAGAAAAAGCCATATTTGTATTTCCAAATAGAGATTGTGGGGAATAAAAGAAAAGAGACCGTGGCTCTCTCTGCTGTACGCATATCCCTGTAGGGGTTTTCTGTTCATCTGCTCTCAAATCTCAACTCTTTTCCTGACACCGAAGCTGCCCGTCAAGATGACACAGGTGCTGCAGTTGCCGACTCAGCTGATAATTGTTTTCTGAAAGCAGGTGTGCTCATGGGAGAGTGACCAGTACTTGTTCCCTAGCCTGCTTGTCTGTGTAGGTCAGGGCCACATCTCTCAGGACCCCGACTGAATTCTCAGCACTGAACACTGAGCCTGGCACCTAGTCCAAGTTCACTAATTGATGCTCAGTGGATGGATGAGTGAGTGACTGAGTGACTGCATTCCTTTCTCCCACACTTCATGCTGTGACTGGCCCCTATGTATATTTTGTAGACATAATTTTCCTAGAATCCTACCCATTCTTAAAGCCCAACTATGGTGCCCTCCTCCCCATGACATACAGAAATTGCATGAATACAGAGGACAAATCGTCTAACTTTGCCTTAGATCATCAGAAAGGCTTCATGGAGGTGCCATATGAGTTGAGTGCGTGACTTAAGAAGAAGACAAGAGAGAGAAGGCTCTCTAGGAGGAAGGAGGGAGTACGCCTGAATGAGAAGAGACTTAGTTGAGGGAAAAGGCATGCTTCCTCCCACAGTCCAGGATATCAGAGCCTCGGGGTCCAATGATTTCTGTCTCCCACAGGTCCCCAAGAGCAGTAGGGTTTCCACTCCTGTATGTCAGCATACTAGGATATCAGAGTGCCTGAGCTGAGAATCTCAGCACCCTGAGTGCTAGGAACATCAATCACATCTCTGCCTCGTGGGTTCCAGCCAAACCCACATTCTAGGGGAGCTAGGGAAGCACTCCTTGCCTTCACAGAAATGTGAGGGGAACGTGTGAACTGCCTTCTACTGACCATCCCCTTCTGGTGGCCCCCTAGTACACAGTACAGGGCCCAGCACATTGCAGGGCTTCATAATTATTTCTCGGATGGATAAATACTGGAATTTTGGAAGTGGAGTCATTATCACACTCAGGACACTAAGTGGAAGAGTGATTTGGAACATTTCCATCCCCACTGAATATTCAGAAGTGAGTTGTTCCTGTTTTCCTCTGGTAGTTAAACATGCTGTGACATGAAGGGATAGCCTCTTGTCCAAGCCACCAGACACTAAATAGAGTGACTCGTTTTGCAGTCAGATCTCATTAGCATTGAGAGGGCTGGTCTGGTCCCAGGGCTGTGGGAGATGGATAAATGGCAAGATTAGGTGCACAGGAATTGCAATCAACCAAGACCAAACAGCATGGTGAAAAACAAGTTTCCCATCCAGTATGTTATAGAAAGGCAATCACTCCCCCAAAACATGGGAATGATCACTTTGAAACCCCTGCTGGGTGTATTGGTGGTAAAAGGGAATTTGAATGAGCTAATGCTTAGAGCTATAGCCCTTCCTTTCCAGCCCCAGTGAGGCTCTGGCTCTACTTACGAGTCTATAACTTGGTACACTGAATTAGTTTCCATAGCTGAAAGATCTCATCATAGTTGAGATGTTACGATGGATTTCATTCTGGGAGGAATAATGGACTTGAATTTGTGACCCGCTTTGGGCATTTTAGCAGGTGATGAACTCTTCCCCTCCTTCGTGCACCTCCACCTTGCCAACCCACGTTTCAGGTTCTTATCCCTTGTCTCATTTACTGTTCCAATCTCCTCTGGCTCCTGGTTCCTCTCCCTGTTCCTTCCCTAATCCATGCTAGAGTGCATGAAACCTGACCACATTCTTCCCTGGTGAATGCCTCCCAGTCATCTGCAGAGTAAAATTGGAATCCCTTGTGTGGGACCTGGCCCCAGCTAGTCCTTGTCTACTTTCTTCTTCTGTTTCTCCCTCTTCCTTCATCTCTCTTGATCTCTCTTCTGTCCCCCAAGCAAGCTATGTTTTCCATTCCTTTTCCTCTGCTTGTAATTTTCTTTCTCAGCACCACTGTACCCTTCCTTCCTCGAACATATCTGATTGTTTTCCGTTAAAATTCTGTCACCTGTGAAGCCCTCCTACTGACAGTCACTTGTCCCCTCCAGTGTTCCCAGAACACCTCAACAAGTCCCATCAGAGTGTTTTTCTCGTGATATTTAATTATTTGCTTGCTTTAGTACCCAGTGGTGTCAGTGAGAGTTGCAACTGTGTTTGATTCCCTGTCACAGGATTCTCAGACATCAGCAGGATACATGGGGCATAGTAAGACAAAGTTCTGCTGTGTCTGCACATTTCCCACTGTCTGCTGGTCTATCATTGCAATCCCTGCCCTCACACCACATACATTGTTAGACACTTAGTTGTCAACATTTTAGGTTGATTACATACAATCAAGTGTATATATTTTTAGTATGTGTGTTTTAATAATTATATGCAATAATGTAACCACCACCCCAGTTAAGATATAGAACATTTTAATCATTCTGAAAGTTTCCTAAGGTCCCTTTGCAGCCAACTTGTTACTCCTCTTATGGGTCTAACACTGATCTGTTACATATGTAGAACTCTTACCAGCGCTAAAACTTCATGTAAATGAAATCATGCAGAATATATCCTCTTGTGTCTGTCTTTTTATATTCAGCATGTTTGTGTGATTCATCTGTGGTATGTGAGTCAGTACTTTGTTCCTTTTTGTTGCTGAGTAGTATTCCGTTGTGTAAACATACTGTAGCTTGTTAATCGTTCATCCGTTGGTAGACATTTGCGTTGTTTCCAGTTTGGAGGTGTTATGAATAAAACTGCTACCAATATTGTTGTACAAGTTTTTTGTGGATATAAATTTTCATATTTCTTAGGTAAAATATCTAGGAGTAAATTTGTTGGGTCTTAGGGTAAGTATATGTTTAACTTTCTAAGAAGTGGCCAAATGATTCCCTGAAGTGATTATTTCATTTTACATTTCCACTAGCAACATGCGTTGAAGCCGCTCCCCACTTTGCCAATACTGCAACTGTCAGTCTTCTTAATTGCAGTCATGTCAGTGGGTTTGCGGCTGTAGATCGTTGTGATTGTAGTTTGCTTGTTTCCATGTTTAATATCATTTCATGTGCTTTTTGTCGATTTGTATGTTCTCTTTCTTGATGTATCTTCTTCAAATATCCATATGTTGTTGGATTGTTTGTCCTTTTATTAATGTTGTGTGTCCCATATAAAGTATTTGGAATGCCTTAGGGTTGTGGATATTTTTTCCTTGTTTTCTTCTGGAAGTTTTGTGGTTTTAGCTACTAAGGTTAAGTGAATGATTAATTTTGACTTAGTTTTTATGAATGGTAGAAGGTGGGGAGTGAAATTCATTTTTTATCTGAATACTTAATTGCTCCCTATCATTTTACAATAAGACTACCCTTTATTGAATTGCCTTGGCCCTTGTGTCAAAAAAAAAAAAAAAAAAAAAGCAGTGTATTGTATATGTATGTGTAGGTCTTTTTCTGGATTACCTACTTGGTTTCACTGATCTACAGTCAAGCTACACCAATATCATGTTCTCTTGATTATTGTGGGTTTATAATTTATCTTTAAATGTGATAATAAAAGTCTTCTAATTTTGTTCTGCATTTTCAAAATTGTTTTGGACTCCTAGGTTCTTTAAACTTTACATTCAGCTTGATAATTTCATTTGTTGAAAAGGGTTCTAAAATTTTTATTGGTATATATTGATTCTCTGGGTCAGTTTCTGTGAGAAATGAGTTTCAGTTTTTCGAGTAGAAGTCTTAACACCTCTTTTGTTGAACTTATTCCAAAGAATTTTATGGTTTTGATGCTATTGTAAATTTTGTTATATTGTGAAAAATGTTTCCTATTTTATTTTATTTTTTTATTTAAATTCAATTAACATATAGTATATCATTAGTTTCAGATGTAGTGTTCAATAATTCATCAGTTATGCTATTTTAAAACATTTTTAAGATTTATAGAAATATAGCAGAGATAGTACAAAAAGTTCCCTTTTTTGCACATCCGGTTTCCTCTATTATTAACATCTTACATTAGTCATAATTAACAAAACCTGACTGTGTTATTTTTTTTAAAGATTTTATTTATTTATTTGACAGAGAGAGAGATCACAAGTAGTCAGACAGGCAGACAGAGGGAGAGGGAGAAGTAGGCTCCCTGCTGAGCACAGAGCCCAATGCGGAACTCGATGCCAGGACCCCGGGATCATGACCCGAGCTAAAGGCAGCCGCTTAATGACTGAGCCACCCAGGTGCCCCCTGACTGTGTTATTTTTAATTGAAGTCCATACTTCTTTCAGATTTCCTTAGTTTTACCTAATATCCTCTTTCAGCTGCAGGATCCAATTAGGGATATCACGGTACATTTAGAAGTCATGTCTCCTTAACTACTCTTGCCTGTGACCGTTTCTCACACTTTGTTTTTAATGACTTTGATAATTTTGATGCTTTGTGGAATGTCCCTCAGTTGGAATTTTTCTGATGTTTTTCACATGGTTAGTTTGGAGTTATATATTCTTGAAAGGAAGACAACAGAGATAAATTGACATGTTCGTTACATTTTATCAAGTATAGTTACAGTCAATATGCTTAACACAATTGATGTTGACTTTGACCACCTGGCCAAGGTAGTGTGTGTCCTGTGTGCCAAGTTTCTCTACTGTAAAGTTACTCTCTTTTTCCTCTTCCACACTGCACTCTTTGGAATGAAATTGCCACCCGTAGCACTTACTTAAGGAATGGGCATCTATGTTTCCTCTTTCTTGAGGGTGAGGTATCCACATGTATTATTTGGAATTATACTGCACAGGAGATTTGTCTCATCACATTTATTTATTGATTTAATCATTCATTTCAGTATGGACTTAAAGATATTTATTTTAAATTTTGGTTTATAATCTAATACTGCTAATTTTTTTTACTCAGATTTTTTCAGCCTTGGACACTGGGAGCTCTTTGATTTGCTCCTCTGTCCCTTTGGTATACCTATATCATTGTGTGCCTTTTTTATTATTAGTTTCAGGGGTAGAATTCAGTGTTTCATCAGTTGCATACAGCACCCAGTGCTCATTACATCAAATGCCCTCCTTAATGCCCTTCACCCACTTACCTGATCCCCCCACCCAGCTCCCCTCTAGCAACCCTCAGTTTATTTCTTATAGTTAAGAGTCTCCTATGGTGTGCCTCCCTGTTTTCATCTTGTTTTATTTTTCCTCCCGTTCCCCTGTCTGTTTTGTTTCTTAAGTTCCACCTGTAAGTGAAGTCATATGGTCTTTGTCTTTCCCTGACTGACTTATCTCACTTAGCATAATACCCTCTAGTTCCACCTTTTTTTTTTTTTTTTTAAAGTTCTTCCTTACTTTCTGGTACTACAGGATGATCAAGGCTCATTTTGTAGATTTTCTGCCTCCGACCTAGAATCAGATATTTTTCCAAAGAATACTGGTTTCTTTCAATGGAGAATGGTATTAAAAACTAAACTGAGATCTGGTGCTAGGTGTGGTCGTTGCTGCTAGATGCTTTATCACTAGGTCCTTTCAGCAGACAGACCAGGGAAATAAATGTGTGTATTCTAACATGTATATGTACACATATCTATATGTATTTCTCTATGTAGCCATCTGTGTTTATATTTAGGTAACCATGAGTTCACAATGATGTCTCCAACTCTGAATTAGTACCACATAGATCATTCTAGCCTCTTGTCCTTGTGTATCTGTAAATTCCCATTCCAACAGTTTACCAACCATTTTTTAAATTGTTCACTTCTGGTATACGTGTGTAGCAGTTTCAGAATTGTCAACCTGTACTCACATGGGTAACTACTCTCAGCTGAAGCCCAGGCTTATTTATAGTTTCTTTTGCCTTTAGTCTTACAGATTTCACTCATTTCAAAGTTACATAGGTCAGCACCTTGTCCCCTGAGCCCCTCCTGTGAGGTTGTTCTATACATTTGTAATACAGTTAATTATTTTATCATTTCTGTATTTCATTTTGGGACTCTCCCAGTTTCCTAAGGGATTTTTAAAATTTGCATATATACAACAAAAACTTATGATGTACCATATGCTGGCTAACTGAACATAATAAAGAAAATAAAGGTTGGTCTTTGTGTCATATTATTCTGTTTTTTGTTTTTGTTTTAAAGATTTTACTTACTTATTTGAGAGAGAGAGCTGGAGAGTGTTCCAAGGAGCACGGGCAGAGGGGAGGGGCAGAGGGAGAGGCAGAGGGAGACCTGCAGGGCTCAATCCCAGGACCTTGGGATCAGGACCTGAGCCTGAGGCAGATGCTTAACCAACTGAGCCACCCAGGTGCCCCTCTGTGGTTTTTTTTTTTAATTAAAGTTTAGCTGATGTGAAATGTTTTATTAGTTTCAGGTGTACAACAGAATGATTCAACAAGTCTATTGTATTTTACGTCATACTCACCACAAGTGTAGCTACCATCTGTTACTGTAAAAGTATGTTCTGTGGGTTTTACCAAATGTGTAATGTTATGCATTCACTGCATTCATTGTTATATACTCACCAGTATCATACATAATGATCTTACCACCCTCTAAATCCCCTGTGCTTCACCTGTTTAACCCTCTTTCCTCCTCTCAGTCCCCTGAAACCATTGATATGCTTACCATCTCTGCAGTGTTGCTCTATCATGTAATTGGAATACTTTTCAGATTGGCTCCTTTCACTTAGCAATAGCCATTTAAGATTCATCCATGTCTGTTCAAAACTTGATAACTCATTGTTCCCTTCAGTTCTCTTGAGAAATAATTGACATACATCACTGTACAAGTTTAAGGCATGCAGCATGATGGTTTGATTTACATATATTGTGAAATTTTTACTACATAGTTTCAGCTAACATCCATAATCTCATATAGATACAATAAAAAAGAAAAGAATTGTGAGAACTTTTGGAGGTACTCTCTCAACACCTTTCCTATATATCATACAGCCCTTTTAACTATAATCATCATGTTGTGCATTACATCCCTAATAATTGCTTACATTATAACTGGAAGTTTGTACCTTTTTACCTTCCTCTGATTATCTCTCCCTCCTCCCTGTGCCTGGTAACCATAAGTCTGATCTCTTTTTCTATGAGTTTGAGTTTTTGGTATTTTTTTGTTTTGTTTTGTTTTGTTTTAGATTCCAAATGCAAAATCATACAGTATTTGTCTTTCTCTGTCTATGTCACTTAGCATAATGCCTAAGGTCCATCTGTGTTGTTGTGAGTGGTAGGATTTCTTCATTTTTTATGGTTTAACATTCCTCTGTGTGTGTGTGTGTGTGTGTGTGTGTGAGACAAATTCTTTATCCATCCATCCATCCATGGATAGTTAGATTGTTTCCATGTCTTGGTTATTGTATATAATGCTGCCATGAACATGAGGATATGGATATATTTTTGAGTTACTGTTTTTGTTTCCTTTGGATATATTCCTAGAAGTGGAATTGCTGGATCATATGGTGTTCTACTTTCAAGTTTTTGAGGATCCTCCATGCTGTTTTCCACAGTGGCCATACCAACTTACAATCCCATCCAACAGTGCAGTGTTCCTTTTTCTCCACATTCACTCTAGCGTTTGTTAATCTCTGATCTTTTTGACGATGGCCATTCTAATAGTAATGAGGTAATATATCACTGTGGTTTTGATTTGCATTTCCCTAATGATTAGTGATGTTGAGCATCTTTTTTTTTTTTACATTTTTTTATTCTTACGTTAATCCCCATACATTACATCATCAGTTTTAGATGTAGTGTTTCATGATTCATTGTTTGTGCATAACACCCAGTGCTCCATGCAGAACGTGCCCTCCTCAATACCCATCACCAGGCTAACCCATCCTCCCACCCCCCTCCCCTCTAGAACCCTGAGTTTGTTTTTCAGAGTCCATCGTCTCTCATGGTTCGTCTAACCCTCCGATTTCCCCCCCTTCATTCTTCCCCTCCTGCTACCTTCTTCTTCTTCTTTTTTTTTTTCTTAACATATATTGCATTATTTGTTTCAGAGGTACAGATCTGAGATTCAATAGTCTTGTACAATCCACAGTGCTTACCAGAGCACATACCCTCCCCAGTGTCTATCACCCAGTCACCCCATCCCTCCCACACCACCCCCCACTCCAGCAACCCTCAGTTTGTTTCCTGCGATTAAGAATTCCTCATATCAGTGAGGTCATATGATACAAGTCTTTCTCTGTTTGACTTATTTCACTCAACATAATACCCTCCAGTTCCATCCATGTTGTTGCAAATGGCAAGATCTCATTCCTTTTGATGGCTGCATAATATTCCATTGTATATATATACCACATCTTCTTTATCCATTCATCTGTCGATGGACATCTTGGCTCTTTCCACAGTTTGGCCATTGTGGACATTGCTGCTATAAACATAGGGGTGCACGTACCCCTTCGGATCCCTACTTTTGTATCTTTGGGGTAAATACCCAGTAGTGCAATTGCTGGATCATATGGTAGCTCTATTTTCAAGTTTTTGAGGAACCTCCATACTGTTTTCCAGAGTGGCTGCACCAGCTTGCATTCCCACCAACAGTGTAGGAGGGTTCTCCTTTCTCCGCATCCCCGCCAACATCTGTCATTTCCTGACTTGTTAATTTTAGCCATTCTGACTGGTTGTGTGAGGTGGTATCTCATTGAGGTTTTGATTTGGATTTCCCTGATGCCGAGCGATATTGAGCACTTTTTCATGTGTCTGTTGGCCATTTGGAGGTCTTCTTTGGAAAAATGTCTGTTCATGTCTTCTGCCCATTTCTTGATTGGATTCTTTGTTCTTTGGGTGTTGAGTTTGATGAGTTCTTTATAGATTTTGGATACTAGCCCTTTATCTGATATGTCATTTGCAAATATCTTCTCCCATTCTGTCGGTTGTCTTTTGGTTTTATTGACTGTTTGCTTTGCAAAAGCTTTTTATCTTGATGAAGTCCCAATAGTTCATTTTTGCCCTGGCTTCCGTTGCCTTTGGCGATGTTTCTAGGAAGAAGTTGCTTCGGCTGAGGTCAAAGAGGTTGCTGCCTGTGTTCTCCTTTAGGATTTTGATGGACTCCTGTCTCACATTGAGGGCTTTCAACCATTTGGAGTCTATTTTTGTGTGTGGTGTAAGGAAATGGTCCAGTTTCATTCTTCTGCATGCGGCTATCCGATTTTCCCAACACCATTTGTTGAAGACACTGTTTTTTTTCCATTGGACATTCTTTCCTGCTTTGTCAAAGATGAGTTGGCCATAGAGTTGAGGGTCCATTTCTGGGCTCTCTATACTGTTCCATTGATCTATGTGTCTGTTTTTGTGCCAGTACCATACTGTCTTGATGATGACAGCTTTGTAATAGAGCTGGAAGTCCGGAATTGTGATGCCGCCAGCTTTGCTTTTCTTTTTCAACATTCCTCTGGCTATGCGGGGTCTTTTCTAGTTCCATACAAATTTTAGGATTATTTGTTCCATTTCTTTGAAAAAAGTGGATGGTATTTTGATGGGGATTGCATTGAATGTGTAGATTGCTCTAGGTAGCATTGACATCTTCACCATATTTGTTCTTCCAATCCATGAGCCTGGAACGTTTTTCCATTTCTTTGTGTCTTCCTCAATTACTTTCATGAGTATTTTATAGTTTTCTGAGTACAGATCCTTTGTCTCTTTGGTTAGATTTATTCCTAGGTATCTTATGGTGTTGGGTGCGATTGTAAATGGGATCGTCTCCTTAATTTCTCTTTCTTCTGTCTTGTTGTTGGTGTATAGGAATGCCACTGATTTCTGTGCATTGATTTTATATCCTGCCACTTTACTGAATTCCTGTATGAGTTCTAGCAGTTTTGGGGTGGAGTCTTTGGGGTTTTCCACATAAAGTATCATATCATCTGCAAAGAGTGAGAGTTTGACTTCTTCTTTGCTGATTTGGATACCTTTTATTTCTTTTTGTTGTCTGATTGCTGTGGCTAGGACTTCCAATACTATGTTGAATAGCATTGGTGATAGTGGGCATCCCTGCCACGTTCCTGACCTTAGGGGGAAAGCTCTCAGTTTTTCCCCATTGAGAATGATATTCGCTGTAGGTTTTTCATAGATGGCTTTTATGATATTGAGGTATGTACCCTCTATCCCTATACTCTGAAGAGTTTTGATCAAGAAAGGATGCTGTACTTTGTTAAAAGCTTTTTCTGCATCTATTGAGAGGATCATATGATTCTTGTTCTTTCTTTTGTTAATGTATTGTATCACATTGATTGATTTGCGGATGTTGAACCAACCTTGCAGCCCAGGGATAAATCCCACTTGGTCGTGGTGAATAATCCTTTTAATGTACTGTTGGATCCTACTGGCTAGTATTTTGGTGAGAATTTTTGCATCCATGTTCATCAGGGATATTGGTCTGTAATTGTAATTCTCCTTTTTGATGGGGTCTTTGTCTGGTTTGGGGATCAAGGTAATGCTGGCCTCATAAAACGAGTTTGGAAGTTTTCCTTCCATTTCTATTTTTTGGAACAGTTTCAGAAGAATAGGTATTAATTCTTCTTGAAATGTTTGGTAGAATTCCCCTGGGAAGCCATCTGGCCCTGGGCTTTTGTTTTTTGGGAGATTTTTGATGACTGCTTCAATTTCCTTAGTGGTTATAGGTCTGTTCAGGTTTTCTATTTCTTCCTGGTTCAGTTTTGGTAGTTGATACATCTCTAGGAATGCATCCATTTCTTCCAGGTTATCTAATTTGCTGGCATAGAGTTGCTCATAATATGTTCTTATAATTGTTTGTATTTCTTTGGTGTTGGTTGTGATCTCTCCTCTTTCATTCATGATTTTGTTGATTTGGGTCATTTCTCTTTTCTTTTTGATAAGTCTGGCCAGGGGTTTATCAATCTTGTTAATTCTCTCAAAGAACGAGCTCCTAGTTTTGTTGATCTTTTCTACTGTTCTTTTAGTTTCTATTTCATTGATTTCTGCTCTGATCTTTATTATTTCTCTTCTCCTGCTGGGTTTAGGCTTTATTTGCTGTTCTTTCTCCAGCTCCTTTAGGTGTAGGGTTAGGTTGTGTACTTGAGACCTTTCTTGTTTCTTGAGAAAGGCTTGTATTGCTATATACTTTCCTCTTAGGACTGCCTTTGCTACATCCCAAAGATTTTGAATAGTTGTGTTTTCATTTTCATTGGTTTCCATGTATTTTTTTAATTCTTTAATTTCCTGGTTGACCCATTCATTCTTCAGTAGGATGCTCTTTAGCCTCCATGTATTTGAGTTCTTTCTGACTTTCCTCTTGTGATTGAGTTCTAGTTTCAAAGCATTGTGGTCTGAAAATAGGCAGAGAATGATCCCAGTCTTTTGGTTACGGTTGAGACCTGATTTATGACCTAGGATGTGATCTATTCTGGAGAATGTTCCATGGGGACTAGAGAAGAATGTGTATTCCGTTGCTTTGGGATGGAATGTTCTGAATATGTCTGTGAAGTCCCTTTGGTCCAGTGTGTCATTTAAAGTTTTTATTTCCTTGTTGATCTTTTGCTTAGACGATCTGTCCATTTCAGTGAGGGGGGTGTTAAAGTCTCCCACTATTATTGTATTGTTGTCGATGTGTTACTTTGCTTTTGTTATTAATTGCCTTATATAATTGGCTGCTCCCATGTTAGGGGCATAGATATTTACAATTGTTAGATCTTCTTGTTGGATAGACCCTTTAAGTAGGATATAATGTCCTTCCTCATCTCTTATTACAGTCTTTGGCTTAAAATCTAATTTGTCTGATATAAGGATTGCCACCCCAGCTTTCTTTTGGTGTCCATTAGCATGGTAAATGGTTTTCCACCCCCTCACTTTCAATCTGGGGGTGTCTTTGGGTCTAAAATGAGTCTCTTGCAGACAGCATATCGATGGGTCTTGTTTTTTAATCCAGTCTGATAGCCTGTGTCTTTTGATTGGGGCATTTAGCCCATTTACATTCAGGGTAACTATTGAAAGATAGGAATTTAGTTCCATTGTATTGCCTGTAAGGTGACTTTTACCGTATAGTGTCTGTATTCCTTTCTGGTCTATGTTGCTTTTAGGGTCTCTCTTTGCTTAGAGGACCCCTTTCAGGATTTCTTGTAGGGCTGGTTTTGTGTTTGCAAATTCCTTTAGTTTTTGTTTGTCCTGGAAGCTTTTTATCTCTCCTTCTATTTTCAATGATAGCCTAGCTGGATATAGTATTCTTGGCTGCATATTTTTCTCATTTAGTGCTCTGAATATATCCTGCCAGTCCTTTCTGGCCTGCCAGGTCTCTGTGGATAGGTCTGGTGCCAGTCTAATGTTTCTACCGTTGTAGGTTACATATCTCTTCTCCCGAGCTGCTTTCAGGATTTTCTCTTTGTCTATGAGACTCGTAAGTTTTACTATTAGATGTCGGGGTGTTGACCTATTTTTATTGATTTTGAGAGGGGTTCTCTGTGCTTCTTGGATTTTGATGCCTGTTTCCTTCCCCAAATTAGGGAAGTTCTCTGCTATAATTTGCTCCATTATACCTTCTGCCCCTCTCTCTCTTTCTTCTTCCTCTGGGATCCCAATTATTCTAATGTTGTTTCGTCTTATGGTATCGCTTATCTCTCGAATTCTGCCCTCGTGATCCAGTAGTCGTTTATCTCTCTTTTTCTCAGGTTCTTTATTTTCCACCATTTGGTCTTCTATATCACTGATTCTTTCTTCTACCTCATTTATCCTAGCAGTTAGCACCCCCATATTTGATTGCACCTCATTAATAGCCTTTTTGATTTCTACTTGGTTAGATTTTAGTTCTTTTACTTCTCCAGAAAGGGTTTCTCTAATAACTTCCATATTTTTTTCAAGCCCCCCTAGTATCTTTAAAGTGATGATTCTGAACTCTAGATCTGACATCGTACTAATGTCCGTATTGAGTAGGTCCCTGGCAGTCGGTACTACCTCTTGTTCTTTTTGTTGAGGTGATTTTTTCCATCTTGTCATTTTGTGCAGAGGAGAATAGATTAATGAGAGAACAAAATGCTAGCAGAGTAACAAC
>NW_023270426.1:20759091-20768024 GCF_011800145.1 Mirounga leonina
TCTAAAATGAGTCTCTTGCAGACAGCATATCGATGGGTCTTGTTTTTTAATCCAGTCTGATAGCCTGTGTCTTTTGATTGGGGCATTTAGCCCATTTACATTCAGGGTAACTATTGAAAGATAGGAATTTAGTTCCATTGTATTGCCTGTAAGGTGACTGTTACCGTATATTGTCTGTATTCCTTTCTGGTCTATGTTGCTTTTAGGGTCTCTCTTTGCTTAGAGGACCCCTTTCAGGATTTCTTGTAGGGCTGGTTTTGTGTTTGCAAATTCCTTTAGTTTTTGTTTGTCCTGGAAGCTTTTTATCTCTCCTTCTATTTTCAATGATAGCCTAGCTGGATATAGTATTCTTGGCTGCATATTTTTCTCATTTAGTGCTCTGAATATATCCTGCCAGTCCTTTCTGGCCTGCCAGGTCTCTGTGGATAGGTCTGGTGCCAGTCTAATGTTTCTACCATTGTAGGTTACATATCTCTTCTCCCGAGCTGCTTTCAGGATTTTCTCTTTGTCTATGAGACTCGTAAGTTTTACTATTAGATGTCGGGGTGTTGACCTATTTTTATTGATTTTGAGAGGGGTTCTCTGTGCTTCCTGGATTTTGATGCCTGTTTCCTTCCCCAAATTAGGGAAGTTCTCTGCTATAATTTGCTCCATTATACCTTCTGCCCCTCTCTCTCTTTCTTCTTCCTCTGGGATCCCAATTATTCTAATGTTGTTTCGTCTTATGGTATCGCTTATCTCTCGAATTCTGCCCTCGTGATCCAGTAGTCGTTTATCTCTCTTTTTCTCAGGTTCTTTATTTTCCACCATTTGGTCTTCTATATCACTGATTCTTTCTTCTACCTCATTTATCCTAGCAGTTAGCACCCCCATATTTGATTGCACCTCATTAATAGCCTTTTTGATTTCTACTTGGTTAGATTTTAGTTCTTTTACTTCTCCAGAAAGGGTTTCTCTAATAACTTCCATATTTTTTTCAAGCCCCCCTAGTATCTTTAAAGTGATGATTCTGAACTCTAGATCTGACATCGTACTAATGTCCGTATTGAGTAGGTCCCTGGCAGTCGGTACTACCTCTTGTTCTTTTTGTTGAGGTGATTTTTTCCATCTTGTCATTTTGTGCAGAGGAGAATAGATTAATGAGAGAACAAAATGCTAGCAGAGTAACAACGTCCCCAGAAAATATACTCTAAACAAATCAGAAAAGACTGAAGCAGTGGAAAAGAAAGGGAAAGAGAGAAAAAAGAAAAAGAAAAAAAAAAAGAAAAAGATAAAGATAAAAACAAACAAAAACAAACAAAACAAAACAACAACAACAACAAAAAAAACAGAATGTGATCAAATATGATCAGGCTGGTATATAGATCAGTGCCACACACTAGATTTTGGGTGTATTTTGGTCTTTTAGAAGAAAGTGCCTCCCAAAATTTTAAAGAAAGAAAAACTTATATATGTACAAAAATAAGGGTTGATATGATGAAGGGATGCAATATGACTGTAAAGATGAAAATTATAAAAAATTTTATAAAAGGAATTGATAAGAAGTTGTTTGAAAAAAGAAAGAAGAGGATTTAAAAAAAGAAAAAAGAAAAAAAAAGGGAGAAAATGTGATCAGGCAGGGGAGTAGAAAAAACCATATACTAGAGATTTAGGGTATATCTTGATCTGTTAGAAGAAACTATCTCAAAATTTTAAAGAGAGAACAACTTATATAAATATGCCAAAAATATGGGTAACTACTATGAAGGGATAGAATATGACTCTAAAAATGAAAAATAAAAATGCATTTTAAAAAAGGGATTGATAACATGTTGGTTGAAAAAGGGAAAAAGAAAAATTCAAAAAAAAAAAAGAAAAAAGAAAAAAAGACAGTTAAAAAAAAATTTAACTTTGAAAGACTAAAGAATCATGGTAAAAAAACCCATGAATTCTATGTGCAGTAGTCCCCTAGTGCTGGAGTTCTGCCGTTCTCATTGATCGGTAAACTTGGTCTTGGCTGGCTGTTCTCGCTGATCTTCTGGGGAGGGGCCTGTTGCCGTGGTTTCCAAATGTCTCTGCTGGAGGCGGAATTGCCCCGCCCTTGCCCCCTCCCGGCTAAGTCATCTGCTCGGGTTGCTCTCCAGAGCTTTTGTTCCCTGCGAGCTTTCCAGCTTTGGAGGCGGAGAGTGAAAATGGCGGCCTCCCAATCTCCGCCCCGGCGGAGCCGAGAACTCGGGGCCCGCTCCTCAGTGAGCCCCCAGAGAAAAGCCGTCGGTCACTCCCGTCTCCCCGGTCTCCGGCCGCACTCCGTGCTCGCCTGGCCTGTGACTGCGCGTTTCTATCTCTGGCACCCGACCCTGGGTGGAGTCTCCAAACCCAGCAGATCCCTGAAGTGCGCTCCCGTGCGGCTCCTCCCGGGGGAGGAAGGTGAGTCTCCCCGGATCTGCCGCTTGTTGGGTCCCTGCTGGAGGAGCAGGGGCCCGACTTTGCCGCGGATCACGGTTTAGGGCCACCCCGAGCTGAGAGCCCGCGCCTGGGCTCCGCCTCTGCAGCCGGCTTCCCGCTCCGTTACCTGGGAGCTCTGCCGCACTCAGGCACCCCCGGTGTTTCTGTGACCCTGAGGGTCCTGAGACCACACTGTCCCAGAGGGTTCCACCCCCGGCTTAGCCACCGGAGTGACGTCCCTCAGCGGAGCAGACTTTTAAAAGTTCCGATTTTGTGCTCCGTGGTTCTATCACTTGCCAGAAGCGTCCGACGGAGGCCCCTCCCCCGCTGTCTATCCTCCCGAATATCGCCTCGGATTCACTTCTCCGCATGTCCTACCTTCCAGAAAGTGGTTGCTTTTCTGTTCAGAGAGAGTTGTTGCTCTTCTTTTCTTCGATCTCCTGTTGGGTTTGTAGGTGTTCAGAATGGTTTGATCCCTATCCAGCTGAATTCCTGAGAGGAGATGAAATCCAGGTCTCCTACTCCTCCGCCATCTTGCTCCGCCCCTCTTGAGCATCTTTTTATGTACCTATTGTCCTTTCATATAGCTTCTTTCTAAAAAATGTCAATTTGGGTTCTTTGCCTATTTTTTCATTGGGTTATTTGGGGTTTTTTTGTGTGTGTGCTTTGTGTTGTTGTAGGAGTTCTTTATATATTTTGGATATTTACCTCTTATTAGATACATGGTTTGCAAATTAGTTTCCCATTCTGTAGGTTGTCTTTTCACTTTCTTGGTGGTTTGTTTTGTTGTGCAGAAAATTTTTAATTGGATGTAGTATCACTTGTTTATTTTTGGTTTTGTTGCTTGTGTTTTAGGTGTCCTTTCCAAAAAATCATTACCAAGACATGAGTCAGTCAACTTCATTCCTGTGTTTTCTTCTGTAGGTTTTATGGTTTCAGGTTTACAGTTAAATCTTTAATCCATTTTGAGTTAATGTTTGTGATTGCTGTAAGATAAGTGTCCAGTTTTATTCTTTTACATGTGAATATCTAATCATCCCAGCAGCACTTATTGAAGAGACGGTGTTTTCTCCACTGAATATTTTGGGCTCCTTTGGCAAATGTTAGCTGAGTTGTACATTTGTGGGTTTATTTCTGGGCTTCCAATCTGTTCGTTTGGTCTATGTGTCTGTTCTGTGCCAGTATTATATTGTTTTGATGACTAGCTTTGTAGTATACCTTGAAATCAGGAAGTGTAATGCTTCCTGCTTTGTTCTTTTCCCCCAGATTTCTTAGGCTATTCAGGGTCTTTTGTAGTTCCATGTAAATTTTAGGAGTGTTTTTTTCTACTTCTGTGAAAACACCATTGGAATCTTGATAGGGTTGCATTGACTCTAAAATGGTTTTGGTAGTGAAGTTTAACAATTTTAATTCTTTCAGCCCATGAACATGAGATACCTTTTCATTTATTTGTGTCTCCTTTTATTTATTTCAACAATGTCTTGTAGTTTTCAGAATAGAAGTTTTTTACCTCCTTGATTAAATTTATTCAATAAGTATTTTATTATTTTTGGTGCTGTTGTAAATGGAATTGATTTTTTTTTCCAGGAAATTTGTTGTTAGTATAGTAATTGTACTGATTTTTGTATCCTGCACCTTTACTTAATTAATTAATGAGTTCTAACAGTTTATTGGTGGATCTTTAGGATTTTCCATATATAAAATCATGTCATCTGCAAATTCTTCCTTTCCAATTTTGATACTAGACTTCTATTTCTTTTTCTTGACTGATCTCTATCTAGGACTTCCAGTACTATGTTGAAAAGGAGTGGTGAGAGTGGGTAACCTTATCTTGTTCCTGATCTTAGAGGAAAATGTTTCAACCTTTCACCATTTAATATGTTAGCTGTGGGCATGTCATATATGGCCTTTGTTATGTTGAGATGTGTTCCTTCTATACCTAATTTATTAAGAGGTTTTTAAAAATCATGAATGGATTGGATTTTGTCAAATATTTTTTCTTCATCTATTGAGATTATATGATTTTTTCTTTCATTCTATTAATGTAATATATTATATTGATTGATTAATGTATATTGAACCTTACTTGCATTTCAGGGATAAATCCAAGTTGATCATGGTGAATGATCTTTTTAATGTGCTGCTGAATTTGGTTTGCTAGTATTTTATTGAGAATTTTTGCATCTATATTCATCAGGGATATTGGCCCATAGTTTTCCTTTCTAGCAGTGGTGTTTACATATATGTAGATATAGATATATGGTTTTGTTATCAGATAATGCTGACCTCATAAAATGAGTTTGGGAATGTTACCTCGTCTTCTTCTTCTTCTTTTTTTTTTTTTTGATGAATTTGAGAAGGATTGATATTAATTCTTTGAATGTTTGACAAAATTTACCAGCGAGCCATCTCGTCCTGGGCTTTGCTTGTTGGGAGAATTTTGATTATTGACTCAATCTCCTTACTGGTAATTGGTCTGTTAGTTTTTCTTTTTTTTCTTGATTCAGTCTTGGTAAATTGAATGTTTATGAGAATTATTTTTTTCATCCACAATGTCCAGTTTGTTGGCATATAATTGTTTATAGTAGTCTCTTATGGTTCCTTGTATTTCTGTTATAAAGTCAGAATATCAGGTGTAATGTCTCCTTTTTCATTTCTTTTCAAATTTCATTTAATTTTGTTGATTTGGGGTCCTCTCTTTTTTTCCTTTGCTTAGTCTAGCTAAGTAAGGATTTGTCAGTTTTGTTTATCTTTTCAGAGAACCAACTTTTATTTTGGCTAATTTTTTCTGATGTCTTTCTGTTCTCCATTTTATTTCTGCTCTGATCTTTATTGTTTTCTTTCTTCTGCTAAATTTGGGCTTGGTTTATTCTTTTTCTGGTTGTTTAAGGCATAGAGTTAGGTTGTTTATTTGGGATCTTCTTTGCTTTTTAATATAGATGTTTATTGCTATGAACTTTCCTTTTAGAACTGCTTTTGCTGGATCCTATAGGTTCTGGTGTGTTGTGTTTCCATTTTCATTTTTCTCAAGAGACCTTTTTTGTTTTCCCTTTAATTTCTTCTTTGATCCATTGGTTGTTTAGGAGAGTGTTGTTGTTTCCATGTGTTCGTGAATTTTCAGTTTTCCTTTTGTTGTTGATTCTAGCTTTATGCTATTGTGGCCAGAGAAGATATTTCATATGACTTCAGTCTTGAATTTGCTAAACTTACTTTGTGGCCTAACATATGGTTTATCCTAGAAAATGTTCCATGTGTGCTTGAGAAGAATGTGTACTCTGCCTTTGTTGGATAGAATGTTGTGTGTGTTTCTTTTAGGTCCATTTGGTCTACTGTGCTATTCAAATCCACTCTTACTGGTTCTATTTGGATACCTATCCAGTGTTGAGAGTGGGGTGTTAAGGTCTCCAATTATTTTTCTATTACGGTTTATTTTCTCCTTTTAGCTCTTTTAATTTTTTTTAAGATTTATTTATTTATTTTTAGAGAGAAGGAGAGACAGAGAGAGACAGAATGAATGAGCAGGGGTGGGGTACGGGGAGAGGCATAGGGAGAGGGAGAGAGAGAATCTCAAGCAGACTCCATGCTGAGCACAGAACCTGATGCAGGGCTTGATCCCATGATCCTGAGATCATGCCCTGAGCCAAAATCAAGAGTCGTTTGCTTAACCAACTCAGCCACCCAGGCACCCCTTTTAATTTTTGCTCTATAAGTTTAGGTGCTCTCATGGTGGGCACATAAATGTTTACAATTGTTTTATCTTCTTGATGGATTGTTCCCTTTATCATTTAGTAAAGACTCCTTATTTCTCTTTTTACCATTTTTATAGTCTGTTCTAGTGTTTTATAAGTATAGCTACATCTGATTTTTGTTGTGTTACCATTTGTTGAAATGATTTTTTTATCCCCTCACTGTTAGTCTATGTGTGTTTTTAAGGCCCAGATGAGGCTCTTGTAGGCAGCATATTGTTGGATTTGGTTTTTCATCCATTTATCTGTTCTTTGTCTTCTCACTGGAAAATTTAATACATTCACACTTAAAGTAATTATTGATAGAGAAGGACTTACTAATGCCATTTTGTTCATTTGTTGCTAGTTGTTTTGTAGATCTATTGTATTTACTTATCCGTTTGTCTTTTGGTGTCTTTTGTTATCAGTATATTTTGATTTCTTTATCAAGTTATTTTGTGTAATTGCTAATTGTAATCCCTTGTAGCTACTGTGAGGCTCTTATAGAATATCTTAATTATAACAACCTATTTTAAGCTAATAACAACTTCAATAGAGTTCTTAAATATTACACTTTCATTTCTCCTCTCTCACACATTTTAGGTTATTATTGTTACAGTTTACATATTTTTATATTGTATAACTAATAACAGGCTATTGTAGTTATAGTTATTTTTACTTTGTTCACTTTTTAAAGGTTTTATTTAAACTCAAGTTAGTTAACATACAGTGTAATATTAGTTTAAGGTCTACCATACAGTGATTCAACACTTCCATACATCACCTGGTGCTCATGACAACCAGTGCACTCCTTAATCCCCATAACCTATTTCACCCATTGCCCTACCCACCTACCCTCTAGTAACCATCAGTTTCGTTCTCTACAGTTAAGAGTCTTTTTCTTGGGGTGCCTGGGTGGCTCAGTTTGTTAAGCATCTGCCTTTGGCTCATTTCGTGATCTCAGAGTTCTGAGATTGAGCCCCAAGTCGGGCTCCCTGCTCACTGGGGAATCTACTTCTCCCTCTCCCTCTGCTCCTCCCCACTGCTCATGCTAGCTCTCTCTTAGTCTCTCTAATAAATAAATAAATAAATAAATAAATCTTTAAAAAAATTATTTAAAAAAGTCTGTTTCCCCAGCCTTTACATGTTTGCATGGGTAGAGATGGTTCTTCACCAGTCAGCTCATTTAGGTATCTGGGCATGTCTGCTGGTAATATCCTTGGGCAGGTGGGGTCACTGTTATGGCCAATTTCAGGGCAGGGCAGCTGTTTGAGCTTTGAGGACAGAGATGTAGGGGAGGGTGTGCCACTTGGTGAAAACAATTAGGTAGGACTGTTGGATTGATTCCCTACCCATGTGAAGCTGTAGGATGGCATATGCAGTTGCCTGGATTCTTTGGTCAAGTGTACCAGGTGGTTCGGACCGGCTAGTATATTCAGTAGTATATGGAGTTGGAATTAGCTTCTCTGTTTTGCCAGGTCAGCAGGATGGGGACCCAGGGCCTGCATGGCTTATTGTTGGGGACCTAAATCAGGAAAGAGTGTGCACTGAATTTTCTGGTCAGGTGAGGCCACTGGTTTTCTCCTGCAGATGGGGAAAGCCATGGGCTGTACTCTCTGTTCAAGTGTCACTTTAAACAGGGCTGTTGGACAGGCTACACAGTTTTCCATGTGCTCTGGTTAGGTTCCCTGGTTGGGCAGGCTGAGGGCTGTGTTCAGAAATGATGAATGGGGCTACAAATTGGTCCCCTGCCCCGGCTCAGTGGGAGAAGCTGCTCTGAAGCCCATAGAGCTCTTTGTTGTCTTAACTCATGCTGACCCACACCCCAAGTCTTCTGACTGAGCAGTTACATTGGCTTTGCTCTGTGAACTATCTGTTCTGCCTGCCCTTCTCTCAGCTCTATGGCTGCTAGGTGGCACAGCTTCTGGGTGTTACTGGCCCTTCCGGTCGGATGGGACTGGGAGCCACATAAGGTGGGGCCATGTCTTAGCTCCCTTACCTGGCCAGGAAGCAGGGGGCAGGGCGCTCATGCTAGGCAACTCTCAGTTTCCCAAACAGGCTTTCTGGTTGGCAGGGGCTGGGAGCTACCCTCGTTTCTTTTTATTGTTGAATAATATTCCATTGTATGCATGTACCAGTTTGTTTATCCATTCGCCTTTTGAAAGACGTTTTGGTTGTTTCCAGTTTGCGGTGATTATGAATAAAGCTACCATAAAAATGGATGTGCAGCTTTTGTGTGGATGTAAATTTCCAATCAGCTTAGTAATACCTAGAGTCTGTTTGCTGGACTGTATGGCAAAACTATGGTTAGCTTTGTAAGAAACTGCCAAACTGTCTTGTAAAGTACTGTGCCATTTTCATTTCTTACCAGTCATTCCATGTTCTTAGTAGCCATTGATATTGTCAGGTTTATTTTTACTTGTGTCCCTCTAATAGGTGTGTCATGATAGCTCAGTGTTGTTTTAGTTTGCAGTTCCCTGGTGCATGTCAAGCATGCTGATGTTAAACATCTTTTCTTAGGCTTATTTGTCATCTGTATATCTTTGGTGAGACTTTTGTTCTAATATTTTTCTACTTTTTGATCATTTGTTTTCTTACTGTTGAGGTTTAAGAATCTTTTGTATATTTGGGTTACAAGTCCTGTATCAGATAGGTATTTTGAAAACGATTTTCTCCCAATTTGTGGCTTATCTTTTGGTCCTCTTAATAGTGCTTGATACCAGATGATAAAAAAAGATCTTTTTCTTTCTTTCTTTCTTTCTTTCTTTCTTTCTTTCTTTCTTT
>NW_023270426.1:20768124-20826685 GCF_011800145.1 Mirounga leonina
TTTCTTTCTTTTCTTTCTTTTCTTTCTTTTTCTGTCTTTCTTACTTTTTTTCAGAGGGAGAGAGAGAATCTTAAGCAGGCTCCATGCCTAGCGTGGAGCCCAACATGGGTCTTAGTCTCACAGCCCTGAGATCATGACCTGAGCAGAAATGAAGAGTTGAACGCTTAACCAACTGAGCCACCCAGACGCTCCAGAAAGGATTTTATTTTCTAATGTGATTTAATATTATTAAGACAATATTTCTTTAATTCATCAAACATATTTTCATTTATTTCTTTAAACATATTTATTCATATGTATCTTAATATCTTTGTGTGCTGAATCCAACATCTAGAGTCAGTTTTTAATGATAGCTTCTTGAATATGGGTCACACATTCTCATTTTTCTTTTCTCTCTGTCTCTCTCTTGGTCTCTCTCTCTGTCTCTTTCACTCTCTGTCTCTCTCTCTCCAGTAATTTTTGATTTTGTACTGGATCCTGCTAAGAAAACATCTAAGAAACTGTTGATTCTGTTAAGTTCCTCTGAAGAGTGTTAATTTTTGTTCTTGTAGGCAATTCACTTACTGGTGATCACTTTTAACCTATGTAGACTAGTTTTATGATTTATTTAGAGTGGATCAGTGAAAAGCCTGAGGTGTTCCCTCAGCTGCTCAAACTTGGTGGGCTTCGGCCTCCAAACTTTATTTCCCCTTACAGATCTTATCAGGTCTTGGCATTACTCTTTTTAGGATAGGTATAGAGTATACCTTATTTTAGGATACAGTCTTTACTCCTTTGACTTAGCTTCTCTGGTGTCTCAGCTCTACATTGGGATGTAAATGGGGTATTCATGAGTTTTACCCTCTCAGGCTACATTTGACCTCTTGTGTTCCCCAGGCCTGCTTGACTGCTCTTCTCTTTATTCTGATCTCAACTCTTTAGCAGCCAGAGGGTCTCACATTGCCTACCCTGTATAATCACAGCCCAGTTTTTGGCCAAAGCCTTCTGGGAAACTCCCAAACAGACTTTGGTGGACTCTTCTGTCTGATTCCCATATAGCTGGGACCCCAGATCTTCAGATCTTAGTTGCTCCAGATTCCCAAACTGTGATCTTTTTCTCATCAGCACCGTGCTTGGCACCGTCTCTGGCTCACTGTGCCCTGTCAGGAACTTGTTCCTCAGCAGCTGACGGGGAGCATCGTGGGCCTCACCTTAGGTGTCTCCTTTCTGCAGGCATCATGCGGTTTCACTGCATGCTAGCCAAGGTCGAAAAACAGTTGCCTCATATAGTTCATCCAGTTTTATACTTGTTTTCAGGGGAGGCCCCACTGAAATCTAAGGCCAAATCTAGGGAAAAAAGAAGTCCCAATACAACAATATTTTTAAATTTTTCTGATCTTTCAAGGACCCTCTTAAATACTACTTCTTCCTTGAAGTATTTCCTAATAATGCCAGGCAGAATTAATGTCTTTCTCCCTTTCATGTCCATTGCTTTTTGCATTTCTGTGATCATTATGAAGCATGAAAGAAGTCTAGTCCTAGGTCTGCTTATTTGAAGAATGCCATCATTGTATTACAGCTCATGACTGGTCTCTTCTGGAATGACGGGACTGGAGAGGGCCTGTAAGATTTCCTGGTTCTTCTTCAAGATCAGTGACCAGCAAGATGCGTTCCCACATGCTGCATGTTTTTCTCCCCCACTAGAAGGAAGCTCCTCAACAGGAAGGACTATATGTTTTTAATCTTTGTCTCCTCTCCTTATGTCGAGCATAGTGCCTGACTCACTGATGATGATGATGACAGTGATAAATATCTGCCAGGTGGTAGACCATACCTTTTATGTAATGAACAGTCATCTATGTGGCATTTACCATGTGACAACTATTATTCTGAGCCCTACAATAACTTTATGAAGAACTCTATTATTGTCTCCATTTTATAGATGAGAAAATCAAGGCTTGAAAAAGTTGGATAACTTTCTCAAGTGCTCCTATATCTAATAGGTAGCAGAGTGGAGCTAGTAGGTAATTGGGGGCTATTTCCTAAATTACAAAAAATTTCCATCTTCTCCTTCACTCCACTTAATGGGGAGTGGTATTTTACCAATGTCCATAGCGTGTACTTACCTTGCAGTGATTTGTCTCGTCCTTCCAGCTGGCTCCATACCCATATCCTGAGCCAAGGCCTTAGTGCCAGGACTGAACATTTATGGAAAAGGAAGCCCTGGGAGGATCAGTGGACTCCCTTCCACAATCTTCCATTTGATGGATGTGGAGCTGCCAGAGCTAGTTAGGGCTGTGTGGCTGGATCCAGAACCATAATGGCCCAATTATTGCTGATTGTTTGCAATCACTGCTTCCCAATTACATTTCGAGCAAAACAGCAGGCTTTTGAAATGACCAGGAAGAATGCTGTGCTTCTCCAGGAAAGATAAATCAGGTAGATCAGGTAGTGAGCAGGTACAGTAGTCCTACCATATCTGTGGTTTTGCTTTCCGCAGTTCCAGTTACCTTTGGCCATCCAGTCTGGAAGCAGATGGCTCTTCTTCTGATGTATCATCAGATGGTCAGCAGTAGCCCAAAGGTATATCACAGTGCCTGTGTTATTCCCCTCACTTCTCATCACATAGGTATTTTATCACCTCACATCAAAAAAGAAGCAGGGTGAATACAGGACAATAAAATATTTTGAGAGAGAGATCATATTCACATAACTTTTATCATAGTATATTGTTATAATAGTTATATTATTCGTTACTGGTTTTTGTCTCCTCCTGTGCCTAATTTATAACTTAAACTTTATCATAGGTATGTTATGTATACCTATAGAAAAACATAGTCTATATAGGGTTTGTGGATATGTATATCCATAGTTTCAGGCATCCACTTGGGTCCCTGCAGATAAAGAGCAGGCTACTGTACTACTTACACTTTAATACAGATTTTATGGAGTTGTAAGTTTCAATAAGACATTTTAGCTTAATGTATCAAGAAAATCTCAGCACAGTATTTCTCCATAGAGCTTCATCTTCTTCCTACCAGTGGGGATAAGGAGAGGGAGTTTTCTGGTCAAAACAGACACTTCTGGGCTCCAAATTGAAGCAAGCTAAGAACACAGGAACATTTTTTTGTAGTGTAAGCCCTTCCCATTGCCCACCAGTGATAGGTAATAGCATTTTCCCACAGTAGAAGGAAGCTCTTGCCTTTTCATTAGCCTATAACTTGTTATTTCTCCTAAATCCTGAAGGATTTTTAGAGGAAACTTAGCTGATTTCCAAAGCTTCTGTAAATGATTACATTTGCCTCTTGCATGTACCATTTTTTAATGAGTTGAGCCAATCCCTAGTCCTTGTACAGTGTATGTGTGTGTGTTTATGTCTGTGTGTGTGTTTGTGTGTGTGTGTACGTGTGGGTGGGTGGTTGTATCCTGGTGCTACGCTGCTTTTGAAAGCAGTTTCAGAGCACCCACTTCACTGGTCCAAAGATTGGTATTGGTATCAGGATGAAGAAATTTCATAGAGGACACAATTTAGAGAACCAGTCAAATGCTTAGTGAATTTACTATGTAGACCATGAATTGAACTGTGATATGTGTTGTTAAGGAACCAGTGAGCACTAGCCTTTGGAGTGAGACAGAATGGGTTTAGTTCCTAGTTCTGGTGCCTGTTAACTGTGTGACCTTGAACATGAGAGTTAACCTTTCTTTTTTTTTTTTTTTAAAGATTTTATTTATTTATTTGACAGAGACAGAGACAGCGAGAGCAGGAACACAAGCAGGGGGAGTGGGAGAGGGAGAAGCAGGCCTCCCGCCGAGCAGGGAGCCCGATGTGGGACTCCATCAGGACCCTGAGATCATGACCTGAGCCGAAGGCAGTCGCTTAACCAATTGAGCCACCCAGGCGCCCGAGAGTTAACCTTTCTGTACTTCATTTCCTCTCCTATAAAATAAGCATGATACATATGATGCAGGTGTGATTTTTACCATACTAACAAAAGGTTACAAGAGGGCTCAACAAAAATTAAACATGTTATCACTGTTTTAGGTGCTTTACATACATTATTTCTACTGATCTTTCTACATCTCTTAGAGACTTCCCTTAGTTGTGCAGTTGAGGAAACCCAAAATTCAGAGAGTTTAAATGACTTGCCCCAGGCCTGGAGTTAAGTTACCGGCAAAAAATGAATTGAACCTAGTTGGTCTGCATTGTTTTTTCAGATGTTGGAGGTAGCCTCCATAAAGTCAGTGAACACAGATTATAGGAGTCTGGAACAGGAAGTTCATCGTGTTCAACCACCTACACATGATGGTTGGAGGCCATCCACCAGCATTTCATGAATATGCCAGCTGGATATGTAATCAACCTGGTATTAAGCAGCCATTTAAATAAATAAATAGAAAACAGATAAACATATGACATTTCTAGAGTGCTTGCCACATGCTAAACAATTCCCTAGGTTTTTTTTTTCATGTTGTCTCATCCAATTCTCATAGTAACCCTGTTAAGACTACCATTATCTTCCCCATTACAAGTGCTAAGCTGACATTTAAATGTTTATTTACTCCACGTCACAGGGCTAGTAAGTGGCACAGCCAGAACTTGAATCCAGGCCTGTCTAACCCCAGAAACCTTATTAACTTGCTGACTGTGTTAACAGACTACTTTTCCAATCTGAGGGCTCCAACATTAGCTGCAAAGTCCAGGGCAGTGTTGAGAGCTCCACAAATGTTCAGCCTCAGCAGCCATCCTCATGTTGATCATGTTTCTGTGTTTTTAAAATTTTTCTTGATTATTTCACATGCCAAGTAACTTGACAGTTCATTTGCAAATTCTTTTTTTTCTTAAGATCTTATTTATTTGCTAGAGAGAGAGAGAGCACACAAGCAGGCGGAGCCTCCGGCAGGCAGAGGGAGAAGCAGGCTTCCCACCGAGGAAGGAACCCAATGTGGGTGGGGCTTGATCCCAGGACCCTGGCATCATGACCTGAGCCAAAGGCAGGTGCTTAACTGACAGAGCCACCCAGGCGTCCCTCATTTGTGAATTCTGCAATGAAGTCGGCCATCAACAAAACGGAACAGCCCACATTGGGTTCTTTTTATTATTAAATATTAGGCACTTCTTGTGATCCTGTTTGAATAATATTTTGATTGAACCTAAATACTTACTAAAATATCTGGCAGTACAAACTACCCCAATTCAGGATCAGGTTTGGGAATCATTCATTTGAATTAAAAAAAAAAAAAAAATCACAGCTTTTCTTTTTCTTTTTTTTTTCTTCTGTAGGAAGATAAAACATTTTGTATACACCTCCTTTTTGAATTCAGGATGAGTTACTCTTCTGTGAATAATACAAATAATTATTTTCCTCCAGGCTCATATTGTGACTAACAAAATGATGCAAGTAAGGGGTGAAGTATCTCAGCATCCTGAGAATAAAGCACTAGATTAACATATAATTTGTATATTGTTCTTCCTTTAAAAAATACTAGATTGGGGGCGCCTGGGTGGCTCAGTCGTTAAGCATCTGCCTTCGGCTCAGGTCATGATCCCAGGGTCCTGGGATCGAGCCCCACATCGGGCTCCCTGCTCGGCGGGAAGCCTGCTTCTCCCTCTCCCACACCCCCTGCTTGTGTTCCCTCTCTCGCTGTCTCTCTGTCAGATAAATAAATAAAATCTTAAAAAAAAAAAATACTAGATTGGCTCTTTAGACTGACAGTTGCCAGGTTATGATACAAAATGTGCTCTGATTCCTATGTAAAGTTGGGAGGTTTGCCAGAAGGACTAGTGGATACCGAGTTGGGAACTAATTCCAGAGGTGCCACCTACCTGTGTGACTAGAGGAAGCTGTGTGTGCTCTCAGGGTCATCATGACTGTTCCTGGAGTGGGAGGACTGTAGGCACTGCGTTATTTCATTTAATACTCACAAGAGTTTTGAAAGGTTATGTTGGTCCCAACTGATAGACTAGAGAATTGAAGCTTAGAGAGTTCACGTTTTCTTCCAAGATGTGTTGTAATTTGGCAACTTCGAGGCAAAGTTGATTTTTGATAGCAAATGCAAATGTATGCAGGTCGAGAGGTCCAGCCTTGTCCTAGACACACAAATGATAACTAATCCATCACAATTCAGTCAATTCTGGTCTTTCACATGGTCCTTGGGATGGGATTTTGAACTAAAGTCTGTAATAAAAATTGCATGGGGGCAGATTTCAAATGAAGTTGCTTGGAGGAACCGCCTATGCACGATGACTATAAATGCTGTTTGGCATCATTTAAATTAAATTGGGAATGTGCTGAATAGGGGACTGACTAAAATGTTAAGCTACTGTGCTTGAACCATATTCGAGGACAGAGCTGAAATAAAAAGTGTAAAGCCAGCTGCAAAGGAGGAAGACATCAGGTCGTCTGCCTCAGCTGATGGCAGCTCTCCCTGGTCTCAGCTCCGCTTGGCAGCTCTCCTGTCCTAGTGGGCAGCTGCAGTGAGGAGGGGTGAAAGTCATTGAATGCACAGCCCCAGGAGAGAAAGCCTGCTGGGTGGCATGTTATTACTGTCAGATGGGAATCGTTCCTCCAACCAGAATGAATATTTTTCTAGTGATGTCATCTTTTAGCATTTAATTATATTTGTGAATAATATTGAAATATGTGCGCTTTGTCACTCTGAACATTTTGCAAACCAAGACACAGCTACCCATTTTTAATGGGTTCAATCTGCAATGTCTATAAAGATTCAGCTCAAGAAGAAAGATGAAGCCTTTTTGATCTTTCCATGCCGTTTTTTTTTGTCTTGATTAATTCATTTACTCATTCATTCAAAAACACCTTCTGAACACTCACTCTGTGGATAGTTTTGTATGCTTGGAATGCATTTGTGAACAAGACAGACAAAGATCCTTGGTCTCATAGCAATTCAGTTCCATCGGTTTACATTAGTAAGTGGAAAGAGCACTAGCTTTGGAACCAACCATCTCTGAGTTCTGAAGTAAGTCCCACCCCTTCTTCACCATGTGACCCTACCTGCCTGAGCCTTGCTTTTCTCATGGGTAAAACGTAGACTGGAATTCAGCTCATTGAAATCATGTGAGGCTTGGAACAGATAGTGGATGAAGCCATGCTTGGCCCCTGGGAAGTACTCGGTAATGCTACCTCCTACTACACCCTGACTTTCCTTCATATCACAGGACCTTGCTTTCTGCTGTGTACCAGCCAGCTCCATACCCTGGAATTTGTTCTGTGCTCAAGGTGCAAAATTCATTCATTCTTTTCTCAGGGTTGTATTTTCATTTACAACTGGCTAGAAACTAGCAGAAAGAAGTGTATGTGTGGAGGAATGTTGGCATCCCTGCAGATTTCATCTGTTGACTCCCTAACCCCCCAGTGTGATGGTGTTAGGTGGTGGGGCCTCTGAGAAGTGATTAAGGTAAGAGATCAAGAGGGTGGAGCCCTCATGATGGGATCAGTGCTCTTTTTTTTTTCTTTTATTATGTTATGTTAATCACCATACATTACATCATTAGTTTTTGACGTAGTGTTCCATGATTCATTGTTTGCGTATAACACCCAGTGCTCCATTCAGTACGTGCCCTCTTTAATACCCATCACCGGGCTAACCCATCCCTCCACCCCCCTCCCCTCTAGAACCCTCAGTTTGTTTCTCGGAGTCCATCGTCTCTCATGGTTCATCTCTTATAGAGCAGGAAGAGACACTAGAGCTTTTCAACTTTCATGTAGTGAGGAAAGGTCATGTGAGCACCCAGTGAGAACGTGACTGTCTACACGCTATGAAGAAGGTCCTCACTAAGAACAGAACCTGCTGGTACCTTGACCTTGGACTTCTCAGCCTTCAGACTGTGAGAACGAAGTGTTTGTTGTTTAAGCCATCCAGTCTGTGATTTTTTTTTTTTATAGCAGGCCAAGCAGACTAAGACAAGTGAGTTTGATGCCAGCTGGTAAGGTAGGATGGCGATTGGTGCTGATCCATCCATTTCATTGCTTTGAGTACAGTGATCCTCCCTGATAGTCACTTGGCATCTTAACAGGGGTTTTCACAACCATGTCTCTCCTTCACGGGCACCATTACAGAGGTGGGGACTTCAGATCATGGCCAAAAACAGCAGGTGCTCCTGGAACAGGCCACACAAAGTAGTCTTCCCTTCTGCAGAGCTCTGAATTACAGTCAAAGCTCTTTTTGTTTGTTTGTTTTGTCTTTGTTTTTCAATTTTTTTTTTTTTTTATTTTTATTTTTTTTGGCAGGGGCAGGTGGGGAAGAGGGAGAGGGAAAGAGAGAATTCCAAGCAGGCTCCATGCCCAGTATGAAGCCCGATGTGGGGCTCGATTTCACATGAGATCACGACCTTAGCCAAAATTAAAAGTTGGACACTTAACTGACTGAGCCATGTAGGCACCCCTAACGTCCTTTTGTATGATTAAATTGTAGTTTATTATTGTTTTCCATTGGCACCAAAAATTCTGATTAACTTCAGAAAGGCCATTTCTTAATATAAATTAAAATCCTACCTCTTTGTACCTTTTTAACACTGACTTTCTCTTTGAATCTTGGGGTGCCCAGGTGGCTCAGTTGATTAAGCATCCGCCTTCAACTCAGGTCATGATCCCAGGATCCTGGGATCCAGCCCCGCATCGGGCTCCCTGCTCAGCGAGGAGACTGCTTATCCTTCTCCCTCGGCCTGCCACTCCCCCTGCTTGTGCATGCTCTCTCTCTCTCCCTCTGTCTTATTTAAAAAACAACTTTATGTTTAAACAGAAACTAATAATAACTAAGAAGTTTACTAATGACCTTTGGTACAGTTTATCAATGGAGGTATCCATTTTAGCTTGCACTGTATAGTTTTTAGGTGAGAGGTAGAAAGAGGAGGACAATCTTTTATTATATTTTTAATATGATATTGCTACAAATGTAATAGGTAATATATATTCATGATAGAAGGTAGAGAATGAACAAAAATAAGGAAATAATATTCTTTACAACTCCAAGACCCTCTGATAAATATCATAGTCATTTTGATAGTTATTAAAGACTAGTAATCTACTTCTGTATTTATCAACTAGTTTATCAACCTAGGTAATCAACTTTTATATAACTAACATATTTTTTTTCTTTAGCTCAATTTATTTTATTCCAGTTACATAACAGCATTTTAATAACTTCATAGTACTCCATTATATGGATGGATTATATAACTTAATACCTCTGTATTTTAAAAAAAATTTTAAATAAATTCCCTGCATTGTACCTTTCATCTCGTGACTTATTCATTCCATAACTGGAAGCATGTAACCCTTACCACCCTCCCATTCTTTACATTTATTCCTCAGTTTTTTGTTCATCACTAGCAGTATAATGATGAGAACCTACATAGCCAAATACTTTATCTCTTTCATGCTTATTTCTTTAGGCTGACTTTCTAAAGGCAAAATGGTGGATCCCCACTTGCAACCAGATTCCCATTAATTCGTGTATTTATTTAACAAATATCTTTTTTAAAAAAGATTTTATTTATTTATTTGACAGAGAGAGACACAGCAAGAGAAGGAACACAAGCAGGGGAAGTGGGAGAGGGAGAAGCAGGCTTCCCGTGGAGCAGGGAGCCCAGTGCAGGCAGGGCTCGATCCCAGGACCCTGGGATCATGGCCTGAGCCGAAGGCAGACGCTTAACGCCTGAGCCACCCAGGCACCCCCTAACAAATATCTTTAAGTACCTCTTACTTTCAGGCAGTAATAGACCCAGAGAAAAATCATGTGAATAATGTACACAGTCTCCATCCTCACAAAGCTTATACATACAGTCTCATGAAGTTGTCCAGTTTATCCTCCTACAAGCCAAATAGGAGAGTGTCTTTCATAAAATATGAATCGGTTCCTTCCAAAATGCCTTTAAAAGTGTTTCATGTACATTTGTTGAATTGCAAAGTAAAAACTTACCCAGTGTTCCAACATTGTCCTATGTGAAGATGCATTACCAAATTGTATCAGTGCATTGGGAGGGCTGGTCAGAAAATGATGACCTTTTATTTACCACAGTTCTTAGAAGTGAGCATGGAATCCTTAAAATTGATAAACTAGTGTTTTTATGCCTTGACTTGACATATGTTTTATGCTCAAAACCTCATGTGTTCCTCATTTTAGCACCTCTGCGTCTGGGTGTGTGGAGCAACCCAGACTTGGATGTTCTGTTTGAATGTCATGGCATTTGTGTCCAAACAAATTAGTATCCAGAATGGCTCAAATGGAAATATGTTCCCACATGGGGCAGGGGACTGGGTAAGATGGCTTTGAAATGCCTTCCAGCCCTATTCCCCCCCTTTGTCATTTTAAGAAGAGAAAAGGGTCTTCAAAAAGAACAAAATCTGTTTGAACTCAGATAAAAATTATTCTAAATCATTAACAAAGAAAGACATCTATCTTTCCTCAACACAAAGAGATCCCCAAATGTCATACCCAAATCTGCAACATGGAAAATCTGAACCATTGAAAATCATGCATTAACTATGGTTATAAGATAGTCATCTCATCTCGACAGCTAAAAATACACAGGGACAGTCAGAAATATTGCCATTTTTTTATATGCAGTGAAATAGCTTCATTTTTACTCCACAAAGAAAAAAGCTCCTTTGAACACTGAACAATATTAAATTTGCTCTTAACACCATGATGCCACGTTCTATCTTAAGGTCATTACTGCCAGTTCTTTGCTGGCCAGGGTGCCTCCACTGCGCTAGGGTCCTCCCAGGGCCCTCCTGCATTCCTCATTCTTGGCGAACTACAGCCCATCTCACGCAGGTCCACGTCCTTCATTCTCTCTTTCAGTCTCTCCCACAGCTTCTAAACACCCCTTACTGTCCACCATGCTTATTTAATGACTAACTAAGCCAACAGTGTGCGATTGAGTTAACCACAGCCTCTTGAAAGGTGACTTTTGCACCGAGAGAACAGAGACCAACACATTTTCCCAACACTTTCAACTAAGGCTTTGGGCGAAAGAAACTGACATTGGAAAGAAGAGGTGTGAAGTCACTAACCGCAACATCAGAAGTGAGGATAGTGAAGTCGGGAGAAATGAGCCACCAAAGGACCATTTGATTTGGCAGAATAATGCAAGCCTTAATAGCAGTGTTTTTCTGCTTAGGAACATCATATTTTGGGGAACTCTAAACATTTATTTCTCTAAAATGCCTAAATTGATTTTACTTAAATTGGAGCCATTCACTTTCAGAATACTCATGAGGTGATGTTTTTCCATAAGTTTCTCTAGATTTAGACCAGTCTGTTGCACACATGAGTGAGATTAAAGACCTCCTAGAGATCTTGCTGTAATGCAGAGTCCCAGGCCTTACTCTCCATTTGTCTTCATTTAGGAGATCTGGGCTGGATCCAGATAATCCTGATGCAGGTGCATCTAGGCATGCCTGGCTTTGGATATATTATGGAGAAATATGGACTTATGTTTGGTGAGAGGTGAGGGTTTGGAAATCATGCCAAGATTTTAGCATAGTAGTCCTTAAGTTGTGTGATAAGTGAAGTTCAGGCAAAAGAAGGGAAATAAATACCCATGTTCCATGAACTAATGGGGGAACATACCATCATGCAAGAAGGCACAGGTTGGTTCTGAGCCAATTAAATATCTCAGACAATTAAAAGCTTGAAGTCTCAAGTCGATTATATACGACAGGCCCAAGTGAAGGGAAATGAGTTATAGGTATTGAAAGCTTTTGGTGCCCAGCATGAACTCTCTACAAAAGAGAGTCTGTGGGCCAAGGGATAACATATGTGAATTAAAGAGTAAAGAACTGCCTCATTTCTGGTGCTCTTCCCCTTTCTGATCCTTTAAAGAAGGGCTCTTATCACCTATAGGCTAGAGTCCATACTCGCCAGTCTGATACATCAAAGCTTTAGTAATCAGGTCTGTCTACCTGCCTAACCTCCCACCTGCCCCAGCTCCTCAGCACTCTCCCCCCACACGCCATGCTGTAGTCCCACCAACTGCTGGAAGTCCCTCAAACACACTCCGAGAGAGCATGCCTTGCCCTTTGGTGCCCCCTCATGCACTATACTTCCACTGGAACTGTGTTCCAAAGCAATCATAATCACTTCCCATACCTCTGTTCTGGAGCTGCCTCCTCTTTGAACCCTTTCCTGAACTTCTCAGCCACTGTGGTGGAGTATCTGTGTTTTTCTTAATGGCCCCACAGCAACCTAAACCCATTCTATAATGGTTTTTAGAACAGATTACTGCATTAACTTGTTTACTTGTCTGTCTCCCCTTATTAGACTCGCAATCTCTCCAGGGTAGAGGGCACCATGTGCGTGATGGCATCACTTAGGCAGATATTAAATGAATATTTTTAATGTGAAATACCAAGACCATTAGTTTCTTGGGAAAACTTAAGGACAGGGTGGTCATAGAGTAGCATTTTAAAGCTTGGCTCCTTTTATAATAGTTTTATCTGGAGTGAAGCAGGATCGTGTTGGGGATGTCCCTCGACATCACCAGCGTGGTTTGTGGCTTTCCCAGTTTCAGGGCATATTGTTGGGGTGCATTTGAGCTGGCCTCTAATCTCTGTGCCCAGCATTGGCCCACCGGCCACCATGTGCCCTCAGAGGCAGAGCCTTGAGAAGTCAAGTCAGATAGGACCTCAGGTAAATGCATTTATTCTTCATTTTTTAAGATTTTTTATTCTTGACCTGAAGTTACTCATTTTAACAACCCTGTATCTGAAATCCTGTTATTTTGTATATTTGGTAATTTATATCAATCTATTGACAACTTTTAAACATCTTTTTTTTTTTTTTCAATGAAGAGAATGGGATTACCCAGCTACTCCACACTGAATTTTCTTCTATCTTATAAATTAGCTTTTTCAGTCCTATCCAGAAACAAGACCTGGTTTGGCTGCTTCTCAAGAGGATAGTAAAAGATAGTGGAGAGGCAAATCCTTAACTGCCCAAAGCAAACAGCCTGCAACATCTTTACCTCTGGGAAGCTCTAGGGCAAATGCCAGTTTAAGGAAAGCTAAAAACAAAACAAAAGCACCCTGTTATCCTCTAGTCATAGGTCTTATTCATTAATTTATATTCATTGATTTATTCATTCTTTTAAAGATTTTATCTATTTATTTGACAGAGAGAGAACACAAGTAGGCAGAGAGGCAGGCAGAGGGAGAGGGAGAAGCAGGTTCCCCGCTGAGCAGGGAGCCTGATTAGGGGCTCAATCCCATGACCTGAGCAGACACTTAACTGAGTGAGCTACCCAGGTGCCCCATTCATTCGTTCGTTCGTTCATTCATTCATATTATGTTCAGTTAGCCAGCATATAGTACGTTATTTGTTTTTGATGTAGTGTTCAACTATTCATTAGTTGCGTATAACACCCAGTGTTCATCACAACATGTGCCCTCCTCAATATCAGGTGAGTCCCTCTCTATGTTAAGAGTTATGCTGGATCTTGGCATAGAGGAGGTGACAATTTCTGGCCTCATGGGGAGAGATAGGAGTAAATAGTTACAGGGTTGTGTGGGGTTCTGAGCTTGAGGAAAGTGTGGCATTGGACAGCCTGGGGACAAGTCAGGAAAGAAGGGACTCTGTGGCTGGGAGTGAGGGAGGGTTTCCCAGTAGTAAAAGTGCACATGGCAAGACAGCATGCTTGTGGGTGGCTAGTGGGACAGGCCAGGAGAGATAAGGGCTGCTAAAATTGTCGGAGGCCATGTCTTACTTGGAGACCACGAATTCGTTGGTCTCGCCAGAGCATTAGGTACAGATCTGAAAAGTTGAGACAGGAGGCTCTCAAATGGGAGAACAGTCCTAGATCCGAAGAGCCTTGCCTGCCAGATGAGTACAGGTCCCCAGGGGATGAATTTGTTCTAGACTTTTCCTTCCATTGTGGCTTATCTTCATATCAACATACAAATATACATCCATATAGTAGATAAAAATAAAACATTAGAACAGCTGGACCATAAAAATCACGAGACTGTAGTTATAATATAATGCACTTAAAATAGTACCACGCCAAACTGACTGATTTGATCATTATTTTCTCCCCCACTAACATGCTCCTGCCACCTGCCTTGGAGGAAGGGCACCCGGACAGAATCCCAAACACTGTGATTTCCCCAGATTCCCCTGGAGCGCAGCTAAAACAGAAGAACATGCCTCTAATTGCCAGAGACATCTTTGTCTCCCTACAAAGACAAGCTTCTTTCAGCCCTTTGTACCGTCATCTCAGTCTATTAGACATTTTCTGTTGGGTGTGGGTTTTGCCGTGATAGGTTTCTTTAACGGGCCTCGCTGTTGCTTTTTTATCTAAAAGAAAAGGCTGCAAGAATTCAATGGATTATTTATTAGACAGCCAGTCCTGCTTTGAGAGACTTTTTTTTTTCTTTTGAGTGTTTAATAACGATTCTCCTCTTGGATGCTCTCTGCATAAAAGAAGTTAAATCATTGAAGAAATGATTTAACCATTTTAAAACTAATACACTTTAGAATTCTGATGCAAGATAAGGTAGAATTTTATTAACAAAGGGCAAATCTCATTTTCACCAAGTGGTAATGTGTTTCTACCGGGAGAACAAAACCAGGAGACAGTCTGGGGAAGTGTGACTCAGGTGATTGACGGCTCCAGGTGAAATTAATGTAGTGCTCAATGTCCTGTTCATGAAACCGAAAGACTTTCCCTGTCCTCTGACCCCCTCCTCAAGTCCCCACCCTCAAAAACATGGAAAACCTAGAGAAAGATATATGTAAAAGTAATATCCCTCATTTATGGCTTTTGGCCAGATCCTTGTGTAAATGAGCAGATAACTAGAAGTTATTTATTCATAATATTAGCCGACATGCATTGAGTGCAGGGACCATGCAAAGCATCTTATAGGTACTATTACCCTTTCCTGTATAAGCTCTGGGGCAGGTATGATGATTTTCCTTATTTTACACAGGGCCAGAGGGGTTGAGTAACTGCCAAGGTTAAACAGCTTCTAAATATCATTGTCAGCATCCAAATTCTGGTCCATTCTTAAAGCACAATGCTATTATGGTCTCTTGATATTTTTATTAGTTGCCTTGATAAAACTATAGGACTTCTACCTCTAACAATCAGTCTTCAAAGGGGGTAGTGATGGGCTTTTTAAAAAGGAAGTAGAAAGGAGCTTATTTAACATAAGACTTGAGTTCCTACTACCACCATTACCGATAATAATGGCACTGAAAACTGTATGTTTATTATAAACCAACACAAAGCACTGAAAATAATCATGTGTAGTCATTGTCAGGGCTACTGATTATAATTACACTTATGATTTTATAACATAAAATTACGATTTTTTAAGCATTTGCTATAAAATTAGCTCAGCTTCAGGACTTTGGTGCAGAGAACTGTTTCTGTCATTTTGCAGAGGAAGGAGAAAAATAAGAAGAATTTAGGAATAAGCTACCTAGGAAATTACAGAGCTTCTTGAGAATTATAGCTTTTGTAAAATGGAAAAAATAGAGTCAAGTCATTGTACTTTATTCAGTACTGAACACACAAGCTGGTTGTTTCCAGAAAGAACTTGTTTTTCTTTAGCTGAATACTTTTAACATCTGGATTAAAATGGGTAAAGCTTTTTAATTATCTTGCAGTCAACATCTGGATGCAAATTTTTTTTAAAGGGTACTGGGTGCAGGCAAAGACAGGTTGTGAAGACCTTTCCTGCTGTCATTTCTAGTAGGCTCATTTTCATCGTGATGAATCTATTTTAGGTGATAAGAATAATTACAAAACTCTTTTAGCTATAATCCTGTGTTCTGTGCCCACTCCCGTATTACTCCAGTTAATGATTCAGTGTTTATTATTTCTCAAATAGAAGCTGGCTTAGACATGTCATCGCTATATATGTATGTTCGTACCTTCTTCAGGACTGTCTTGCTGCCCCTTGAAAATGCCAGGCACTCTCCTGCCTCAGGGCCCTTGCACCTCCCGTTGTCTCTCCGTGGAATGCTCTTAGCATCACTCTCTTCCTCTTCAACTTCAGATGTCCTATCTTAGTTGCAACCCTAAGCACTCCTTATTTTTCTTTCCCCGATTTACTTCCCTCCATAGCACTTACACACTGTGACACATTTTTTATTTTACATATGTGTTCATTATCAACTTCCCCTCGCTAAATGTAAGGTCTGTGAAATGTAGGGACTAAATTTTGTTGGTTTATTCACTATTCTATCCCTAGCATTTGAAGCTATGCCTGGCACATAGTAAGTGTTGAGCAAAACTTGGTGAAATGTGTTACAAATAAATGCATATTATGAATAGAAAAAACAAGATGACACATGTGCTCATTAGAATGTAATTTCCATGAGGGCAGGAACTAAGTTTTGTTTATCAACATTGCCTCCAGTGCCCTGATGAGGGCCTGATCTGTGATAGCCTTTCAGTATACCTTTATGCATTGGATGGTTTAGAGCTCATTAATAAAATGATTGGGAATATTACTAGATTTTTAAAGGAGAAGGGAAGGCAGGGAAGAAAGAAAGAAAGAACAAGAGAGAAAATGAGTAAGTATTGATATTTCAGAGCTCACTCCCGTTTCACATTGGTCTTACAGAGATTATATGTAGTTTATTAGGTTAAAGCTAAAATTTCAAATAAAATTTGCAATCCCCCAAGAACGGAAAATCAAACTGCAAATAAATACAGCTTATTGTGCAAACTCATATTGACTCCCTGTCAGCCGCTTTTTAGTTATTTATTTATGTTGGCAGTATTGGTCACTCTGAAGTGGGGGAAGGCGTTTGATGGTATATCTTATTAGTCTATTGATATTCTCCTGTCTGTAGATAGGTTGAATTCATACATAACCTAACAACCACTTACTCAGCAGAGAAAATAAGAAAGGTTACTCTTGTCATGTTCATTCTTTGTGGACCCAGGGACAAAACAGACAGTGCAGCCCTATGACCAACCAACCATCATCTACCTGGGTGGGTGTGGGAAAGGGCAAAATATAAGTTGAATTTTAATGATGAACAGAATGCTGGCATTTGAAGTGCCTGTTTATTACAAAAATGGGAAAGCTTCAAAGTTATTCTCTCTGCTGGTTGGGAACCAGAGCTAAACAGAGAAAGGAAAATTGCCTTTGATTGAAGCATGTGGCCAGCAGCCACTGGCATGCTCCAAAAGCAGAAATAGACATTAGAGGATACAGAGGATTGCTCGCTGTTTGACCCAGAATTATCTTTAAATATATTAAAGCACATTTCTTAACATGGGACAATGTTAACAACAATATAAAATTTTAAAACTGGGAACTTAGATGCTTAAATCTTTAAATAATCAAAAGTATTTAGGATAGTACAAAAAAAGGTAGAAAACATAATAACTGGAAAGGATAGGTAAAAAATGGGAGGAGATTATGGTGGCAATAAAAATATTAAGTTAGCCAGAAATAATTCATTAGGAGATGAAATCTTGGTCAGTTCAGGGAAAATGGACAATTAGACCCATCTAAAGCTACAGATAAGGTCTCTATGGTTCATTATGTTATTGTGAAAATAATTACTAGAACTAGCCCCCATCCCATTTCTAAGGGAGGAGTCTACTTCCTGACTCCTTGACAGCAAGCTTAGGCATATGATTTTCTTTTGCCAGTGAAATTTAAGTGGAAATGGGATATGACACTTCCTAGCAAAAGCTTTAAGAGCCGTCATGAGATTCTGTCATCTCTCTTTTCCCTCTATTGTGACATCAGATGTTCCAGATAGGGACTGTTCTTCAGCCCAGGTCCCCAAATGAAAAAGACGTGTAGTATATTCAGAGCCAATTCGTAGGGACATAAATGTGAGCCTAGTGAATTAACCTTTGCTTTTATAAGCCACCAATGTTGGAAATCTTTTATTACTGCTGCACAGCTTAGCCTAAGCTGATGAAATTGTCTCTACATTTATAAAGGTATTGAGAAGATGGTCTGGTCTTCTCAGGGGATGTTCTGAGAGGAGTGGTACCATGGCCTAGAGAACAACAGAGTTCTAAGAATTCCAAGTTTCTCCAAATGTGATTCCACATCAGAATTGCCTGGGAGCTGGTGAAACCTGCAAGTTCATAAGCCTCATCTCAGAATTGGTGAATCTGAATATCTGGAGATAGGGTTTATGTTTTGCATTTTCACAGATTTCTCAGATGATCCTTGTGCAAACCCAAATCCGAGAATTGCTGGCCAAGATGTTTATCTAAGACTAGAGTGCAAAAGCAGAGAGGCAGTGAATAAGAAATCAGAAATCTCATCTTTGGAGATCTTGAGATTGGGTCTTGGCTCTGCCACTCATTAGCTTTGGGATCCTGAGCTAGTCACTTTAGTTCCAGAACTTAGCTATCTCATGACTACCATGGTTTTGAGGAGAGCCTCCCAAAACTGTTAGGATGAAATAATGAAAAAAATGCTTTTTAAACTGAAAAATACTTTTCGTATCAAGATACCGTGGCCTTGTCAAGTTGTGGGCTGGGGGAGGGCTTTTCTCTCATGACATTGGGAACCTCTGAGATCATATATTGAACCAAGATGGAAACCTACAGGAGCAGCCTAGTCGAAGCTAATTTTATTTTGCTCTTTTAATAACCAGTAGGAAAATGAGTTAGGGCCTATTCATGTCTAAGAGATAACTTAATATCTAGAGCCCATCAAGTTTAAGCTGTAGAACTGAGAAGACAGGCACACCTTGCTATTTTGTTTGAGATTCCCAGATACTTGGAGAAGCCAAGAGGGGAGAACCTGCCAAGCTGTTCTTAGACAACTCAGTTAAGGGTGGATATAAACTCCTCCAGGCTCTTCCCCATTCCTGCTAAGTTAGCACATTGATTAAGTGTCCATCAGGTACTTGGATTGTTGCTAAGCATTTTAACTGAGGCTTCACAATAATCTCAAGAGCTAGGTAATTTCAGTCCACTTTTGCAGATGAAGAAACTGAAACTTAGTGAGGTAGCGTTGTCCAAAGTGACCCCTCTAATGAATGACAGGGACAGAATCTGAACCTAATTTCTGCCTGACTCCAGAATTTTTGCCCTCAGTTATTATGACTACTTTCTCTCTGCTAAGCAGATATAATTATTGTGGGTGAAAAGGTAAAAAAAAAAAAAAAAATGCAACAAGTGTTCTTGCTTTTACAACCAGAAAAAAATAAAAGTGATCCTTGGAACCACTGAAACTCACCACTCTCAGACACGAAGGCCTTCTATGTAGCTAGAACAAACTCGGATCTATAGGACAAACTCTAAGAATCCAGTAGCTCTCATCTAGGCCATCTTTTTACCCTACCTTTAAACAGTGATAAATGCCAAAATGCATGGCTGTGGCACAGCTGTCTTTAGATTGGAATTGAATCAGTGAAAAGAAAAATCATAGCAGCCTTCAAGGTTTTCTATGTCGTAGGAATCTAGACACAGCTCTAACGATGAAGGAAAAGAAAAACACAACCAGTGCAGCCAGCTTTTTCCTGCAATTATAACCCATTTAAAATGGGCATCCCGTGTCTTCTTAAAATGCTTTCCTTGATTTGCTCATCACTATAACTCAAAGTAATTCCTAAGGAAGGCATGCCAAAGAAAAAAAAATGCCCTTACAATCAGGAGAAGAAAAACACTCACACGTATATGTTAAAGTTGCACTGCAGTGAATTATGGTTAAGTGCTCTACTGTCTGATTGTCTGTTATGTTCTCTACCTAAACTGAGCCAGGGGAAGGACGCTGCTCTAGCAACACAAAAATGTTCATGAGCTAAGACATTAAAACATAATTAGTAAATACGATTTTCTTTTACATGATCTCATACACCTCAGTTTTTGGACCGTCCTCTGTCCACCAAAGCTCTGATGGCTCTCAGTCTTTCAAATCCTTGTAAAACAAAGGTGATAGGCAATACGGGCTACTGTGTGGGAAAAGCTGTTCTATCAGAACAAGTGGAGTACATAAAGAGAAGTAATAAGGCCAAGGAAGAGCTGTACAGGACTTTAAAATGAATTTAAACCCATAGTGAATGGTGACAGTTTGAGTTCTTGGAAATACTTAGGAATTCATTTAACCATTTTATTAGTCACTTTCTTAGGCATATTTTAAAACGTGGAAATTGCCTTTCTTTCGTTTTCCTCTCTTTTTCTTCTGCTTCTCCCCTTCCCCTCCCTCTTTCCTTCCTTGGGTTCTTCTGGTCTTCCTTTCTGTTGTTTTTACCAGCAGAGAAGAGGCCTGATTGGGGAAGCATTACAGCAAAGGTAAAATGGAGCTGTACAAACAAACAGTTCCTTATTCAGACTAAATGATAAATAAGACAATTCTAAGCTCCCACTGTTGCTTTTAAAAAGACCATCATAGACTCATTCATCATTCAGTCACCATTTCACCATTTTCAAGCACCTACTGTGTGCTAAACTCCAGTCATTTCCCCACTTATATCCAAGCCAGGAAGGAGGTAGAGCTTCAGAAAGCTGTGGGTGAAAGTCTGTGGGGTTTTGCCTCCCTTACAGGGTGGGGTCAAAGGCAGACCCTCAAGTTCAGGGCAGTTAAGGGCTCCCCTCCTTTGCATTTCATTTAGTTTCACTGTAATACCTATTTCCAGTTGATGTTCCTTGTCTGAACATTCCTGACTCTGAATACTGCTAGAATGTGGTAACCCAGCCACTTCTGTGGGTCGGCACCCGGTCAGCTAAGTGCTGCTGGAGAAAATTATGCCATCTGGCAGGTCGGTTCCATTGTAATTTCATGGTCTCAGCTTCAACTGGGCCTTCAGTGTGGACCTATTTTGGCTCATTCTGTTCTTGTATCTGCAGAGGTCTAAATTTCCTTCTCTGTCCTTCATTGTCTGAGCAGGTGATCTGTTGAAGAGGAGGCAGAAAACATGGGAGAGGAGTTCCCGTGACCTTCTCGGCAAACCTCTTTGCCTTCCTCCTCTCAGCTCTGCTGGTACTCTGGAATCTTTCTTCCATCTTCTTAGGAACCCACTGCTACTAATTATTCATGCTCTCCATCTCATCAGTGTGATCTATGTGATCTTCTTGGCAGCACTTAACAGGTTCTGGTTTCTCCCATATTAGAAACAACTCTCCCTGAACATTCCTCCAGCCTCATTATACTTCCTCTAGTTTACTACAGTGCTGGATTTAATTTTGGCAGTGATTTTGTTGAGATGGCTAATGCAAAATGGATTTTGAGGAAAATGTGTGTCTTTCATTTAATAACTCTCGTGAAGAACGTGAGACTTCATGGACTGAGTTTATAAAAGGTGTTTGTTTGCTGATATTGGCTGAAATATCCTATAACCAAAATTAGCAAGCATAACAAATTAAATAATTAGAGGCAGCTAGAAGTCGACCTTGGTGCAAGGTGCATCTTTCTCCATTTTTCCTTAATGGCACATGTTTGAATGCAGAATATTCATTTGATCATGGGGAAAAGGTAAGAATGTAAGGGAAAGAATGTATAAGAAAAACCACTGTCTGAGTGCTTGGTTGATGGCTGGCTTGGACTCAAAAGATCTGAGGAACAGAGTTTTTAAAATCTAATTTCCAGTGGGCCAGAAAAATCATTCTTTGTTCCTCTATCCTCTGGATTGCGTTAAAAGCCTAAACCTAATTTCATTAAAATCATGCTAGTAAAGACAAATAAATAAACCAGGAAAGAAAACAACAGACAAAACTGGGCACCAAAACAAAACTGCTCCTGAGAGTTTGGGTCAAACATTGGGCGCATTCTGATATCCCTTTCTGCGCATGTATTCCATGGCTCCACCCGAGTAGGAAGGTGTGGCTTTCAACTGCACAAAGCCTATATGCCCTAGAACTCCGTTGTTCAAACCCTCACCCAGCCCCTGTCTATTTGCAGCCAGGAGCTGCTGCACATGGACAAGATGGATGTTTATAATTTGAGGCTGAGCTCCCATTACACATAGGAGAATCAGGCCTTTTTTCAGCTGTCAATACCAAAGGCAGAATAAATGGCTTCATAACACTTTTACTATTGCTAATAATAGTAATAAATCTGGATTTTATACTGACCTCTGTCCCAAAGCACTTCACAAGTGTAAGGAGGAATACAAACTCCCCCCAAAGATTGCTTTATATAGTCAAAAACCATTTCCTGTGAAATGAAAGGTACTTGCTGTTTAACAACCCACAGATACATTTGACAACAATTTAAGGCAGGATTATCCAATTGTAACCAAAGGCAGAATTGATTTAGGCAGAGTGCAATTACTTCAGACGCTCCTGATCTCCATTTTACTTCCCATGTGAACAGACATTAAGGAGGAGTCAAGTTATTATACAGCTCTATATTTGGTTCCATGCTGAGTCTTTTTGGGGGACAGCGGAGCAGGTGGTGTAAGTGCCTCCCCGGGAAAGCTATCTGCTTGACCCCAGGGCGCATCCTACCTCAGTGAACCAGGGAACAGAGGTCTCATTACTAAGAAGTATCTCCCCAAAATGGTTGGGTTTCTCTCTTTCACTGTTGGGATTTTTCTCTTTGTTTATGCCTTGTTTTGCTGCCCAGTCTGTTCAGAGCCTCAGTTAATTTGACTCTTTCCCTTGTCCAGTTCCCAGCTCTGTCCCGAGGGAACCCCTTGAAACATGGGCCACAGAGCCACATATAGCCCAGCGCTCCTTCACCGTAGTCACCATCCTGACAAACAGTCATGAAAATGGTTTGGTGAAACTGCTCACTGTATTCTCCCTTTGGGAGGCTTTCCTCATCTTCTAACAAATTAAAGGCTCTGTGAATCCCTGTAGTATATGCTTGTTGGACTTCGCTTAAGTCAACATTTCCCGAATTTGATGACATTCTTTTTTTCCCCTTTCATGAAACAAATATTAACATCTCATAAAACTTAGGCTCCAAGGAATACTCTTTGAAAAACACTTATGGAATGTCTCACAGATTTTCTTATCTTTGGAATAAAAACATTAGACTGGATCCTTTCTGAGACCCTTGTCAGTTCTAAAACAACATGCATATATTGTTAAATAGAGTGCTGGAGGACATCATTCTCAAGGTGACCCTGAGTCTATAGCATAACAAAATACTCCTCAACCTACACTTTCTTATAGAGTCTCTCCTGATATTCCAGATGTTTTTTCCCCTGCTAAGAACTGGAAATCTATTGTCAATAAAATCTAAGGTTTATTGGTGGAGGAGTTTTATTAGTTGGAAGACACAGGAACCAGAATTACCCTAAGAAGAGTGTATCCTTTACCTCCTCTCCCCTAGATTTTAATCTGTCTGAACTCTGGATCTTAGTAACAGACTCCATACACTACCTAAAATTGGCTCAATGTGAATCTTGAATTAATAATGGATACAGAGTTAGAATTCTTGTTTGGATCTTTCATGGTTACTCTAAAACAAAGCCTCTGACTTTGCACAAATTAGCACATCAAAAGAGCCCAATGACAGAAAGGAAGAACTATCCCAATTTTTCCTTTGATCTCTGGATTATTTCAACCCATCCATTCAGTGATGATTTGGGGGATCTAGACAGATCTTTCAATAAAGCATAAAGGAAGAGTTGGAGGCACAGAGGGTCAGGGTATAGCAACTAATGCTCACTGAAATGTAGGAACCATCAAGAGAGTATGGGAATTTAAAATAAATACTTCACCTGTCTTTGTTCCTTCCTTCCTTACCTGAAGTTTGACATTAATATTGAATTGGTGGGTGAGAAATTTAGTAAAGGGGATATGAGAAAGGAAGTAGCTTGGGACCATCCATCCACTTACCAAGAATGCATCGGGCCCCTCTGGCGGTCTGGGTTCTTGGTGCTGGAGCTGCAGAGGTAGATGGGGAGGGCACGGGTGGGTACGGTTCCCTCTCCTTTCACCTGGGAGTGTGACTGCGAAGAGAGACACAGACAGTAATCACATAACAACATTCTTCATTCTGTAAGTTCATACTAACATGCGGTCTCTGAGGGCAAGAGGCATGTTTCCATGACAGCATATATCCAGTAGGCCTGACCTAGAAGAACAGTGGCATAGACTTCTCAAATAGAAGGATTTGATGATGAGAAAGAGTTCCCTGAGTTGGAAAGAAGAAACAGCAAGGACCAATGTGCAGTGGAAGGAAAGGTTCTCACCATCTGTGCAAGGAGTAGCACATTGTTCATATTTTGGGGTACATGGTTCTTGGATACATTGGTACATTTTGGGGGGTACATTTCTAATAGGGAAAGAGGAAAGAGCATAGTTGGGCAGGCAAGTGAAAGGTTGGAAAGAGGTAGATCGAGGAAGTACTTGTGTTCTGGGCTGAGGAGTGGCACAGCTGCTGGATGTTGCCCATGGCAGACATTACCAATCATCCTTATAGGAATATTTACTACTGAGTCCAGAAACCTCAACCCAGAAATCTACTGTAAATGACATGGGATTGATTCGTGAGCTGAATGAAGCCTAGCTGCCTTATTGATTAGACAATGAGGGAAGATTATTATTTCTTTAAGCAATGTAGGTATATGATTAACAATGCTTTGGAAGGCTTTCAGTAATCAGAGGATTGATTATAAAGGAGAGAAGGAGTAGGAAGACCCATTAGGAATAACCTCTAATAATTCTGTTGTTTAATTCTTGAGCTAGTATGATTGGATATTCCTGTATATTTATGTGTAATATCTCATTTAGGCTTCCTCACAACATCAGTGAGGTGTAGGCATTTAGTTGTCCTATCTTATGGGTAAGCAAAGTGAGCTTCATAGAGGTTGAGTGATTTGGCCCTGGCCTCAAAGGTAGAAAGTGTCAGAGCTGGACTTGAATTTTGCAAGGCTGGCAGATGTCTGGTCCTTGCTCACTTATTTGGCCACATTTCCTACCACCTCCTCCCTACCTTTCTGTGTTCTAGTCATATTGGGCATTCTTTCAGTAGACTCTCTCTTGCTGTGGGGCCTCTGCAAGAACGTGCATTTCTCTTTCTCTGAGATAAATTTTTCCTTCTTTACCTTAACTCCTTCTCATCACTCTTCTCAGCTCAGGCATCACTTTTCCTGGGCAGCCCTCCCTGAAGAATTTTGTAGCACTCTGTTGACTCTCTTTAAGGTTCTCACCTCCCTTTGTTAAACATGCATCCGCATAACACACACTTCCTTATGTCATAATCTGATTAATGTCTGTGTCCACCGTGGTTTACATCCCTTCATGGCTACTGTCATGCCTGCTGCATCCCAAGAGCACAAGACAGGATTTGGGGACACAGTATATACTTTCATGGAACCAATCACTGCAAATATCCCTCATTTTATAGTTAACCAGTATACCTCCTGTTCTGGTAAATGGTAAAAGGGAGAACTGGGAAGTGCTTCCAGAGCTGGGCCCTGTCAGAATGTCAAAATGTGCCAGGATCTTTGATGGTAATTCTTAGACCTGAAACCTGAAGAGTAAACATACAAGTGTTTGTTTGTTTTGTTTTGTTTCTTTGTGGAGGTAGAAAATATTTTCAGATTTGAATATGTGAAATTAATCTTAAAATACCTTTAAAGCAGCATAGAAAATTCCCCTTAGAAAATACACCTCTCTGAGGCATGATATCTATTTGGGAAATAGGTTTCACTCACTGGAAAAGGTGCATCAAATGTGGTGTTTGTAAAAACTAAAAATTTAAATTATAAGGTCCTGTAAGATCATTGTAAATCTTTAAATGGTATAAACATGTACAGTCAAAAATGTCTCTCCACATGTCCCTGCGCCACTGGCAGTTTCATGACCTTTGGAGGGAACCTTAAAGGGCATCATCATTAAAAGTTTGCTGTGCCAATGTCCGCAATAGCCAAACCGTGGAAGGAGCTGAGATGCCCTTCAACAGACGAATGGATAAAGAAGATGTGGTCCATATATACAATGATATATTACTCAGCCATCAGAAAGGATGAATACCCAACTTTTGCATCAACATGGATGGGACTGGAGGAGATGATGCTAAGTGAAATAAGTCAAGCAGAGAAAGTCAATTATCATATGGTTTCACTTATTTGTGGAACATAAGGAATAGCATGGAGGACATTAGGAGAAGGAAGGGAAAAATGAACGGGGGAAATCGGAGGGAGAGATGAACCATGAGAGAATATGGACTCTGAGAAACAAACTGAGGTTTTAGAGGGGAGGGGGTGGAGGGATGGGTTAGCCTGGTGATGGGTATTAGGGAGGGCACGTATTGCGTGGAGCACTGGGTGTTATACGCAAACAATGAATCATGGAACACTACATCAAAAACTAATGATGTATGGTGACTATAACATAACATAATAAAAAATATTCATGGTTCCTCCAATGAGAATATGCATAAATTCCTTCTCACTTATAGCCCCTCGAACCAACTTTATTTTTTAAAATTTTTTATTATTATGTTCAATTAGCCAACACATAGTACATCATTAGTTTTTGAACCAACTTTAAAAAGAGACTCTCATAGCTAGGCTTGCTTGCTTCATTTTAAAATCTGTTACAGTATCAGAGGAAGTTGGTTTTGTCAGCTGCTCCAGTTGTGGAGCAAAGGAGAATAGGGAAGGGTAGGATTAAAAGCTGTCAGCAAGCATATAAAAAGTGAAGTCAGAATTGTCCTTAAACAGATCAAGCAATAGATTGTGTAACCATATGAACTGGAACTTTAATAATTATCAAAAATATAAAAGTTATTCTAACACTCCTCAGTCCTATCTATATAAGACCTGTGTTTTCATAGCTTTTCCAAAATGACAATTTTGCTGTCCTCTTATATGTTCTCTTACTAGCAAGTCAATAAAATATGATGTGCTTGAGAAAAAAAAAAAAAGTTTGCTGTGCCTCCACATTTCCAGTCAGTTGATTTTTGACAAGAGCATCAAGGGATCTCAATGGGGAAAGAATACTCTGTTCAGCAAATGGCTCTGAAACACCTGAGTGTCCTAATGCAAAAGAGCAAAGTTGGACTCCTTTTTCATCACAGCATCTACAAAATAAACTCAATGGATTATGGATCTCAATGCAGGAGCTAAAAAGATAAAACAATTAGAAGAAATATAAGAGTAAATCTTCGTGGCTTTAGGTTAGGCAAAGCCATCTTAGATGTGATACCCAAAGCACAGGGAGATGTTAAGACAAAAAGACTAGTTGTACTTCATCAAAATTAAAACAGCCATTTGACTAAGTGCAGATTTCTCATGAGAAACTGCAGAGGCAAAAAGTCAGTGGAACAATTTCTTTAAAATACTGAAAGAGAAGAACTGTAGGCCTCATATTCTAAAAACAATACAAATACCCATCAGGAATAAATCCAAAGTAGAGGCACTATCTTATAGAGGAAAAATAAAAGAATTTGTTGCCAGCACCTTTGTTCTATAAGAAACACAAAGAGCTGTCCTTCAGGTGAAAGGAAAGTGATACCAGAGGGAAGCTTAGAACTTTAGGAATGAAGGGATAGCAATAGAAATGGTAAATATTTGGTAAATAAAACATAATTAAATAGTACTACTATTAAAATTTTAATAAACTTAATTTACTTAAAATTTAAAATATAATGTTTATTTCCAAGCAATCTATGAAAAATCTATAAAAACTCCTAGATCTAATTTGTGAATTTATTAAGTTTATAGAATACAAGGTCAGTATAAAAAATGAATTGTATAACTATATACCAGCAGGGAACAACTGAAGATTAAAAAAATGCACTCCTATTTATAAAAGCACCAAAAAAACCCATGAAATATTTATGTATAAATCTAACAAAATGTGTTATGACTAATGCAGTGTAAGGAATCATAATATTATATTGCTAGGTAGTGCTACTTTTTCCTGTGGTCTCCTAAATTGACATATATGAGTGAATTCTTTCCTTAATTAAAGAAATCTCAGTTTCTTAAATGTGGTATTCATTTGTCTCCGTCATTGAAAATACAAATCCTGGATACAAGGAACTTTAAAGAGGCCAAATAGTTCTAGTAAAAAATAAGAGTTCTTCCCAGAACAAGAGGCCTAATTATATGATAATCAGTAAAAAGGGCCCACCCCTGTCCATGCGGACTCTGTTCCCTTTTTCCAGGCAGATGAAGTTTCTGTATGTCCACCACATTAATAAACTAAAGAGCATATGGGGCAGGGATGCCTGTGGTATGTGGCTGAGAGCGAAGTTTCCTGGGAGACGTGGGGGAGGTAGCCAGCCACCTTTCTGCGCGATGTGTTAGCTGGACTCCTCCGTATCACTGAGGTGCGACTGAACAACAGCTGTACCCGAGCGTCCTGGTGGGAATCAAGTGAGAGTAGCCTCTGCTCTTATTTCTAGAGAATATGGAATGACAGGGAACCGGGCCTCAATTTGAGGGAATTTACTTGGAGTGAGTGATTTAGGGCCTCACTGTGGACAGCCCACTTGATTTGATCATACCAGGGGAGGTGGGCTAATGCCCAATAATTGAAGGAAAGGGACTGTTTTAATTTAAAGGGATTGCTGTGTACTGAATTCCTGTATATTCCATGATACTGTTTTGTGTGCTAACAGGATATATTATGGAATGAAAGACCTTAACTTACAGCCCGGTTAAAGCAGGAGAAACAAACCTGGCCATGGAGGGTAAAAACTTCATTGCAGATATTCAGACTTTGCAAATGTGTGATCCCTTAAAGAAGAAAATGCCTTTAGACGGGAAAATGTGAGAACCAAATTCATTAACCAGAGGCAGTGGCAGTGGTAGGCTGAAGAATAGCATGACTGAAATTGGGAGAGGGGGGCAGGCATGTGCTCATCTCTGCCTCTGAAGAGCCTCTATATGCTTCCTTACCTGAGCTCCTCTGTCTCCCATTCAGACTCTTCTGGGCGTCTAGAAGCAGGTAAGGGAAGGAGAAGTGGTGGAAAAGAAAGAAGGACACAGTGTGGCAACACCACAGACGAAATTTTCATGTAATGACTAATTTTCATTAATTTCCATTTCTATGACTGTGTTAGTATCCATGGTTGACTTCATGTACTTTTAAAAATCCTCTGTGTTTTTGGACACGCTTCCAAGTATTTTCTCGTGTAATGGTTTAGATGGTGGGTCCCTGAGTCATCCACATTTCGTTACTCACATTTTGGAGGGATTGGACATCCCATTATTTAATTCTGAGTATGTGTCCACAATGTCACTTCAAGCTGCCAACCTAGATTTCCGGCACAGGGTCCCAGTTGGATTGTACCACGGGTGGTGAGACAGTGTACCTTTCTATCTGGAAATTGATCACTAAAACCTCAAAATTTATTCTTAGCCACCCACCTATAGTCAACATGCTAATGGAATGCTTCACTCCTGCAGGTTATTGGAATGGAAAAGGGGAGCTAAAATGCAGTGCCTCATTTGCAGAAATATTTCTGTGATGGGATTTATTAGTTAAACCACTATGGAGGAATACAGATTTTCTCTGATGGGTTCCATTCTGGTTTGCTAGGTAAACAAAACACTTTTCAAAGAAATTTATGAATTTACACAAAGGCTGGAGATGAAATTTCTTTTGAAATCTACTGCTTTAGACATTTGACAAAATAACAGCTCCAATTCATTCTAGATATAAAATTTACAAAGAGCCTGGCCAGCAATTGATGAAGGGTCACTCTTTTTCAAAAAAGAGAAAGGTAAGTGGGAAGATTCTCAGGTGGGTGAGTGTCCTATCTCTGTGGGTGGTGATAGGAAAGAGAAGATGTGTACTTTGGACAAGGAGGTGATCACATGGATCAGTTCACACTCTGCCATTGGGATATGCTTATAGTTGTTTCAGATTTTCATGGTCTTGTTTCTTCTGCTGCTTCTCAGCCTCCAGATTTTCTAAAGCACCAAGGTCTTGTTGATGTTTTTGTTGTTTGGAATAAGCAATGGTGAGTTGGGCAGCAGTAACAATGGACAGGAGTTTGTTGGTCAGGAATTGCCTTACAGTTTTTGAATTTTGAGAAAAGGAAACCGTTATTATATGACAACTTGACATCTTCCTGGTGGTGCATACAACATATTTTATCATCCCAGCTTTTCAAATTTGGTTCTGTCACTCCTATAATGAGGTTATTAGGTTTCAGTCCCAACATTTCATCAGCATCTACCATATACAGGTCATTTTGGTAGCTTTTCCCAATTGTGAAATCGTTGATAACATTCTGAAATCAGAGGCAGCAGCTGCTTTCTAGAAAGGGGTGCCTATCCAGGGACACCTTTAGCTCGCATAAATCCTTAGCATGACTGAAATCTTTTTTCTAAACATGCAGCCTGATGTTTTCAGTCCCAAGGCCATGGTTTGCTGGCTGAGGTCAGCTGGGGATGGATGGTTTCCATTGTCTTGTTTGTTGGTAGCACTTGGATCTCCGCCAATCAGTGAGAGTCAAGGCAGACTGTTCATTACATATGCTTAATGGAACGGGAAATTAACACAATGGAAAAATATGTATTGCTACCCAATCTCTGAGAGTACTTCATTTTCAACTAAGTACAGAGAGGTGGTATCTTGTTATTTTATAACATTTTTTATTACTCACACGAAACATGTTTACCGTAGAAAAACTAGAAAAATACAGATAAGCAGAAAGAAAAAATAAAAGTCATCCTTGATACCTAAAGATAACTAGTATTAACATTTTGATAAGCATCCTCTCAGATTTGTTTCTGTGCTTAGATTGGACCACACCGTTCGTGTCTTATAATTCTGTTTTTCTTTGGTTTAATAATATTTGATTAAAAACTATTTTGTTGATAAATCTATTTTACATTTAAAAATGGCTCCATAGTTAGTTATGGCACTTTGTATACCCCTGTCCATTTAATTGACCCCTCCTTTGGTAAATGTGTAGTATTTCTAATTTTTAGGTATTATATGTTACATCATAATAAGTGTTATTGACATCAATTTTTTATACTTGTCACTTATTTCCTAAGTAAAAATTGCTTAAAGTTTAATTGCTTTGTCAGAAAGCCTGCATTTTTGTGTATTTTGATAAATATTATCAAATTGTCTTCTAGGAAAGTTACGCCAGCTTACACTCACAGCAACATTGTATGAGGGTACTCATTTTCTCTACATTCTTGGCAATTTTAAGTATTATTACTTTAAAAATCATTACCAATTCTGAAAGGTGAAAACTAGTATCTCATGGTCTAAGTTAAATTTCTTTGGTGACTAGTGAGTTTCAGCAATGTTCTTGTGTTTAGTGTCCATTTTCACTTTTTGTTTTGTAAATGCCTGTTCATGTTCTTTGTCTTTTATTCTATCAATGTGTATAACTTTCTCTTCTTAAAGTAGTCATCATTTTTTGGGATTTCCATAACAAGATGGTTTTCTGTGTAATATTTGTTAGTAGTTGAGGTAGAGTAAAGGAGCCAACCATCCCGGACTCATGGTTAATAGACACTGAAGATGTTTATACTAATAGTTGGATTGTAATACCTGTCATTTATTAAGCAAAGTTTGAAAATAATTCTCCACTGCTTACCATCTCAGAAAATACCATGCCTCTCTATCATTTTTTTAGTGGTGTGCCACAGTAAATGAATGAAAACTGTAGATCTTTCTTCTCTTACATAGGATTTTAGCTTCAAACTGAATGGGGGGATGCTAGCCACACTTCCGCATCTCTGTTGATCCCCTTACCTTTTTTATGCTCACTAGTTCCTGGCGCATTTCACTCCAAACAGCCAGCACCTCCATTTCTTAGTGGAAGTGTTGCCTTCTTGCTGTCCTAACTCACTTTCCCTGCAGGGACCTATAGACACACTGCCTGGGGACATTCCATAACCAGTGGCTGTGGCTGTACAGCTCTCTTGTCCTCTGAGGGGACCAGGACTCAGGTGTGACTTATCCTGTCTTGGAGCTCCCCTGTGGGACTGAGCCAAAGCCACCCTCCCCGGGATTTTGCTTGCTCTCATACCCTAGCCTGAGCTCTTTCCTTCCTAGTTCCTACTTGCCCTCTCCTGCTTTCCTAAGAACATTTACTGCAAAATCACTTTCACACAAATGCTTATTGTTGGGTCTGCTTCTGGGATACGCCCCCTAAGGCCCATATATCAACATTTAGAACTTCAAGGGAAGGTCAGTTCATATTGTGAACTCTAATGGTGAAAAATAGCTATTAGCATTTTTGAGATCTTACCATGAATCTAGCATTTGATAAATGCTTTCTCATGAAATATCTCATCTGAACTCCACATATGGTATCGCTGTTGGTTTTTTTTTTTTTTTTCCGGACAAGAAACTAAACTTAATTTGTGTTCACATAACTCTCAGTGGTCAAAATGGAATTCAAAGCCAAGTCTAGCAGACTCCAGAGCCCAAGGTCTGTAATTATGCCTGAGAAGAGGCTTGGGTAGGCTGGGGTAGGATCAGAAATTGTTCTCAGGACCCCTGGGCATTTTGGGCACAATCTAAGGTGCGTGCACACTGATGACCCAGGCAGTGTGTGACTCAATTTTCTCCTGAATTATTCTCCTATCTATGCAAGTTGCCTTTAAAGGACCACCCTTCTTTTTTTTTTTTTTTTTTAGCTTAGTACAGCTTTGTAGGAGAAGGAAAACATGAAAAAACTCTCTGTTGGGCAGAAGTTCAGGATAGAGACATATTTGATAATACAGAATCTGGATCATCAGGGATTTTTTTTTTTTTTTTCATTTAGTGGCCTAGGTCTTCCTGTGAGTTTATTAGCACATGAGCACAGAATGTACATAATTGTAAATTCGTAGTGACAGGATGCTTTCATTTTGACTTTAGCCTATAGACCCAGACCAAAAGCAAAAACAAAACTCAGATTTAAGAGACTTGTGCACATTGCAACTCTTCTCCTGATGGCTAACTCAGCGTCTTCATTTAGAAGCCCTCAGTAGGGTGCCCAAAATGGGGAACAGCAACAACAACAGCAAGATGCCCCTTGAAATTTGAATTTCAGATAAGCAGTGAATGATTTTTTGATACAAGAATGTTCCATACCGTTTCCTTCCATGTAATATTTGGGACCTACTTAGACTGAAAGACTATTTGCTGTGCATCTGAAATTCAAATTTAACTGGGTGTCCTATATTTTCTCTGGCAACCTACCTTCCTTAGACCCACCTCCACCCCCATAGCAATGCTCCTTATGTTTCAGCCTGCTTGTGGGTTCTCACTGTTAGGCTCATGTATTCAAAAGTATCTGTCTGAAGACAGCTGACTTGGTCACCACAGACAACCTCTTAATGGGTTGCCTGGTCCCAAGTCACTGTCTACAAACCAGTTTCCACCCAGGTGTCTGAAAGAATGTTCCAAAACATAAATCATGCCACTCCCTTCCTTAAAACCTTTTAGTGGATTTCTGTCACATGTAGAATATAATCTAAGGCATTATCCCTGTGGCCTATGAATTTTTCTGTGATCAGACCCTCCTTCTTTCACTGGCCTCTATCCTATCCCTCTTGCCAAGCAAGAGGGCAATTCCAGGTTAGTTCTCAACCTTGCCCAATCCCCCAAGGGGATCAAGAGGAGAGTCTTCCCCCTTCAAAGGACCTGGGCTTTTGTCCTCTGGCAACAGCCAGTCACTGGCTAAGGTTTACTCCAGGAACATGTTAACTCCCTGGGTTTTAGGCTCTCAGTATCTGGGTGACACAGCGCCCGTAACCAAGAGGTAGTTCTCTGATGAAGGTTTCCAGGGACTCTGGGCTACCAGGAGCTGACTGAACAGAAGCTTGAGAATGGGTCCACAGAACGAGCAAGGAATCTGAATGAAGAGATTTGGGTGGTTCCAACAGCATCCACTACAGCAAGACTAGGACAAGATTCCAGAGGCACATCTGCAGGAGAGTTTGGCTGCCTTCATTGCAAAAATGTCCCTGACTATTGTCAGCAGCCAGTGGGATAGGTAGGACTCTTGGGCAGGTCCAAGAGTAAGAAGTCAGAGCCCGGGTCAGGAGAAAACCAAGGAGCTGGTGTGGTTGTGGGACAGAACGTGCTGCTCTCTGGCTGGGCTTCTTTGGGAGAACAAAAGCAGAAGTGAGTTCTGTCCCCTTGGAGGTTAGCATTTTCAGACGGGGAGTTGGCAGTATGGGGTGAAGAGGGAGAGTATTAGCAGAGCTTCTGGTGAACAAATATTTCAGCAAGAAGAAGTGGAAAGTGATGCCTTCAGAGGTCTGGAAGTGATCACTGAGGAAGTTCAGATTATTTATTATTGTACAGTGGAATAGCCAAATGTAAAGAGTCCAAAAGAAATATCTATGTGTTCGAAGGAAATTGTACTACAGCCCTAATGTGACTATAATCTTAAAAATTGCAGGGGTGTATCTATACCACCCATCAAAATGTAACAGATGGACAAGATGAAGCCACACTGAAGAATCCTTCAAATATTCTCCTAAAAGCACACACACTGTTATGTTTTGTGATCACTGCTTTATAATTGTTATAATCCATCAATTTAATTTGTTATGAAAAATTCTAATAAATCACGACTTAGTCAACAATTGATAAGACATGACTAGCATCCTGGGTATGTGCTGAGTCCCAGTAATTTATTAGCCCATTTATTTGAAATCGATTGAAATTAAAGATCTCCTCTGAATGCTAGGTAAGTGGCCTTGGGCAGAATTCTGTCCAGGGTTCAAATTAAGAAAATGCTTTCCAGGCTAAACTCAGGTCTGAGAGATTATATCTGAAAACTCTTTTCCTGTCCCTCCCCTTTCAGAGATGTGAGGGCCTGGGGCACCCCCAGTCCTGCTTCTGCCACTCTGTGTCTCTGACTACACCCATGTCACTCTTACCCTTGCTACCCGATTCTGAATAATTCAAGCACTTTTCAAAGGAAAATGTACTGTGCAATGACAGCTTCAGAATTGAATAGACTGATTTCTTTGATTAAAAAATATTCTCTCAATCAAAAAGGAACCAAAAGTATTGGCCACTCTCTTTTAAAATCAATTTCCTAAGTTGTCTTTTTAATTAGAAATTTTGGTTCTTTATTTTTTATCAGTTATTACTATTTCAAAAGGCCAGATATCCAAAAAAAAAAAAAAAAAGCCCACTCTTGGTTTATGACAATCAGACTACTTCATATGCTTATTATAAAATGCTTTTTTTTAAATAGTTAGATCCATGCATCTGGCTCATTTAGAATGGTGCCAAATAATAAAGTATATGGTTAAAAATGGGAGTTATGTTTTAAAATTAATAAAATTCACTGGCAAACATGAAGAGACCCCCAGTCTTACTGGTAATCAGAAGAAAATGAACTAAAAGAATAATGAGATGCTTAAAAAGTCAGAGATCTTGGCAAAGAGATAGGACTCCATAATCTCCCATCCTCCTCCAGACATACACCAGAATACAAAATTCCACGAGGTGAGGGGCCTTGCTTGTTCAAATGGGAGCGTGAATTTGTACAAGCAATTTGGCAACAGCCACTAAAATTAAAGACAAGTCTGTAAGCCAGCCATTTCATCCCTGAGAATGTATCATAGAGAAATTTTTGCACATAAGTACCAGGAAACCTAAATGAAGATCTGTTCATTTCAGAGTTATTTGTCTCAGAAAAAACCTGATAATAATCCAGATGTCCTTCAGTAAAGGAAAGGAGAAATTAACTGTTATCTATTCATAAAATAAGATACTATGATGCAGTAAAAAACATATATAGTATTAAGTATAATATAGTTTTAAAAAAAGATCTATTTGACCAATATAGGTAGATCTCTTGAAAACAATATTGGGTTAAAATGAAGCAAATTGCCAAATGCTATGTATAATATAGTATGTTTTATATAGAAATATTATATATTGTTCATTAAATCATGTATATAGTTTAAGTATGGAATGGCATGGATATATATATTAAATTTATGATAGGAGGGCTTACCTCCAGGGAGAGGGAATAAAAATGTAGTGTGGTGGAGAAGAGGAGACATCGCCTTTATTTTTAGAGTTTTCCTTAAGATATGTGGAGCAAATATGATAAAAATGTTAGCATTTGTTTTTCTGAGTGGTAGGTACATGGATATTTATTATCCTTTGCATTCTGTATTTTAAAAATAATAATGGAATAATGGAATAGAACAATAAAATAATCAGCATGAAAGCAACAATCACCCCAGAGGAAAAATGGGCAAAGAACGTGAGCAGAAAATTCTTAACATTTCACTCATATGGGGAATTTAAGAAATGAAACGTGAACATAGGGGGGAAAAAGAGAGGCAAACCATAAAACAGATTCGTAACTGTAGAGAACAAAATGGGGGTTGCTGGAGGGGAGGTGGGTGGGGGATGGGCTAAATGGGTGATGGGTATTAAGGAGCCCACTTTTTATGATGAGCACTAGGTGTTATATGTAAGTGTTGAATCACTAAATTCTAAGCCTGAAACTGATATTACACTATATGTTAACTAACTGGAATTTAAATAAAAACTTGAAACAGCAAAATAAATAAAACTACACTGTTTATGAAAAAGAAATTCCTAATGTTGTATAGAGCAACACAAATTAAAGGATAAAAGTTTTTCACATACGAGAATGCCATAGATTAATATGAATGTTGATATTAAGAACTATAGGAGGTATAAGGAAGTGTCAACTCTGAACATAGCTAGAATTAAAGGAAGTTGATACAGTATTTCTGTAAGGTTATTTGACTATATATTAATGATAAATAGGTATGTAGGTAATTTAACATGTGCAATTAGGCAGCTCTAACAATTTGTCTTTTAGAAATTTATCTTCTAACAGGGATATATTCAGAAATGTATCCATGTCATTACTTACATTTGGTAATGCAGAGAATATGTGTTGAATGACACACAAAAAAGTGGTGAATGTCCCTTTGAGAAGGGGGATGGGCAATACAAGTTTGAAGTGATATTAAGGAACTTCCATCATATATATTTTTTATGTAATCTGGTTTTTAAAAATTTTTATTTTAATTCCAGTTAGTTAACATACAGTGTTATATTAGTTTTGTGTGTACAATATAGTGATTCAACAGTTCTTTACATCCCCTGGCGCTCATCATGACAAGTGTTCTCCTTAATCCCCATCATCTATTTCACCCACCCCCCACCCACTTCTCTGCTAACCATCAGTTTGTTCTCTATAATTAAGAGTCTGTATCTTGGTTTGTCTCTCTCTCTCTCTCTCTTTTTATCCCTTTTGTTCATTTTCTTGTTTCTTAAGTTCCACATATGAGTGAAATCATATGGTATTTGTCTTTCTGTGACTGACTTATTTTGCTTAGCATTATACTCTCCAGCTCTGTCCATGTCTTTGCAAATGGCAAGATTTCATTATTTTCTATGGCTGAATAATATTCCATTATATATATATGTGTATATATATAATATTTCACATATATAATATTTCATTTATTGATATATATATATCACATTATCTTTATCGCTGGGTGCTGGGTCTATTTCCATATCTTGGCTATTGTAAATAATGCTGCTATAAACACCTGGGTGCATATATCCCTTTGAATTAGTGTTTTTGTATTTTTTGGGTAAATACAAAAACACTAATTTTTATAGTTTTTTATTTAGTTATAGTTTTATTTTTTATATTAATTTAGTTAATATAAATTTTATATTTATTTAGTTATAGTTTTATTTAGTTATAGTTTAGTTTATAGTTTTATTAGTGATTGCTGGATTATAGGGTAGTTCTATTTTTAACATTTTGAGGAGGCTTCATACTGTATTCCAGAGTGGCTATACCAGTTGGCTTTCCCATCAACAGTGCAGGGAGTGTTCCTTTTTCTCCACATCCTTACCAACACCTGTTTCTTGTGTTTTTTATTTTAGTCATTCTGACAGGTGTGAGGTGATACATCATTGTGGTTTTGATTTGCATTTCCCTGATAGTGCGTGATGATGAGCATCTTTTCATGTGTCTGTTGGGTATCTGGATGTCTTCTTTGGAGATGTGTCTGCTGCCCATTTTTAAATTAGATTGTATGTTTTTTGTGTGTTGAGTTGTATAAATTCTTTATGTATTTTGGATACTAACCCTTTATTGGATATGTCATTTGCAAATATCTCTTCCATTCCATAAGTTGCCTTTTAGTTTTGTTGATTGTTTCTATCACTGTGCAGAAGATTTTGTTTCGATGGTAGTCCCTTTAGTTTATTTTTGCTTTAGTTTCCCTTACCTCAGGAGCCACATATAGAAAAAAGTTCCTTATAATCTGATTTTTTTAAAAAAGATTTTATTTATTTATTTGACAGAGAGAGACAGCGAGAGAGGGAACACAAGCAGGGGTAGAGGGAGAAGGAGAAGCAGGCTTCCCGCTGAGCAGGGAGCCCGATGCGGGGCTCGATCCCAGGACCCTGGGATCATGACCTGAGCTGAAGGCAGACACTTAATGACTGAGCCACCCAAGCGCCCCCTTATAGTCTGATTTTTAAGGTCAAGTTCATGTGTTAATTTTCTTTATAACAGCTTTGTTGAAATCTGATGGACATACCATAAACTCATCCTTTTAAAGTCTATAATTCATTGGGTTTTAGTATATTCAAAGGGACCATCACCTTTATCTAAGTTTAGAATATTTGCATCATAGCAAAAAGAAACCTTAAATTCTGTATCTTACACTTTGTAAGTTTAGGTTTATAACTTTAAACCTTCCCCTGGCTGTCGGCAACATCTAATATATTTTCAATCTCTGGATTTGCCTTTTCTGGACATTTTATATAAATGTAATCATACAACAAGTGGTCTGGATTCTGTCACTTAGCATGTTTTCAAGGTTTATCCAAGTGTAGCATGTGTCAGTATTTTGTTTCTTGTTGTGCCTGCATAATATTCCATTGCATGGATATGTCACATTTTACGTAACCATTCATCAGGATTATGGACATTTCTTTGGGTTCTCACTTTTGAGAACCTGTTTCTTGTGTTTTTTATTTTAGTCATTCTGACAGGTGTGAGGTGATACGTTTTCAGTAATCTGATTACGTAATCAGAGTAATGCTGCTATGAACATCTATGTATAGATTTTTGTGTGGACATACGTTTTTATTTATCTTGGATATGTAACTAAGGAGTGAAATTGCTAGGTGATAAGGTAACTGTATGTTTAATCTTTGAGGAACTTCCAGGCTATTTTCCAAAGTGGCTATACCATTTTGCATTCCTATCAGAAGAGTATGATAATTCTAATTTCTCCAAATCCTTCCCAACATTTGGTATTATCTGGCTTTTTGATATAACCATATTAGTGGGTGTGAAGTGGTACCTCACTATGGTTTTGATTTGCATTTCCCTGGTGACTAATGATGTTGAGCATCTTTCATGTACTTATTGAGCCTTTGCTTATCTTCTTTGGTAAAATGTTTGTTTAGATTCTTTGCCTATTTTTAAATTGTTGAACATAAGAGTTCTTTATATATCCTGAAAACAGGACAGGTCTCCTATCAGGTCTATGATTTGAAAATATTTTCTCCTATTCTGTGGGTTATATTTTCATTTTCTGATGGTGTCCTTTGAAGAATAAAAGTTTTTAATTTTGGGTGCCTGGGTGGCTCAGTTGGTTGGGCGACTGCCTTCATCTCAGGTCATGATCCTGGAGTCCCAGAATTGAGTCCCACATCGGGCTCCCTGCTCGGCAGGGAGTCTGCTTCTCCCTCTGACCCTCCTCCCTCTCGTGCTCTCTCTCATTCTCTCTCTCTTGCAAAAAAAAAAAAAAAAAAAGTTTTTAATTTTGATGAAGTCGAGTTTATCTGTTTTTTCTTTTGTAGCTTGTGATTTTGATGTCCTATCTAAAAGACTGCCTAACCCAAGGTTACAAAGATTTGCTAATATATTTTTCCCTAAGATTTTAAGTTTTACATTTAGGTCTATCATCCTATTTTGAATTAATTTTTGTATGTAGTGTAAAAAAGTGGTCCATTGTTATATTTTTTTGCATATGTATATTCAGGTATTCTAGTAGCAGTTGTTGAAACACTGTTCTTTCCTCCATTCAGTTACCAGGGCAACCTTGTCAAAATCAATTAATCATAAATAACAATAAATTGTGAGCATTTATTTCTGGACTCTTAATTCTATTCCATTGATTTATATGTTTATCCTTATGACAGTATCACACTGTCTTGATTATTGTAAGCTAGTTTTATTTTATTTTTTTAAAGATTTTATTTATTTATCTGACAGAGAGAGAGAGAGCACAAGCAGGGGTGAGGCAGGCAGAGGGAGAGGGAGAAGCAGGCTCCCCACTGAGCAGGGATCCCAATCCTTGATCCCAGGATTCTGGGACTATGACCTGAGCTGAAGGCAGTCGCTTAACTGACTGAGCCAGCCAGGCGCCCAACATAAGCTAGTTTTAAAATAGGAAAGTGTGAGTTCTCCAACTTCAGTTTTTACAAACCTGTTAGCTATTTGGTGTCACTTGTGTTTCCCTGCGAATTTTAGGATAATGTTGTTAGTTTCAGGAAAGGTGCCAGCTGAGATTTTGATAGGTGTTGTAATGGATCTGAGAATCATTTGGGGGAGTATTGCCATCTTAACAGTATTAAATTTTCTAGTCCATGATCATAGGATGTCTTTCCATTTATTTATATCTTCTTAACGTACTTTACCAATGTTTTATAGTTTTCAGGTTACACTTTTGCTAAATTTATTTCTAAAAATTTTCTTTTTTGAAGTTATTGTAAATGACATTTTCATAATTTCACTTTTGCAGTGCTCATTGCTTGTATAGTCAAAGACAGTTGATTTTTACATATTGGTCTTGTATCATGCAACTTTGCTGAACTTGTTTATTTGCTCTAATAGATTTTTTTGGTATGGACTTACTAGAATTTTCTATCCACAAGATCCTGTCTTCTTGAATAAAGATAGTTTTATGTCTTCCTTTCCAGCCTGGGGTCATTTTGTTTCTTTTTCTTGCCTAATTACCATAGGTAGAACCTCTATTATAGTTGACCCTTGAACAACAAGGTTTGAACAGCATGGATCCACTTATATGTGGAATTTTATTTTTTGTTAAATAGAGTACAATACTGTAAATGTATTTTCTCTTTTTAAGGATTTTCTCAATAATGTTTTCTTTTCTCTAGCTTAATTGTAAGAATACAGTGTATAACAAGTATGTTAATCAACTGTTTATGTTATTGTTATTTTTTAAAAAAGATTTTATTTATTTATCCGAGAGACAGAGAGAGAGAGAGAGAGAGAGAGATCATGAGCAGGGGGGAGGGGTAGAGGGAGAAGCAGTCTCCCCGCTGAGCAAGGAGCCTGAAGCAGGACTCGATCCCAGGACCCTGGGATCATGACCTAAGCCGAAGGCAGACACCTTAACTGACTGAGTCACCCAGGCGCCCAAGAAGATCACTTTCATTAATGAAGGTGTGCATCATCCAATCTGTTGAGGGACTGAATAGAACAAAAAGGTGTAGGTGGGGTGAATTTGCTTTCTTTGCTTAAGCTAGGACATCCGTCTTCTCCTGCCTTTGTACAAGGGTGCTGCTGGTTCTTTGGCCCTTGGACTCAGACTGGGATTTACATCATTGGCCCCCTCAACTCTTGGGCCTTTGGACTCATACTAAAACTGTTAGCTCCCCTGGTTCTTGGGCCTTCATACTCAGACAATTACATCACCGTCTTTCCTGGTTCTCCACTGTAGGAGTTCTGGGCCTCCATAATCATGTGAATCAGTTCCTATAATAAATCTCTTCACATATGTCTATATATCTTCAATTGCTCTGTTTCTCTGGAGAATTCTGGAAATTAACCAAAGACTTGGAACAGTAAAGGGCCTATTTAAGCAAAATGTCTGAATCTTGGTAAGAACTGCCAGTTTTGGGGAGTTTTACCTAACACTATTCCCATCCCTCTCTCCTGATATCTGCAGTAACCTTGAGGGCCAGCAGCCTCACAATTAGTAATGCTGGAAAAGCCAGCAGCCTAGCAGCCACTGGAGGGGACAAAATGATTTGGAGCTCTCCGAAAAGCCCAATCTCCTGAGATTGTCATTATTTGACCCATGTGGCAGCTTCTTGGTCAATCTCCTGTCACAGCCTTAGTCTTTATTTGACTTGACTCAGAGTTTGCTCAATAGGAGTCCTATCCCCGAGGTATTAATTGCCAGAGGTGCTTCTTTCCATGTATTACTTCTGCAGTGGAAAAAGTACTTTTGAAAATGTTTGTACAGCATAATTAAGAGTTATTTATAACAGTGATTAATTGGGAACAATTAGATGTTTAAAAATTGTTTTGAAAAGAATGATATATCCATAGCATTTAGTTTTATTATTTATTTTCTATATATCCATAGCATTTAGAACAAGCACTTGTGTGTGTGGATAGTGTGTGTGTGTGGGGGGGGTATGTTAAGTAACAGGTAATAATTTTACATGTCTGTAAAAGTGACACATAAACATATCCCAAACTATTAATAATGGCTATTTAGGGGAGGGGTTGGATTATAGATATAATCCATATATAAATGTGATATAAACGTTAATATTCAACCAATAGAACAGAATAGAGAGCCCAGATATGGACCCTCAACTCTATGGTCAAATAATCTTCAACAAAGCAGGAAAAAAATATGCAATGGAAAAAAAAAAAAAGACATTCTCTTCAATAAATGGTGCTGGGAAAATTGGACAGCTATATACGGAAGAATGAAACTCGATGATTCTCTAACAATATACACAAAGATAAACTCAAAATGGATGAAAGACCTCAATGTGAGACAGAAATCCATCAAAATCCTGGAGGAGAACATAGGCAGTAACCTCTTTGACATCGGCCACAGCAACTTCTTTCAAGATACATCTCCAAAGGCTAGTGAAACAAAAGCAAAAATGAACTTTTGGGACTTCATCAAGATAAAAAGCTTCTGCACAGCAAAGGAAACAGTCAACAAAACAAAGAGGCAACCCACAGAATTGGAGAAGATATTTGCAAATGACGCTACAGATAAAGGGCTGGTATCCAAGATCTATAAAGAACTTCTCAAACTCAACACCCAAAAAACAAATCAAGTCAAAAAGTGGGCAGAAGACATGAACAGACACTTCTCCAAAGAAGACATACAAATGGCTAACAGACACACGAAAAAATGTTCATCCTCATTAGCCATCAGGGAAATTCCAATCAAAACCACACTGAGATACCACCTTACACTAGTTAGAATGGCAAAAATTGACAAGGCAAGAAACAACAAATGTTGGAGATGCTGTGAAGAAAGAGGAACCCTCTTACACTGTTGGTGGGAATGCAAGTTGGTACAGCCACTTTGGAAAACAGTGTGGAGGTGCCTCAAAAAATTAAAAATAGAGCTACCCTATGACCCAGCAATTACACTCCTGGGTATTTACCCCAAAGACACAGATGTAGTGAAAAGAAGAGCCATATGCACCCCAACGTTCATAGCAGCAATGTCCGCAATAGCCAACCTGTGGAAAGAGCCGAGATGCCCTTCAACAGATGAATGGATAAAGAAGATGTGGTCCATATATACAATGGATATTACTCAGCCATCAGAAAGGATGAATACCCAACTTTTACATCAACATGGATGGGACTGGAGGCGATTATGCTAAGTGAAATAAGTCAAGGAGAGAACATCAATTATCATATGGTTTCACTTATTTGTGGAACATAAGGAATAGCATGGAGGACATTAGGAGAAGGAAGGGAAAAATGAAGGAGGGTAGGAAATCAGAGGGGGAGACGAACCATGAGAGACTATGGACTCTGAGAAACAAACTGAGGGTTTTAGAGGGGAGAGGGGTGGGGGGATCGGTTAGCCCGGTGATGGGTGTTAAGGAGGACACATACTGCATGGAGCACTGGGTGTTATACGAAAACAATGGATCGTGGATCACCACATCAAAAACTAATGATGTTTTTTATGGTGACTAACATAACATAATAAAATAAAATCAAATTAAAAAAATAAAATATGATTAATATATCTAAGATAAATTTACTTCCTAATTCAAAGAATACGTTCTCTTTTACCATAGTTTTTAAAAATAAATGTGTTATAAACTTGCCAGCTATCTATAATCCATAAATGGGCACAAGTCACTGTTTGATAGGAAATTTGCTACCTATATTATTACTTTGGAATCCTGGGTCAGAGGGAAGAGAAAAATAAAGCTACTGCCTCTCGACTATTAGGTAAACATGCCACTTTCTTAGTTTTATTTAGTTGGGTTCAAGACACACTAATATCAATTCCCAGAACTACTTTTGCTTTTAAAATCTGCACAGATCCCTGAGAATGTATAATTTCTCCATTGCTTAGCAACTGTTCCATTATTTTCAGGAACTTGTTAAATGAATGAATGCATTTTGATGACAAGACAGCTTTATTCATGCCATGCTCTGGGCCACCATGTAATAATAAGAGATAACGAAATATTGCAAAGATCATGTCCCTAGTCACTTCTGCCCACAGAAACCCTCAGAAGAGCTAGGTTGAAAAGAAACTTTTTATGCAAACAGATTTTAAAAGCTAATAGAAAAAGCATATTGATTCTGAAATAATTGTCCACACATACACATTTTCTCTTTATCAGTTGTTGAAGGACCTTCCATGAAAAAAATACAAACAGAAGTTCCATGTGGACATCAGTCTTGAACAGTTTAAAAATCCCTGAATTGGCTCTGGTTTCCCTTACACTAATGCATATTATAAACTCAGACCTGAGTTGGAAGGTAGCTGATAATCAAAGCTCCCAATTTAAACAGCTCAAAGATTCGTTCTGGAAAGATTGCGTGCTGGAACAACACATCCCCACAGAACCCAGGTCCTTGGTAAGAAGCAAATGCTGTATGTTAATACTCTTTAAATGGAAATAACAATTCTAAACAATGATGGCTTAATATACTTATATTTTGGGTTTAACTCTGAGAAAGCTCAGAGTGAAATTTTGGCGCCTAAATTTCAGTAACACATTTACTATCAGGTCCTGACAAATTTCATTTTTTCCTAAGCATGTTTAAAGAAACATGTACACACAAACACACACATGCACATAGCAAATGACATTGACAGTAAATGTGAAAAGTTGAAAATATACTATGTTATAGGATTATGTCACCTAAAACATGTTATGATTGAATAATGAAATTTTGAGAACTGCATATGTTCTTAGGCTTAAAGTCAAGGAGCAGGGGCAGGACTTTATAGTCTCTCTGCTTAGTCCCTTCTCTTTAGCCCAGGGAAGCTTTAATGCTTATCCAAGGCAGAACCAACACTGCAAGTCAACATTTCTACTTCCGATTCATGCTGTTCCAACTGAGTGCCTCCCTCTTCCTGCTGGAAACTTTAAGCTCAGGGTTAAAAATTGTTTTGAGGGTTGTTGCTGTTTTTTGTTTTTGTTTTTGTTTTTAAGTAAAACAAATGTAAAAATCTAAATAATACAAAAGTACACGGAATAAAATTGAATATTTCTCTTTGAGCCTCACATACGAAATTTCTATGTATGTGTATAATCCTTCTCTTGGTACTTCGAAAGTAACAAAAATAGACTTGGATTAGGTGACTTGATTCGATTTAACAATTCAAGTCCACGCTTTGTGTCTGCAAATATTATCATTTGGGAAGTTAAGGCAAGCTGGGGATGGGGGTCAGAGGGCATGCAGGTGTGTGTAAAATGGCTTTTATCTTCATGAGCTTATAGGCTGTTTGGGGAGATAAAGCATGGATGGGATCACAACAATGTGAAGATATGTAGTTTGAGAAGATATTTTGTAATTCAGAGGGGAGTGTTATTAATGAATGCCTCATGAAGAAAGTGGCATTTTAGGTGGATCTTGAAAAGAGAGTAAGATTTAGAGAAGCAAAGGGAATAAAGAAAAACTGAGATTAATTTCAGTTTGCACGCTGCATTCTTCCCAGAAGGATTGTAATGTGGCTTATAATAAGATCATCTGCTAAGCCTTTCTGTGCCTTACTTAGTTTTCTCCTTGGTAAAATGAGATAACAAAAGTAAAACCAACTTCATGGGGTTATTGTGAAGAGAAAGTCAAATTGTCTATCTACATAGCTTAGAACAAGTACCTAGAGACAGTAAAGGTTTGCTCAGTGTTTGCAGGTACGTACTTCTCTTACATGGAATGAAGTATACAGGGCCGCACACAGCTTTACAGAAGTTTTCTTCATTCCTGTCCCTCACCGAGGAGAACATAAGTTTAGTTTGGGGAGGCCTGTGAATGTGGAGGTGATTGCTACCTGAGGAAGAGAGTGAAAATCACAGGGTAGCCAACCATTTCATAGAACCTGCGGCAGGATGTTTTACTACCACTTACTTCTGTCTCTTGATGAGCTTGGAACTCACATAATCCTCAAACCTGTCCTGAATTCTCTTAGCTTAAAAACCATGTCTTGGGGCGCCTGGGTGGCTCAGATGGTTAAGCATCTGCCTTCGGCTCAGGTCATGATCCTGGGGTCCTGGGATCGAGCCCCGCATCGGGCTCCTTGCTCTGCGGGAAGCCTGCTTCTCTCTCTCCTTCTACTGCTCCCCCTGCTTGTGCTCTCTCGCTCTCTCTGTCAAATAAATAAATAAAATCTTAAAAAAAAAAAAAAACAAAAAAACATATCTTTTAGAAGTTAGAGTTTAGGGCCATCTTCCTGTGCCGCCTTCTTGGACTTTGAAAGCCACCGAAGAGAAGCTGGGCTCCAGCCCCCGTATACCTGAGGTGGTCGTCCGTCCAGACTGCACCCAGCCCTTCATCCCATTTCATCCCCCATCCCTAGTTCTGTCCAAGTGTCTTTCCTAGTATCATGGCTGCCTGGTTCTCGTTCTGAATAGCCTTTATTCAGATTTGTGAATTAAAACAGTAAACCTTGCTGTTCCCATTTTCCTGTTGCAGAAGCATCCTTGAGTCAAGGGTGACTGAAAAAGCTCCTGATTACTTCCACAAGAGCAACCCAGAAAAATCAATCAGTTCCTTCTGAGAGACATATACTTGAATGCAATCACCTTATGTGAGCAAGGAAACATTCCTTTAACAAGAAAAACATTAATAATTAAAAGGGGTGGTTGTAGGGGAGCTTCTGATCAGTGAAGAGGGTGGAAGGGAGTCCAGAGGTGGCAGCTTCTATCGAGAACATCTGTCTTAAAATGGGCTGCTATCCTCAGTTCGAAAGCAAGAGTTGTATTGTTTGATTTGTTTTATGCCGTTACCTCCCTTAAACCTGTTTTTAAGCCATTTCTGCTGTAGAATATTATAAAGCAAATTAAGATAGAATAAGCCACCTGTAGCTTCTCAAGCAAATACCCCAGAACTTTGCAGCATCCCCTGAAGCTTCTTCCAGCCTCCATTCATTATGACCACTTCCTTCCCGTCCCCACTTTTGTGACTTTTATAGTAATCACTTGCTTGCTTTACTTCATAATTTTATCCCCTAAGTATAAATCTCTAAACACTAGAACTTATTTCTGTGTTCGAAATTTAAATACACTGAATCGTACAGTAGGTGTTCTTTGTGTCTGACTTCCTGAGCACAGCATTCTCCCCTGTTGTGTGTAAGTGCATTTATTTCTTATGATTTTTGCATGGCACTCCATTGTGTGAATATATCCCAATTAGGTATCCCTGTTCCTCTGGATAGATTTTTGGGTTATTTGCAGTTTAGGGTTAATACAAATAATGCTGCTCTGAACATTCTTGTTCATTTCTTCTGATGCATATGTGCACACATCTTTCTTGGGCATACACCGAGGAGTAGGATTGCGGGATCCCAGAATATGCAAATCCTCAACTTCAGTAAATAATGCCAACAGTTTTCCAAAGTGCTTGTCCTAATTTACACTGTCACCAATGGTATTTGCCAGTTTTCTTCTTTACTTTTAAGAGAGGGAAGAAGGCTTTTTGGTATGCTAAAATATACTGATCTGCATGAAATCCATACATTTGGCCATTGCAAAAACAGAGTGAGTTTCAGGGTGAGACTAAGTTCCTACAGGTGGTCTGAATGGGGTGCCCAGTAAGTGCTCTCGCTCGGGACCGTGACAAACCTGAGTTCAGATCTTGGCTCTGCCACTTACTTGCTGTGTTACATTAGGCAAGGCATTTAACATTTTGAATTCCACATTTAAAGTGCCTGGTATGAGGTCTGGCGTGTAGAAAACCTGAATATAATCGTTGTTATTGTATGACTACTCTTACTGCTACTGCAGCTAGCACTCAGGATTTCCTTCTAACCAGAGCAGTGAGAACGAATAGGAAGCAGAACGCTAGCCTTGACCATCTGTATTGGTTTATATTCCACTAATATCCAGCCTCAGGGAATAGTCTCAGAAAAGGAGAATCAAGATGTTTATAAGCCAGGGCTCAGTTTTGCTTAAGTGGTGTCAGCCAGATGAGCAGACGTTTGTCAGGAGACGACTGACCTCCCAGGTAACCCGGGTTACAGGTAAACCTGTCAGGTAAACCTGTCAGTTTAATGTTCGACATGTCTTCGTATCTCAAAGTCAAGACAGTTGGAACCTTGAGCTCCAGCATCCGGCCAGGGAGCTCGAGTGCTCTGCTGCCCTCATTCCAGGCACAGCCGCCTGGTGTGCCCCTGCCTTCTGAGACCACAGCTGTGGGAGCAGCAGGGCAGCTGCCTCCAGTTGGGCCTCTGTGGTCTACCGCGCTGGGATGCAGCTTCCAGGAGCCGCTCCCAGAGCCCTGTGCTGGCTGGCAGCCAGCAACACGAAGAAACATGAGTCACCGAATCCAGGACATAGGGTGGAAGTGATCGTAAGAGAGCCCACAGTGAGTGAGCAGGAAGGCCGCCAGTGCTGTTCTGTGCTGAGGTTGACTGATCCCACAGCAGCTTCTCTGCAGCATCGGCTCCTTTGTCCACCCTTCTATGAAGATGCCCACAAGGCATCAAGGAGATGGTGTATTTGCAGGGCTTTGTGACAGTTCCTGTACGTGGAAGACTCATCCCGGTTCCGTGGTGTGGGGCCCAGATTGGAGCTCCTCGAGGGAGGATGGATGGAACACCGCTGACGGGCAGGCTCAGAAGTGGGGCAGGGTCTTGGTCTGAAGGCAGACGTCCAGCTGTGACCTTGATGGGGGAAGGAGATTTGGGGTGGATGATGGGGTCTGACTTTGGGGACTGATTAAGTGGATCCACTTATTCAGTGACATCATTGCCCTTCTGAGGTCAAGCTCCCTCTCCTCACTTCCGTGTTTTAGAACAGAAGATATACTAGGGAGGACTCCAGAAGGCTGCTGGATAGGGAAGCTGAGTCTGGGTCAGCCAAGAATCTGAATGAGAATACAAACACATGTACAGACGCATGCACACACACAGTGACTCTGCAGAAACCCAATGGGGTCGTGTATCAGAGAGCCTGTTCTAGTAAATCTTGGGATCATTCAGGGCTACTCGTTCTTTTCATGCTGCATATCAGATTTTTCCACTCCAGTCACTTGTCTCTTTGAAATGTGCCCCTCCTGTAATTCACCTTCTTCTTACTTTAAATCCTGCTACCTTTATTCCTTTCTTATTGCACAATCTCCCACTTCAATCAGTCCTTCATAGACCTGTCAGTTTAATGTTATTAAAACAATTCTTTTATCATTTCATGATGAGAAGCTCAAAAAGGTTCCCATTGACCTATGCAAAATTCCCCAGGCTGCAACTTAAGGTCCTCTACAGTCCACACCTTTTTGTCCTCATTTCCCACTATTTCTCAGTGAATTCTCTGTCACAGTCAAATTAGGGGAGTCACTGTCCCTGTAACAAGCTACACCCTCTGTTCTTCCTTGGCTAACTCCCCAGTGCCCTTCACTCTCTTTCCCTCTTCTGTCAAGCTCAGTGTTGCCAAAGTGTGGTATGTGTATCTCTCGTGTCACACAATTAGGTGGGAGATTAAACTTTTAAAAACTTTACTATGTAAAGTTTTAATACATAGGTATCATGGGATAAAACAATTGTCACATCACACCCCCAACTTCATGGACACATTGTCCCAAATGGGCTAGAGCAGATCCTGCCGCAGGGTCCCCAGACTGCCCAGTCACAGGTGGCTCACGTTACCAGGATATAAAGGGGGTAGTCACACACCCTTGGCCGGACATGGGGTTCAGTTCAGTCCAGTGAGGAGAGATATGCCAGGCACCTTGAGAAAGAGCCAGGCAACAGAAATGGCAGCCTCCTCTCTCTCTCTCTCTGTCTCTCTCTGGATGGATGGAGAGGCTGCAGAGAAGAAGACTGAAACTGCCATACTTGCGTGGGTACCTTAAAGGGAGGCAGCCTGAGGGCAAAGTCAGACTCCCCCAAGGACAAAGCAGAAGATCAGAGAGGTCTCTGTTAAACATTAAACTGATTCTAATTGGACTTTTAATGTATTTCCTTACCGTTCAATGAGTTGGTGTCTCTGGCACTTCAGTCCAGAGCATCCTGATTGATTCACTCTCTAGGATACAGATTGCTAATGCAGATCCATGCTTCCTCAGTTTTTGTGTTCTGTTGGCCATAGTAGAAAAATGGCAGCAATTGTAACATACTGACATAAATGGACAATATTGCTCATATTCAGAGGCAAGCGGCCCCTAGGGCCCTTGGCAGCATCAGCTCAGGATCTTGGGAATTTGTAATCCATTTGTAGCAAGTGTGACAATCCAGAATTTGGGAGGCTTTGTTGTAGATGATCCATGTCTATGCTTCTTTCTTTACAGAACTGCATGGAAATTTCATTTCTAGAATCTGTCATTTATTTAGCAAGTGAAATATAATAGTAGAGTTAGATTTTTGCTCTCTGTTTTTCTCTTGTGTTAGACCTATTCACAGTGGTTAAAAATCACTTTACAGTGTCAAGGTGAGCCCGTATTGAACCTGTAAGTACTAGTGATGGCTGGTATTTAAATGGTTGCACTGGAAGTTAAATCTACTGACCACTGTGCTCTGGTAAGCTCTATGGCAAGGCAGGTACACATTAACACAGCTTCTCTTTCATTCTGAAGTTCTTGAACTTTCAGATAGAAAGATTTTGAACGTGTGCTGCCAATCAAGTCTCCTTACCCACAATGTGGCACTCTTTCCCAATCAGTCCACCTCCACAAAATAACGAAAATATGCATTTTGGGGGCAAGCCGTGAGCTTCATTCATTTAGTAGGTGCTGGTGAGAAAGAAGATGAAGAATTGGGTAAGGCACTTGTGAGCAAAATGTATTGTCTTTTTCAGCTCTAGTGATAACCCGCTAGCTGTGAATGAGTTTAACATTCCTGGGGAATAGAATACTTAAAGAAACCCCATTTATCACATTATTTAAAATAACCATGGTGTAGACACAACCTTCCTGTCCATCAACAGATGAATAGATAATGAAAATATGGCATATATATACAGTCAGCCTTTAAAAAGGAGGAAGTTCTGCCATATGTGACACTGTGGATGGACCTGGAGGTAGGCTCAGGGAAAAAAAAGCCAGGCACAGAGCACAAATTCGGCATGATGAGTTACTTCCAATGCACAAACTCACAGAAACAGAGAATAAGGTGACCAGGCTTCCAGGAGCTGGGAGGTGGGGCAGGGAAACGGGGCGTGTTGTTCGGCTGTCACCTGGGCTAGATGAATCTGTGGCACAACACGGGGCTTATAGTTGACAACACTCTATTGTGCACTTACCCACCCAGAGGGTAGTTCTCATGGTAAGAGTTCTTACTGCAAAACAAAAACAAAGGGGCAGGTGGTGATGTTTATGACCTTGATTGTGCTGGTGATGGTTTCATGAGCGAACACAAATCTCCAAACTCATCAAATTGTATACATTAAATAAGTCCAAAAAAATTTCTGTATAACAGTGATACCTCAATAAAGCTGTTTTTGAAAACGAAATACCATTTCGGATCCTGTTTACACAAAAAAATTTTTTGGAATGTTCACGATTGCTTTTTATCAATTATAGAATTCTTTTTTTTTTTTTAAAGATTTTATTTATTTATTTGAGAGAGAGAGAGAGCACATGAGAAGGGGGAGGGTCAGAGGGAGAGGCAGACTCCCCGCTGAGCAGGGAGCCCGATGCGGGACTCAGTCCTGGGACTCCAGGATCGTGACCTGAGCCGAAGGCAGTCGCTTAACCAACTGAGCCACCCAGGTGCCCCAATTATAGAATTCTTACACTGAGCTTGTTTTGTATGCAGTCGACACATAGAAAAGTCTGACCAGAGCAGGTCGTGGCCCTTAAGAGAAGTGAGTTTTGGGTCATTTAGGACCCTGGACACCACTCTCGCTGGGTTCTAGGAGCTCTTTCCAGCCCACCAGCCAATGAAGAAGAAGAGAGAGGAACACGAGTTGGAAGGAAGAGCTGGACTGAAAGGGCACACATCCTTTCCACTCACTTTCTACTGGCTGGAGCTTAGTCATAGGGCCAGATTAGCTTCCTGCCAAGCATTCTGCCAAGGAAGTAAAGAGCTCATGGATTTTGGTGAGGACCAGCTTTCTCTACACAGTTCTAACTTTTTAAATGGCATCTACCCAGTTAACCAAATTAACAAACCTCTACTTACTCTAGCAAGGCACTGTGCCTGAGGAGGCAAGCCCATCATATCTATTTACCATGAGAATGCTCTAGAGACCACGACATCCTGTTTGTGGCTCCCAACACACTGTAATGGCATCCTCAAGCAGCTTCTACTTTGGAGAACCAGGCCTCAGATGTGATATAGCCCTTGAGTATGTGGCCTGGGTCACCCTTTTCCAACAATAGAAGTGGTTAGGTGTCAGGAATAGGCATGAGGGTTAAGAAGAAGGAGTAATGTCTCTGGAGTTTTCCCAAGAACTCCCAAGATAATAGGTTTGGACAGACTGCATGTGTCCAGTTTGAAGCCTTCCTGAATAAACTGTGGTTTCCTTTAAGTACTTCTTGTCTCAAAGGTGTAGTTCCTCTTACCACCTGGAAATGTAAGTGTAAGGAGGAAATGAGAGTGGTTTTGCAAAGAAAAGTCAAGGCAGGCAGCACTTGACACAAGATGGAAGCTGTGGTGGCACGAGAATGCAGCTTACCGTTCTCTTACTTTGCAGAGCAGAATTGAGGCCCCAGATGCTCTTCTTTGAAAATGGGCTTGATTTTGCACTGAGGTCACACTTCCCCTGAGCAGCTGTCTGCTTCCAGACAGACACCTGCAGCTCAGGAACTCCCCAATGGGTTTGCTGGGCTTTCCTCTGACTTTGTGGCAGTCGCCGACACTGCTACCCATCTTTCTCTCCTCTCTCTCACCCGCGGTCTGACTCACATCACCGTCTTTTGGCTCTCCCAGCTTATCCTGCCTTCTTCCTTATTCTTTCTTCTGAAGAAAGTCCCTGCACATCCATCTTGGCATCTTCTTGGAAGACCCAGACTGACACGAAAGCTCATGCTTCATATTACTTTGTTTACTATCACTTGCAAAGAAAACACATACCAAAAAATACGCATACCACACATTTCCACAAAGGTCAGTTCTGGTAAATCTTCCATTAAAACTCCTATGAATTAAGAGAAGGAACTCAAGGGCGCCTGGGTGGCTCAGTTGGTTGAGCGACTGCCTTCGGCTCAGGTCATGATCCTGGAGTCCCGGGATCGAGTCCCGCATTGGGCTCCCTGCTCGGCGGGGAGTCTGCTTCTCCCTCTGACCCTCCCCCTTCTCATGTGCTCTCTCTCACTCTCTCTCTCTCAAGTAAATAAATAAAATCTTAAAAAAAAAAAAAAAGAGAAGGAACTCAATAACCAAGAACTTGAAGGGGGAGGTCTGAGAGATCATGAGGTTTGGCACACTATTAAGTGGTATTTGGTTCGGGAATCAGGGAGCATGACTTCTATCTCTAGAGGTCCTTAAGAGAAAAGTACATAAAGGAAATAAGTAGGTAATAATGTACCAGTTTAATATGTATTATGTTTATTATTGGCTGGTTCAAACTCAGTAAAGAGCTATATATAGGCTAGACTGCACTAGGCTTAAGCATCCAACCTAGCCTAAGGGCCTAAAGGACTTTACAAAATCTTTAGGTCCAACCTAAATTCCAGAATCTAGCTACCCTCCAGTCAGACACATGGGGCAGCAGTCAAGGAAGCAAGAGTAACCAAGCCCATGTGTTTGAAGAGAAGAGAGAGAAAGATGGCTGAACCTTCTCCCACATGAGCATAGACTCTGCCTTCCTTCACCACCTAAGCCACAAGGAGAAAAGGAGGAACAAAAGAGGGCATCCTAGAAAATCACATTGACCCCACTGACTAGTGAACATGGCTTGGAGTCTTGGAAACCAATCCAATCTGATTACGGTTTCCTCTACAGGGAAGAGAGGAGGAGAATAGGGAGAGGCAGATGATACTCTCCCTCCACAGGGAGTAGACTTAGAGCCTTACTAAAATGTACATCATTCAGCTCAGAGCTGTGTGTGAATACATGTGTGTGAGGGGTGTTATGGGAGGCAGCCTCTTCCCTTGAGGAGATGAATATTGAATTGGGAGATCAAATACATAGAGAGCAATCGGATAACAATTCCATGCTTATCTCTGTGGTTCAGACCAATAGGATGTTTGGGAATAAACATCCTGGTGGGCCAGGTTCACCAGCCTGAACTTCCAAGAAGAGTCAGGCCTGAGCCAGACCCCAGAAATTGCACTAGGGTCAGAGAGAGGGTGAGGAGAGGCAGTGGTTAAGTGCTCTGGTTGTGGCATGGAATAGACCTGGGTTCAAATCCTCATGCCACATCTTGTGAACTAAATCTTTCTGAGCCTCAATGTCTTTGTCTATAAAATAGAAATAATTATCTTCTATGACAGGCTGTTGCAGAGATGAAGTGAGATAAAACATGGAAAGTGCCCAGCCTTTGTGGTAGGTGGCCACTTACTGTGATAGGTGGAGGGGAGGACCCATCCCAGCAGAGAGGATCAGCAGTGTATGGGGGGGACCGGGAGGGAGACCAGCTGGCTGGAGAGAAGAATGCACTTTGTAAGGTCATGGGGAGTCAGGCTGGCTGATGGGATGGGCCTAGGGAAAACAGCTGTGGAAGACTGGCTGATAGTCCAAGTTTATGAAAGCAATAAAGAGAGAAATGTTTCTCAGTAATGGGGGGTGGGTGAGTGTTTAAATACTTTCATCTCTGGGAACGGTAAAAGATTGTAAAAGGGTTCCTTCGGACTAGTTTTTCAGAAATGAGGCTGGATTCTTCCTCCTCTGAGGGTCCCCCACACAGGATGGAAGGTCCTACAGCATGGAAGAGAAAATTGCATTTTCTCATCTCAAACAATCCAGACTTCTATCAGAGAAACTTGCAGAAAGCCAAGTGGAAAGTTTGCCCATTGTACCAATTGCTGGCAGAATTGTGTTAATATCCCGTAGCTGTAGCTGCATTTGCAAATAAGATATATAAGAAAATTAAATGCAGAATGACAGTGTGGAGTCTTACTGAAAAAGTTATTTCTCAAAAATTTACAATTTACATTTTTTTAATCAATCACACCAAACCCAGATAAAAGGCACTTGGCCTCTACTTTGTATTCCACCCTAATTACAAAGTGACTAATCTATTTACTGAGCTGCTTAATCTTTCCCATATTTCTATCTTCTCCCTGCCTGTAGAGTCCAATACACATCCAAAGCTGTTTGGTTCATGGACCTGCATGGATACGATTTTCTATGTCATTTTCACACTAAGTTCAATACTCCTGGTCCTGGGGCACCCAGGTGGCTCAGTCAGTTAAGCATCTGACTTCATCTCAGGTCATGATCTCAGGGTCATGGGATCCAGCCCTGTGTCCTTAGGGCTCCCCGCTCAGCAGGGAGTCTGCTTGTTCTTCTCCCTCTGCCCCACCCCACTGCTCATGTTCTTTCTTTCTCTCTCTCTCTCAAATAAATAAATATAATCTTAAAAAAAATACTCCTTGTCCTTACAGACTCTTTCCTCCATTGATTTAATCTTGACCTTATCCCAGAGTCAGCATGCATGGTTGTCTGTTTTTATTAAGATATTTTGTTCTGTCCTGGAAAATACAAACCTGTTAGGATTTTAATCACAGCAAAAGTGACAGCAGGATTAAAGATTCACAGTTTGATTTAAACAGCCTTGTGAATAAGTACCCCTCTCCCCCACCCCCCAATTCATTCCAGCCCCATGTTGTTTCACTAAGCATTAGTTTCTGTTGTCCTGGTTCTGGTCTGTTGGAGACAGTAAGATTTTTAGGCCTTGTGACTTCTCTGCTTTCCAATATATTCTGGCTTAGTCCAATTCTAAGTCAACTTGAAGGCCGTTTTTGTGGTGAAACAGAGAGGCAGAGTCTTCTGCCTGTCCCAGGCTAGTGCCGCAACATGGCTCTTTGCTCTGCAATCAAGGATGCTCCTGAGCCAAGGGAATATAAGAGGTGGCCGGTGCATTTGTTTTTCATGGTTGCTCATGGATGGCTTCATAGAGACATCAAGATTGATGCAGAGTATTGTATGAAGAGTGTTGTCAGGGTCCATCCACAGCATGCATGGGAATGGTTTAGGGATAACCATGTAGCAGTATTGCTTATAATCTGCTTTTCCAGTGCTGATGAGGAAGGAAGGAGCTGTGTGTGATGGAGCTTTGTGATTGTTCCGAGGAAAGGAGTGTGGTACTTGATCTGGTTGCTAACTGTGCCCAAGGCTTATCTCGGCTTCTCTGAGCTACCGCACAGGCTTAGGGAAGGGCTTTCCACAACCTCAGAGGCCCCTGGTGGAGAAAATCTGTGCCCAGAAACAGCTGTGTGCTAGGAGAGGAAGAGAAATGCAGACCAAAGAGAAGGGCATGGAAATAAGAATAATAAAGGAGAAAAAGGAACAAAAGATTCATGTTATAGGGAAGGGCAAGGAAGGGACATTCATTGATGTCTGCAGCTACAGCCTTAACCTGTCTGGCCTCCTCAATGGAAAGGCCATGAGGACCTGGGCCCTGGATTTTTCAGGAAATTTTTCAATTCAAATCACTTCTCTTTATTATCATACTGTGGATCTTAAATTTAGGCTCAGGAAATGGCCGTTAGAAGAAAAGTACATGAAAATAAATGCCCTCCAAGTAACATGGACCCTGCAGACATATTTGACAATCACCTTCTGGTCCCCATGAGCATACTGAATGGAACATGTTATTGAGAGTGTGGGAGTTATGTGTCTTACAATAGACAACATTAGCTCTGGTGATTTCTTCTCTGAATTAATTATAGTTGGCAGGGGTTTCTTGGAACTAACTGGTGTTGTATTCATATTTTGTTTTTCTTAGGAACTATGTGTATGAGCCTTATGTAGTTGGCATTTCTAAAATGCTTTTAAAGTTTTTAGAAGTCAGACCTCTAGTAAGATAAGGCAATAGTATTTAGCCATTGGCACTTTTGGTTCTCATTTTAATCCGGTAGATGGCATTTAAGGAATAACATTTTTAAAAAATGACAAAATGAGTAAATGTTCATTGTAGACCATTTTCTTTTAAAATATTTTATTTATTTATTTGACAGAGAGAGAGCACAAGCAGGGGGAGCTGCAAGCAGAGGGAGAAGCAGGCTTCCCGCTGAACAGGGAGCCCTATGCGGGGCTCGATCCCAGGACCCTGGGATCATGACCTGAGCCGAAGGCAGCCACTTAACTGACTGAGCCACCCAGGCGCCCCAGAACATTTTCAACATACGGAAAATCATAAAGGAAAAAAAATCAATATTACCAGTAGTCCACTCAGGAATAATGACTGCTAACATTGTGGATTTTTATTTGTGACCATCTAGTCTTCTCTCCATATTGTGTGTGACCAAGTGAGTGTGTGTATATGCGTATGTCTGTGTCTGTGCGTACTCCTTCCACGGCTGTAAAAGCTGGGCTCACAACTTACATACTACTATTCTGTGGGCTGTTTCTTCCACTTAGAATTGTCATTATTTTATTTCCAAATCCTTAACTTTGTTTCTACAGCATATTTTTAAGAGCTGCATTTTCCTTTATCATATGGATATACTATAATTGATTAAAACGGTTCTCTGTTATTTGATATTAGGTACTTCCCTGATTTTTGTTTAAAAAAATACCGATATTTTAAATATCCCAGTTCATCAGTTTGAGGTCACAACTATGATGATTCCCTTAAGAGAAATGCCTCTAATTGGACTCTCTGTGTCCTGAGCATTTTAGGGGCCTCTAATATATATTATCTGATTACCGTCCAGAAAGAGAATTCAACTTCAGTTTCAGACTCGGGAGCAGTGTGAACAGTTACTGCCAACACACTGGATATTGCCCATTTGTACATTTTCATGTCCGTATTGAAATCGTAGTCATTTGTCCATACTGCAGGATTATAAAACATTAACAGCTATACACTGGGCCCTTCCTAAGGCCAGATCCTATGCTGAGCATTTTACACATAAAGGTCTCCCTTAAAATCCCAATCATCTTTGGAGATGGTATTATTAATATCCCCATCTTCTAAAGATATGAAGAATTGGGGCACCTGGGTGGCTCAGTTGGTTAAGCCTCTGACTCTTGATTTGGGCTCAGTTTCGTAGTATCAGGGTTGTGAGATGGAGCTGCATATTGGGCTCTGTGCTGGGCATGGAGCCTGCTTGGGATTCTCTCTCTCCTTCTTCTTCTGCCCCTCCCCCCCTAAAATAAGTAAAGAGGGAAGGAAGGAAGGAAGGAAGGAGGGAAGGAAGGAAGGAAGGAAGGAAGGAAGGAAGGAAGGAAGGAAGGAAGGAAGGAAGGA